>NC_143067.1:7128181-7431212 GCF_052426305.1 Pelodiscus sinensis
GTCCGGGGTCTGTTTGGTTGCTTTGTGGCCGGTCGGGTTGTTGAGCATGAGGAAGGGGAGTTGACAGCCCCTGACGGGCAGCAGAGTCGCTGGGCAAGCTGGGTTGTAAAGACACTTGTCACTTCACCACTTCCTTCGGTTTCCAAATGTCACGCGCGCGTCTTCCAGCAACGCCCCCCAAAGCTCCGGGCTTAGCAGCTTCTGACTGCTCCATCAGAGACGACCTTTCTGCAGCAAGGACGTGACCTGCTCCTGCACAGCTGAGAAAGGCTTTTATGGGCTCCCTCCTCTGCGCGGCCAAAGAGAACACAGAATTCCTCCCGGCTCAGCTAAGCTAGCAGTGGGCAGGTCCGGTTGCAAAGGGCTGTTTTGCAAAGGGAAATGGAAACCCTCAGGTGACTGAGGACACAAGACACCAGCTGGGGGAGGTCCGGTCCACCTGCCTGAGACTGCAATCTTCCATGTGAGCCAGGCGCCCCGTGTCAAACCCAGTGGACGTGGATATCTGTGTCCAACAAGGGAGAGATTCTGGTCCCACTGATGTCAGGGGGAGTTTGACCAGCGCTTGACAGCAGGGGGGCAAGCCATTTCTGTTGCTTTTCTGCCTGTCCCTGCCAAAGGCCTTTTGGAAACAGCAGGGGGAAATCTCACCCCCACTCTTTTGTTCAAAGGACCACACCAAACCCAGGCACAAGGTGTAGAATCATAGAACTGCAAGAGACCTCAAGAGGTCACCAAGTCCAGCCCCCTGCCCTCACAGCAGGACCAAGAACCATCTAGATCATCCCTGACAGGTACATCTCTAACCTGCTCTTCAAAATCTAGATTCCACAACCTCCCTAGGCAATTGATTCCAATGTTTAACCACCTGACAGGCAGGAAGTTTTTCCTAATGTCCAACTTAAACCTCCCTGGCGGCAATTGAAGCCCAGAGACTTACATTAAATATCATCAGCTGAGCTCATCCGTGCTGTGGAAACACTGGAGAGCCCCTAAACCAGCCCAGGGTGGAGCACATGTGGGGAAGAGAGGAAGTGAGCCGGTTGGACAAAGGGCAGGCTGCACTCTGTCCCCAAAAGGGAAGCCTTTGCACGGAGTGAACCTGCGTCAATACAATGGTGTGAAGGGGCTGGAACAGGACACATCAACCCCCCGGCCCAAGATTGGACAGGTGATTTTCAGCAAGGTTTGGTGTCGGTTTCCCACCAATATCCTGCTCCCATCGGGTGCCTTTGCCCTCCCAAAGCTGCACAGCTCTCCTCAAAGGCCCCGTGGGATGGAAACGGGCTCGGGAAATGACACTGCACTGAGCACGCTGTCTGACTCCAAACAACCAAGGGGAGAGGGCATGGATCCAACTCCAGCTACAGCGCTGCTAGCAGGGTGCAACAAAGGAAACGCAGACTCAGCCCTCGCTGCCAATGGAGAGCTGTTTGTCCAAACCCGACAACCCCGGCACCTCCCAGCACAGCAGCACAGGCAGGGGATACACCAGTGGCAGTGGCTCTACCGGCCGGTGGAGCGGAGGGAGCACGGAGACAAAGCTCCGTCGCTGACCCACACGACGCATCAGGGCAGGGTTCTTCCGCGTGAGCCGCGATAAATCAGCCACAGCAACTACTTCTGAAACACGGCTTTACGGCTCCTCGCTGCTTACCACGACCAGCAGCTGCGCTAGACCAGCGGCTCTCCTGACAGACTGATGCAATGAAATGTAGTCCCAGCCAAATGCACCCAGATTACGGCTGGAAACATTTTTTTTTAAATCCTGTAACCGTGTAACCGATTGAAATTCAATTGGTTACATGGTTAATCACTTTGTGGGCTGCTGGCCCTGTTGGGCTGCCAGGGGTGGCTGGCATCGCCAGCCCCATGGGCTCCCCACAGTAGCAGGGAGTTTAACAGGGAAGGTTAACCGATAAGCTGATGCGTATGGGTTAACCAGTTAAACTTTTACATCCCTAGCCCAGATGCTCACCCCCTCCAAGAAGAATCCCTCTTCAGACGATTCCTGTTTTCCTCCCAGTGGATTATCTCGGGTGCTGGGAGGTGGAGGAAGAGCAGGGGCTGGCCGGGTTCTGTGCCCCAGGTTCTGACAATGCTTGTACCTACTCGGCGATGATGGAACTTCCCAGACAATGCCACACAAGCGGAGCGCTTGGATTCCATTCTGGTAACCACAGGACTGTATCAGGTGCGAGCTGTCCTTTGTGAAGGCTGGCTCTTTTACACCAGGAATGTGACCTAATGTGGCTGAGTGATCTCATGACACAGCTTGTAACCTGCGGCCGGGGAAAAGATCCGGTGGCGAACAGGCTCAGCTCTCCAATGGATTCGCAGTGGGACCCGCTGGGCAGCTCAGTGGTGACACCAGCCCCTGAGAACTGAGCGAAAAACCTCCCACTGAGCACCAATGCTGGGCACCACCGCTTCCCACTGGGCACCAGGCCACGTCTAAAACCACCAGGGGAAACATTTGCTCCAATGTTTTGAGTGTGTGACAAGGAGGAAATGAATGCAGATTTTCTGGCAGGAAACTCAACTGACCTTTCACCTTAACTACGGCGATGTGAAACTCTCTGCCCACAAACCAAATCAATATATGTATTTCTCAGTTCTGCTTTGAGTATGACAATTCGATCCCTTTTCTGGCCTCAACTCTTCCTCCCCTACAGATGTCAAAACTCCACTGACCCAAAGGAAACTCAACCTTAACTTGTCTGGGAAAGCCTCGCCCACGCTGTCCTTCCTTGGGTAGGTTCCCTGTTTCTCGGTGGGACACAGCACAGGTGTGTCTGGCGCTCTGTTTGGAGAATCAGTGGAGTACAGGGGTCTGGCCACATCTCCCTGGAGCCAACAGTGATGAATTCAGCTGAGACACCTGCGGGAGCATCCAGCTTCCTTTTCCACCTGGACAACAGGAGGTGGAAGCGGGAGGAAAATGCCTTTACACAACAATGACATGTTGGAGGAATATAAATAAATGGATGAAAGCTGGGGACTGCGTCCTGCCACATGAGTTAAAGCTTCAGAGTGACTCGACAAATCAATAGCTATCACAGCACACCCCCGAGAAGTCCCTGCCCCCCACTTAGTTCCTATGTCCTGACCCACAAGCATTCCAGTAGGCCTTCACCAATAGTGCCACATGCTCTATCTAAACCAGTGGGAAATTTCCACATGGGACACAACCGGTCTAGAAGCAGCAAACTTTGGGGGTCTGGCAGGCTGATGGGTGCAGAGGCTAGAGCATGGGTTCCCAAACTGGGGGACATGAAGAAATTCGGGGGGGGGGGGCATGAGGTGACCCAGCCACACACTCCTTGTCAATCCCACCCCACGTTTTGCTGCTATTTGGGGGGGGGGGGAAGGGCGTGAGGGTTTCTCAAAAATCAGAAAGGGGGCGTGATGCCGAAAAGTTTGGGAACCAGTGGGCTAGAGCATCTGTATTTAAACTGGTAGCGGCTGTACTCTACCAGGCACTGATGCCCTGCACACCTCTCTCAGCCCTGAGTGTGGCCATCTGTTACTGTAACTCCTCCAGCTCTGTGCATCTGGGCAGAGAGAATACATCTGCACCCGCAGCAGACACAATTTTCTACATTCTGGGTCCTAGTGACGCCCCCTGCAGTCTGGCACCTTAGGCGGCCGCCTCAGTTCGTCTCATGGTAGGGCTGGCCCTGAGCACCTCACACCAGCACCTAACTCAGCACTACAGTTTAGAAAAGCAAACAGCAGGAAGCAAACTCCCCTGGGGGCAAAAGTTTTGGAAACTCGGGGTGCTGGGGAGTGCGGCAGCTCCCACGGTTTAATGTGGTTTCCATCACAGTCAGGAGGTGCAGTTTGGTTCAGTGACTCTCAGCAACCCCGTTATTCCAACACTCAGTCCGGGGGTCCTGCTACAGTATCCTAAGGGCCTGGCTCCATGTGCACTGGAGTCGGATCTCTGTTGAATTGATCGGGCCATGACAGCGAGACCTGGAGGATGGTCCCAAATGGTGAGCACAACTGGAATCCAGCAAACTGTGTGTGGGGCCAGCAGGCATGCAAGGGGGACCCCTCCCCTCGATCCAGCCTGCCAAAGTCTCCATCCTTGCTCTGGGGACCCGACACACGCCAGGCCACATCCCGGACTGCCAGGATCAAGGGCAGTGACATGCCGACTGTCTCCTGCCACTCTGTGCAGCATGATATGAAAACAGCGTGTGATTTAATTATTAACCAGACTCTGCTATTAACCAATCAGGATGCTGTGCCTATGTTACTAGCCAACTGTACTTGATAAAATAATAATGCTCGGCCAGCATATCCGAGAAAAAATATACCTGACCGTGGATCTCTTACTGATCCCTCATGTGGCTCCTGAACCACCTAGGTCTGAGTATCACAGGACAACAAAGCCACGGGACAACTGGCCGCTTCTGGCTAGTGACTCCAGGGCCCAGGGAGCGGCTGGAGAGAACTGCTGGTTCCTACTGGTGCCTGTTGCCTGACAGGACCTAACGGGGGACTGTCGGCTGGTATTTTTGAACGTCCTTTGGAACATACGTAAGCGATCTCCTTGGCCGCAGGGTGCAAATAGGCAGACCTCCCGTCTCCAACGCAAGGTGGTGTGCCTGGAGCTAGAATCCTCCCCACGCAGCCCCCTGCCAGGGGAAAACCGGAGGGTAGAGGAAGTCTGGGCTAGGCAGGTGTGGGGTGGCCGTAAGGGAGGGGGCCCTGTGGAGCTGGGGCATGCAAAAGCCCATCCAATCAACCGATCCATTCACACAACCTGCCACTTTAACACGGGGCAAGGCATATGCCTCCAACTCCTTACAGACAGCTGGGCTTGGCAGCCCCAGCCTGGACTCTGAACCTAACCACAGCGACCCAGAAATGCACAGGGGTTAGAAAAAGCAACTGGAGTCCTTGTGCAACAGACAGCAGGGCCAGACGGGATCCGGGCCGACCCTCCGATCCTCTGCGGACGCTCTGCAGACAGGGGGGCCAACTCTGTGTCTACACCTGGCTAGGGCCGGCTCCGAGGTCTGCAGCTGGGTTTGCCCGGCCCATGCCCGCCCCGGATGCACCTTGTGTCCCACACGCGCGGGGGTCAATCCTCCCCCCCCCAAAAAAAACCCCCAATCCCCGGGGAGTTCTGCAGAGCCCGCCCCGAAGGCGAAGTTCCGAGCCGCCTGGGGGCAGTGGGGGTCCCCGCGGAGTAGCGGGGCGACGGGGGGGGGGTGCGCAGCCGGGGCTCCCCCGGGCTCAGATTTGGGGACATTCCCTCCAGCCCCCGGGGAGCCCCCTTACCTCGGTGCCGTCCCGCGTGGGTCCGGGCTGCCTGCGCTCTGCGCCCGCGTCCTCCCGCCGCGGCGCTTTAAGCAGCCGGGCGCGTCCCCGCCGGCCCGGGATCGGGTGTCAGCAACTGGCCGCGTCTGTCAACGCGGCTCCGCTTCGCCCCGCACTGGCGCTGCCCGCGGCTCGGCGAGCCCAGCACATTGCGCGGAGCCGCCTGGCTCCGCCGGGTCCTAGCGCCGCCCCGAGGGGCGGGCGGCTGGCTCCGGGTTTCTCCCTGGCTCCTGGGTGGCCCAGGCACCCAGGGTCCCCGGCCAGGCATGGGGTGAGCAGATGCCCCCGTGTGACAGGGGCAAATCTGCGGGGCTTTGTCTTATGTAGGCGCCTGTGACACCCTCCCCCCAGCATGCCCCGTCCCATGGGCTTGGTCTGGGGTCACCCCACATGGCTTTAGCCTAGGGCTGGAAGGCAGCGCAAAGGGGAACCCCCCTCTAGAGAGCGGGCTGAACTCTGTCGCCCCCCCGCCGTCCCCATGGAAGCCCCACTGGATCATGCCATGCAGCTGTGGCTCCTTGTCCTCCCTCTGCAGGGAGATGGGGCACATGTGGGGGGAGGGCCACAGCACCCACTTGCCGGAAGCCTGCTGAGGCTGCTCTTGGTAGCCCTGGCCTGGGGCAGTCTGCACCCCCAAACCGCGTGGCTCTCTCACCCCCGTCTCCAAGCTGGGGGTGGATGCCATAGGCCTGCAGCCCTCTGAAGGCTCCCCCCTCTGCACCTCTCCTCCCAGCCCAGCTTCTCCTTCAGCAAGATCCTGCTGTGAGGTCATAAGCCTGTCCCTGTGACATCACAGTCCATTGCCATGGAAATGAGTGTGATGTCATAACACCAGCATGACGATGCCCATTGGCTGGGAGAGCTAGAAGTGACCGCCTCTTCGAACACAGATACAAGTAAACAGGTTTATGTATTTTCCTAGGGGCTTAAGGGAATTAGGCACTTTGCATTTCAGCAGGAGTTCACCCAGTTCCTTTAGGCTCCTTGGAAAACCCCATCCCTATTCTGACCCATGGGAAGCTGTTGGAAAGAGCAGTAAAGCCCCTTAAGGGCCCAGTCCTGCTCCCAATGACGAGTGCCGGAACAGCCACTGAGTTGAGAGGTTGAGGCTCAGGCCCCAAGGAGAAAGCGGTGCCATTCCACAGTGAGTCTCATCTGGTCTCCTCATCTAGAGAATAGGACTGTAGGGCCAGGGCTTATGACATGCTCTTGCAAATTCACTCTGGAGCTGGGGGTGGGAAATGAAATCTCAGCACTGACCCCTGGGGGTGAGAATGTGCAGCACTGCACCTGTTCACACTGATGGGGGGGGGGGGGGGTGGCATTCCTTAGGACTGTCAGCTCTACTCTGGTGTGGCAGGGGGTGGGGGGATTATCTCACAAACTCCCTGTCCTGTCGGAGAAGGTGTGAGGAGCTCCCATTCTTGGCAGACCACTAACAGAAAGCAGCTGATCTAGCCGTCTTAGGTACATAAGGCCCCTGTCACCAGCATATCACAATGTGCAGCATATCAAGGCTTTCTTCTGCAGAAAGGGAAACTGAGGCACAGAGAGACTATGTGGCTTACCCAAGGTCACCTGTGGAGGAGCAAGGACTTGTACCTAGGCCCCCGAAATCCTAGGCTAATAGTGCCCTAACTGGAGCATCCTTCCACTCCACTGGTGAGGGTACTGAAAACCTGGATTTGATTCCCTGCTCTGCTCCTGACTTCTTGTATGACCTTGTCACTTACACCCAGATTCTCAAAAGGATTTAGGTGCCTAAGGTCAATGGGAATTGGGAGCCTAGCCATCTTTGCGGATCCTGGCCTTTGCCTCGTTGTGCCTCAGTTCCCCGACTGCAGAATGGGGATAGTAGCACAGGCAGGTGTACTGGGGATAAGCAGCTTATAGACTGTGGGGGGCGGGGGGGGGGGGGGTTAGGGTTAGGGTAAGCTGATGGCAATGGGAGGTCAGCTCTCTAAGACCGCAAAGAGGATCTCCCTGCACGTGTGTCTGGATGGGTTAAGGCCTGTAGGACAGTGTAGAAACCCTGTTGCCATTTCTACCAGGTGGAGAGCCACCCCGCCCCCAACCCCCTACCCTGAGCACAGGGGAATGGCAAGGCACAGCGTGGTTTCTCACTGCGCTCGTCCCAGGAAAATCAGCCCGCTGGCCAAATAGCATCCCGCCTCTTTCATCTGTTGGTTTAAAAGCATTCTTTAAATATATATCCAGGCCGGGGGCGAGAATCACCTCGCCAGCATTCCTGCCTGTGTCCGTCTGCACCGGGGGGATGGGAGGGCCGGACTCCTCGGTTTGATTTCATTGCATGCGTCTGTTCTCGGCATGGGTTTGGGTTTGTGTATTTGAAAGGGAAGCTGAGGCTGCTGGAAAGTACCAAGGCCACAGCCCCGAGGAGGGAAATTCACCCAACACAGCATGCAGCCGGAGTGGCACAATCCTTCCTTGCTCCCAGCTGCTCCACCGACCGGCCTCAAGCCAGATCCAACAAAAGTAGATTCAGCTTCACTAGCTCTATACTGATACCAGTCCTGATACTGCCACCAGAGCCGGGTGTGAACCTCTTTCTGCTGGGCCTTCCACTCTCACACCAGTATGGGGACCTCGCAAAGGCCCCCAAAGAGACAGCAGATGGCAGCAGGTCTCTTCCTCTCTCTGGTGCACCTGTGCTAAGTGCTGCATTTGGGTTTGAGTCCCTTGACTTTTCTGGGAGCCCTTTTCTTCCACAGTGACATGGATCAGGGACAGGAAAAACACCCACTGGTTCTTCTGGGGAAACTTTGAAAGCTACCCAGCTGTGCTCTCTTTTTAACCCACTTTTTACATGGCTGGGGGGATCTGGCTCAAATCAGGCCTTTGCTTGACAAAGCTTCAGTTTCTCTGGCAGGTTATTCCACACCTGAAGCAAGAGGGCCTGATCCTGCATCCAAACACGGACCTGGCCTCCCCATGAGTTGTCGTAGCAATTCCGATGGCTCCCAGCAGTGACTTACCATGGCCTCACAAAGTGTCTCCAATAAAACCCTGTTGAGTTGATTTAAAATTCCAGCTGGGTGCTTGAAATTGTGGCATGTGCCGACGCTGGAGCCAATACGCCCTGGCGTTTATCAAAGCAGAGCTACCGTCCTGAATGGAGAATGACAACAGACTGGACACGATCAGAGCGGCCTGTCTCACAGTCCCCTACACGATGGTGTCTCTGCTACCCTCAGAATGGCTAATGTCGCACACATACAAATAGTACGGTTTCCAAAGCAGCTAGTGATTTAAGAGGCCTCCATTTTGGGTAATATGGAAGGATGCACACCTTGCGGTCTTTCAAAGGGGCTTGATTTTAAGACGGCAGGGGCTCTGCGCTGTCAGAAAATCAGGCATCTTTAAATCCTCTCAAGCCAGGTACCCAAACCCAGAGTTCCCCCTAATCACTAGTTCCTTGAAAAGCCAAGCCCATATGGATCGCTGCAATAAGAAGAGGGCAGGGGTACTTCCAAATCAAGGTGCAATTGACCTGTCTACTTTTGCAATATTTGATAATTGAGATAATAACTGATCAGGCATCAAACCATCAAGAATGATGGCAAATGTGTTAAAGTAATGGTTCCTGGATCTGTAATCCTGCAAGAGCAGTTCTAATCCTGTGACGGGGTTACCACCAGTGTTCCCCCTACTCTTTTCCTTCCGTGTGCAGAATAAATTTTATGTGCGCCACAGCATGTGCGAATGTGCACCACCAATAGAAACACAAAGGCGCTCTGCTGATCAGCTGGGTGGTATTTGAGTTTCTCCTGAGTGGCTGCACAAGTGCACAGCTCACAGGGAACACTGGTTTACCACAGGCTTCTAAATGTAGCTACAGCTAGAATGCAAGGGTGGAGGTGTTGTGGGCAGACGGGCGGTGGTTGTAACCCTGGCAAATGGCTGCATTTTGAAATGGTGGTTCAAAGGGTCATTAGAGCCAGAAAGGAAAGACTGTTAGAGCCATGCAAAGGTGAGCCTGGCTGAATGAGCGTGGAGGGAAGTGAAATGTCGGAAATTAGGAAATTAAAATAAAGAACCTGATTTTTAAATGACAGCTGGAAATACATGGGAGTAGCTGGCCAAAGGGGATGGAGCCATTAGCTTGTGGGCTCAAACAGAGCCCAGGATGGGTTGTGACCACAAGTTATTCTCCGACAGCTGATCAGGGGCTGGGATGAAATGAACAGGCCATGCCACTTTGCTACAAGCAGACAGGTGACAGCATCACAAAAAAACAAAGCCGCCAGAGCCAGCCTTCTTCCTGGTACCTTCAGCAAAGGACCCACAGCCTCACTAAGCCAAGGAGAACAAGCCATCCTCCCTCCCACAAGGCCACGATGAGGCATGTCTGCTCTGTGGCTAAGGGGAGGGGTGCAGTGGCCGAGCGAGGGTAACCCAGTGGCATCTCTCGCTGAATTCACACACACTTGGACAGACAAGGACCCAAGAAACTCCAGCGGCTCTATCCATCAGACGGGCCTTTAATCAGGGAACATGAGATGGCAGCTTCCTGTAAATCACACCTCCCACCCCCGCACTTGGAAAGATTTGGGATTTCCATCTGTTCTCGCTGTGTGGTAATCACTAAACGCCAGGCACTGGGAAGATGACATAGGGTTTTCCCCTGGGGAGACAATTAGGGAGGTCGGGGGGTTTCCTGTGTCTGTCTGGGCAGGCAGGCCAGGAGTTCTCCTCGGAGGAGGTGTGGAAATCACTCTACTTATGGTAGATACCACGTTAGGCCCCGAGTTATTGTGGTTAGCCTGAGTGACACAGAGCAGAGCAGAGCGGCGTGGGATAGGGGCGAGAAGACGCTTTGCTTACTTGCTTTCCGTGGCTGGCCGGCAGGGGAAATGAGGACTCGTTTCACCTTCACCACTTTCCATTCGTGGCTGGGGTCAGCGCTTGCCGCAGAAGGAAGCAGCTCTGGAGCAGACCTCAGGGCCTTTCTGGTAGCCGGGTACCCACCAGTGGATGCCACGCCAGAGCTGTTGAATCTGGGTGCCAGCACGTCTCCGTTGATATTCCAGCTCTCCTGCTGGAGACGCTCTCTCCATTTTCCTCCCGACAATTCAGTCTTTTCCTCCTGCTCCTTCGGGTTAAAAGGGTAAATGGCTCCAGTCAGCTGGCGCCTTTGGTGCTCTTCCTTCTCTTCCTCCTGCTGCAGAACCAAGCGGCCATAGCTCTCCGCTGGGTCCACCTTTAGGGTCCCAAAGCCATAAGCACAGTGGCTCCTGTCACTGGACCCGACATGGCTAGGCTGAGGTTGGAGACAAGGCTGCAGTAATGTAGCTTTAAGCATTGTGCGCTCGTTCTGCAGGCTCGTTGGGCAGGGTTTAGTGCTTCATGGCCTTCCACGAGTTTCACCGCTCAGTCTATTGTTCGTACGCGGGGGGAACTGGGACACCCCTATAGAGTCATCCACCGTCACAGGGGAGAACGTCCCGGTGACTCGAGCTGTTCTTCGCCCTGAGCTGGGAGCTTTCTGGAGTACAGATGTTCTGGAGAACAGGGGCAGCTTCTCCTTCCAAGGAGGAATCACACGTCTTTAGCAGTGCTCCTGAAAACCATTTGGATCTTTGTCTTTCACAGCAGTTCCCGGGTCTCCTACAGTAGGAGAGGGGAAGACCAGACTGAGGAAATGTCAGGGAGGAAGCTTTTGGGGGGATTTTCCTTTTCCAAAGGCGCGTCAAGCAGATGAGGCAGCTTCAAAGACAAGGAACCTGAGGGAACAAAATGGAAAGCACGACAGGTGTGAGCGGGTTGACCAATACGGGCCCGCTCTGGTCTGAGCGCGTGCAGCATTTCTGTGCTCCTAATGCTGCACCCTTCCTTTGAGGAGAAATTCTACTGACCCAGATGGTCCCCTCTCATTCAAATAACGTAAGTGGTGGGCTTGAGGGAGGCAGGCTCTGCCAGGATCCCCTCGCGCAATCCCCCCTCATCTCCGTCCTCCCTCCATCGCGAGACTTCCATGAGCAGATCTTTGAGGCATGACCTGGGCCAATGTGAGTTGTTGATATAAGGCAAAGGGCCATGGTGACGTGCTGGGACTCTAAGGGTGTGTCTAGACTACAGGGTGTTGTCGACAAAAGTGGACTTTTGTCAACAAAACTATACCTGCGTCTACACTACCACCGAGTTCTGTCGCCATAACATCGACAGAAGGCGTTATTGCATCTACACTGTCCTTTGCGTCTACACTCTCATGTCGACAAAGCGACTTGCTTTGTCAACAGAACTGGATGTAGTCTAGACGCTCTTTGTCAACAGAAGCTTTGTCGACAGTATCTGTTGACAAAGCCTCTGTCAACAAAAGCCTGTAGTCTAGACGTACCCTAAGGGTGTGTCTAGACTACAGGCTTTTGTTGACAAAAGTGGACTTTTGTTGACAAAACTATACCTGCATCTACACTACCGCCGAGTTCTATAGACATAACGTCGACAGAGCTCGGCAGGTTTGTCGACAGTGGTAAACCTCAGTCTACGAGGAATAATGCCTTTTGTCGACAGAGTTCTGTCGACAGAAGGCGTTATTGCATCTACACTGTCCTTTGCGTCTACACTCTCATGTCGACAAAGCAGCTTGCTTTGTCGACAGAACTGGATGTAGCCTAGACGCTCTTTGTCGATAGAAGCTTTGTCGATGGTACCTGTCAACAAAGCCTCTGTCGACAAAAGCCTGTAGTCTAGATGTACCCTAAGTGCCCTAAGGGAACAAAGAGACAAGAAAGCTGCATTCTGGAGGGGAAAGTGAAGAGGAAGACCTGGTTATTGCTGGGTGCCTGGATTCCCCATTGCCCGGTGAGGAAAGGGTTAAGTCCACTCCTCTGCCTGGGCCTGTACTAGTTCTCTTATTCACTACCTTCATCCCTTGTGGGTTTTGGGAGGATGAGCTGACAAAGCCCTGAATGGGATTCTATTGATGACTCAAGACCGGTGCTAAATTCCACACATTCTGTGATGCTTCCTCCACTCCCTGTCCAGCTACAGCCCCTGCTAACAGCCTCCAGGGGGAGAGAACAGAAAGGAATTCACCTGGCAAAGAGACTCACCCAGGACTCACCCCCGCCCCCGCCCCTTTTGTTCTGAAATTTGATTTGTCCTTTTCATATGTGTTCATTTTTTGATTGTATCCATTGGTATACAGGCAGTCCCCGGGTTACGTACAAGATAGGGACTGTAGGTTTGTTCTTAAGTTGAATCTGTATGTAAGTCGGAACTGGTCCAGATTCAGCCGCTGCTGAAACTGATCAGTTTCAACAGCGGCTGAATCTGGACGCCAGTTCTGACTTACATACAGATTCAACTTAAGAACCCCAGGCTCCGCGGCTTTGCTCTGCTTTGCTCCCCGTCCCCCTGGTCTGCAGACCAGGGGGACGGGGAGCAAAGCGGCGGAACACGCGGGCAGCAGACAGCCCAGACGCGTCTGGGCTGTCCGCTGCCCTCGTGTTCCGCCGCTTTGCTTCCTCTCCCTGGTCTGCCGGAGACCAGGGAGAGGGAGGGCCCCGTTCGTAACTGCGGATCCGACATAAGTCGGATCCGCGTAACTCGGGGACTGCCAGTATATGGTTGTGCCAAATTTTCTTCCACTATTTGATCTGAGGAAGTGGGTCTGGCCCACGAAAGCTCATCACGTAATAAACCATCTTGTTAGTCTTTAAAATGCTACATAGTCTTGTTTTTTGTTTCAGCTACACCAGACTAACACGGCTGCATTTCTACCAGGACTCTGCATTGGGACTGTCTGGAGGCCAGAACAGCTATTCCTGCCTGTACCATACGGGGGACACCCATGGGAGGGGAGATTTCTGCCTGCACCATATACAATCCATCCTGCGAGGTACCAACTAGGACCTGTTCCTATTTTAAACTGTCTAGACCAGTGGTGGGCAACCTGCAGCCGACAGGTTCTCTACGTGGCCCGTGAGACTTTTTGTTTGCCACTGCGCAGGGAAGCCAGATTCTGCTGGATGTAGGGTTTTTCCTACCAGCGTGACTAACGTGACACACACGTAAAGCAAAGGCGCGTGAAGCGAGATGCGTGGCGGTTGCCCACAATATTGACTGAGAGCCGTGTGCTCCCTCTGCAGCCAATCCCAGCGCTGCTACGGTTCAATCGGTACCCCCCGCAAATTCTAGGGCCGCCAGCGCAGTGAGCAAACCGGGTTGGTTACGACAATCTTGTGGCCCACTGAGATGGAGGAGGGCCACTTAGGCGGCCCGCTGACCACCCTCGGTTGCCCATCACTGGTCTAGACCAGTGGTTTTTGAACTAGGGATTGTGGCCTTATACTGGGGGGTGGAATGTTGGGCACCGGGTCTCGTGGCTGCAGGGGATCAGGTGAGCAGTGGGGGGGCTAAGGCAGCTCCCTGCCTGGCTTGGCATCGCAGACTGCGCTGCACCCCAGAAGCAGCCGGCAGCAGGCTTGGCTCTCAGGTGGTGAGAGCGCACAGGGCTCCCCACACTGCCCCTGCCCTGAGCGCTAGCTCCACACTCCCATTGGCTGGGAGCCTGCTGCGGCTGCTTCTGGGGGCAGCCTGGTCTGCGGCGCCAGGAGAGGCAGGAAGCTGCCTCAGTGCCCTCGCTGTACCCCTGACTGGAAGCCACTCGAGGTAAGCCCCTCCCACCACAGCCTTGATCCTCCCCCAAAGCCCGAGCCCCCTCCTACACCCCAAAGCTCCTCCACAGCCCCACCCTGGAGCCCAGTCTGGTCACATTATATTGGGTTGTGGGCATCAACAATTTTCTTCAACTGGATCATGAGAAAAAAAGCTTGAAAACCGCTGGTCTAGACCCTCTGGACGTGTTACTGAACCCATAATAGCAAGAGTTGTAGGAGGTCTTTCTAATGCAGTGTTAACCCAGGATCCCTGGCTAGAGCAGTGAGAGATGAGCCATGTGATGCCCTCGATCTGGGCAGCGTCTGAGTGCCAACAGCTACAGCAAAGGCCCTTGTGCATTTCACAGAGTCTGTGGCACTGTCCTTTTGGGGGTGTTCAACTCGGTGTGGGTTACAGTTTGATCTGATCATTTCAGGCTCCGGTTTATTTGAAGGGGGTTGCGGGACGGGGGGGGGTGTTTATGTTGTGAGGGTCAGTCTCAAAATGCAGGGAAGGTGCTTGGAAGCTGTGATTCAGGCTGTTCGGATGGTTTGGTGAAACAACATCTAACTTGGCTGTGCACTTGATCCCTTTCTGACTGTAACGAATGACAAAACTCCCATGGATTCCCTTTGTTAGCACCCGGCTAAGCCAGGCTGTGTTGAAATATGGATTGACTAACGTGGTTTCAGGACAAGCATGGACAGGGTCCTAGCTGCTTCCCTCTCCTTCTACTGAGCATGGGCATTGGTGGAGAGCGTGGGTGCACAACAGCATCGGTGAAAGGAGAAGAAAAACAGCGCATGTGGGGCTGGGCATGGGTTACTGTGTGTATAACATCAAAGACCAACTCAGGGGAAATGCCCCTGGAGGGAATCCCCTTTGATCTATTTAATAATGTAAAATCCAAAAGCCCTGTACTTAAACCACAGCCCTCAACTATCATTCCTTAATGCACTGCCGTTCAGAGACCTCTGCCTGTCTGGTATTAGAGTAGGTCCTCAGAGCCCTGCTGGACACACACAGAACCAAAAGATGGCCTCTGCCCCCAAAGAACTAAGGCCAGGTCTACACCAAAAGGGACTGTCAAATCAAGATACGCAACTCGAGCCATGTTAATGACCGTAGCTGGAGTCAACGTACCTTCGAGTTTCCCTGCCTTCCGCACAGTGGGAGGCCGATGGGCGCAAATGCTCCCGTCAGCTTCTCTTATTCCTCACAGAAGCAGGAGTACCGGGAGCACCCTCTGAGTTCAATTTAGTGGGTCTTAACTAGACCTTCTAAATTGACTTCTGAAAGATTGATCGCGGCAGTGCTGATCTTCCCCAGACTGAAGACTTGGCCTAAGTAGCTATCCCCATGTCTACTGAATGCTGGAGATTATTTATATCTTAACTGGGACTTGCTGCAAGCCAGCTGAGGTTTCTTGAGCCACCTGGGTCATCTGAAGAAGGCCCCAGGCCTCCGATTTATCTGAAATGTGGGTACAGAGAAAGTTGCCGACACTAACCAAACCACCGTAGGCTCAACTGCTCAGTGGGTTGTATGACAGCTAGCAACAGAGGGTTCGCTTTCCACATTTTTCTGAAAGAACAAACATCTCTTCCCTGCCCCCTATCACTAGAAGGAAGATTTCAAAAATGGGCCAGTTATCGTGGCAAATATGTTGGCAGGAAAAACATGACTAATCGATGCCCTCTCATTCAACACCGTTTTACCCCACATGCTGCCATGCGAGCCCAGCTGAGTCTGAACGCCTTCATTCGAAGGTGTTTCCCGTTTTCGGGCAGAGACTCCCGCCTTTTGAATGCCTTCCAATTTCCCTTCAGGCCAAGCCCAATATGCACACGGAAATGTACATTTCCGCAGCGTTTCAAAACGCAGCCTCTCATTTCCCAAGCGTGGATGAGGAATAAAACAATCCGGCGGGTGCAGAATGGCCTACAATAAAACAGTGACGATTTTTCACACGGAAACATTCATCACAGAATTGTACCCAGTGATGCACGTTCCCAGCAGATGCTCATCCCGAAGGGGCAGGTCCTGGCATGGTTACTGAGATGAGCAGTGTCTTACTCAGGGAGATGCTCTGCTGATTTCAGCAGGGCTACTAAAGCAGCAAGGAGCTTCGGAACACAGCCAACACCAGCAGCATCTAGCCCGAACTGGTAACCTGCCTAGGAAAAGAACGTGTCACTTGACCTGAGCATGGACAGCTTGTGTCTCTGGGGTTTGGCTGCCCAACAAGAAAGACAGGTGCTCTGATTTCGTGTGTAGCCACTACAAAGAAAGTGGCTACGTCTACACTGGCACGATTTTCCGGAAATGCTTTTAACGGAAAAGTTTTCCGTTAAAAGCATTTTTGGAAAAGAGCGTCTAGATTGGCACGGACGCTTTTCTGCAAAAGCACTTTTTGTGGAAAAGCATCCGTGGCCAATTTAGATGCGCTTTTGCGCAAAAAAGCCCCGATCGCCATTTTCGCAACTGGGGCTTTTTTGCGGAAAAGAAATCTCCGCTGTCTACACTGGCCCTTTTGCGCAAAAGTCTTTTGGAAAAAGCCCGAACGGGAGCAGCATAGTATTTCCGCAAAAGCACGGACAATCTTACATGAGATCGTCAGTGCTTTTGCGGAAATTCAAGCGGCCAGTGTAGACAGCTGGCAAGTTTTTCCGCAAAAGCAGATGATTTTGCGGAAAAACTTGCCAGTCTAGACACAGCCAGTGTGTTTGTTGTTGAACGTGGGCACCCAGCTTCCATGGAGCTCGCTAAGACTTCCTACGGAGGGAGAGACGTTGTACCCGTTTGTATGCTGCCTGTGCATGCAGCCGGCCATCTGCAGTCTGGCCTGCTCCCTGGGTGTGGCCTAGGGCAATCTCCATCCACACAGCAGGTTGGGCTCAGCTGAGGGGAGGAGCAGAGGAAGACCTTGCTGCTCCACTCACTCTCCAAAGACTCCTCTTGCTGCCCCAAACCAGAGAGGCTCCCGGGTCATGAATCTTCGGAGAGCAGCCCCGGGCCCATCTGAGCGGAGCGTGCCGGTACAAATGGGCCACACCCGTCCTTGGGCACCCCTGGCTGCTCTTGTCCATGCCGCACCGCATAGAACTCACAGGGCCCTCCCTACGTGAAGCCCACCATGGGGCAGAACCCGCTGGGCCGGGCAGGGGGAACTGAGCAAAGCATGGAGCCAGGAGGGCAAGTCACCCATGGCAGCTGTCGGCTGGTGGCAGTTACAGGGAACCTGCGAGAGACAAGGGGCTCATGCTCACTCTCAGATCCTGCGGCTGGCCCTCCCTTGCAGAGCTCGGTGCCGCTCAGTGGCTTAGCCAAGGCACGCAACTCACTGCACTTTAACGGCCCAGTTCCAAGGTGGGGTGGGGCTGGGCTGGGCTGCCAGAGACAGGGGTTTTTCATACCTGGATTGTAGCTATAGGTGTACGTCGCGAATTTCCCTTCCGGGCAGGCTGGGCATTCCATCTACATCCTCTCCCTTTTGTGGGTCCTCCTCCATTCACTTGGGGTCTGATCCTACAACTCTATGGTCTGGTCAGCTTTGGACAGGTTGGACCTCCCTGGTCCGGCACCCTCAGGACCTGAGCGGTCCCGAAGCAGGGAGTTTGCCGAACCAGGGAGTTTGCCAGACCAGCCTACTGGCTGCCCCACTCCTGGGCGCCTCTTCCTGGGGCTCCCTGCCCTGCTGCTGGCCCTGCTAACACTGGCCAGCAAAGTCCCTTGCCTTGCTGACCGCACACAGCCCCCAGGATCCCAGCTGGGACTGCCTGGCCACTGTCGGCTTCACTGTCCCTGGGGATTCCCTGGGGTTCCTCAGCCAGCCCACTTCAGTGGGGGAGTTCCCTAGCCAGGGCTACCCGGTTACCCCAGCCCTGCTGCCAAAGGGGGTTTCCTTGGGTTCCACAGCTGGGCCACCTGCTGCTGGGGGCTTCCCCAGTGGGGGCGGGAGTTCCCCGGCTGGCACCTGGCCCCGTTGATGCCGGGGGTTCCCCAGCTGCTATCTGGCCCAGCCACTGCTCACCCAGTGGGGGCTCCCCAGTCCCCCACATTCTCTCAGCTGGATCCCACTCCCACTTCCAGGGATCTTTGGTCCAGCAACATCCGTGGCCCTGCCACACCATGAATGTTGCTGGACCAGAGAGTCCCACATATGGGATGTTCAAACTGTGCAGGCTCGGGTGCGTAAGGCGAGTGGGACTGGGCCTCGAGGTCACGGCCATCTCAAGGCACGGGCTTCTCTTTCCAAATCAGCCAGGTCCCCAGGGCTCCCACTTTAGGCGCTCCTGGACCAGCCATCCTCCACACCCCAAGGCTTCACCCACAGGGGCCCCTAAGCCAGGCCCCCACCCCAGGACTCTTGTTCAACACCCAGTGACACTGATTGGGCCGCTGATCTCACCCCACGGTGACCTTGCCCCACACGTAAGGGGCTTCTGGCTACACCCTAGCTCCATTCCCATGCTCACCTATGGCACTACGGAAACAGTCAAATCAACAGCAATGATACCCCCGGCATGGGCCCCAGGGTAATTACATGTGACCTGGTGACTTGCTGGCTTCAGAGACTAATCTCTAATCTCTAGGGTACATCTACAGGGCAGGTGGAAATCCCAGCTGGGGTAGCAGTGCCCACGCTAGCTCTGCCGGAGCGAATGCCTAGTGGCCGCAGCCCATATGGCCATCTAGGGGATTAGCTGGAGGCACACTCAGGTGCGGCCATCGCAGCCCTGCTCTATTTATAGCAGACTTGCTCCAGCAGGCCTAGTGGGCAGACATCTCCACGGGCCGGGAATTACCCCCGTCAGCCACGCCGCAGGCAGAGTCAGTCTGCCCCATTCTCCAGGGCCAGGGCACTGCAGATGCCCTGCCAGCACCCATCGGAGCTCAGGGTTAAAGGAGCCCGAAGTACCGGTATGACCTGTCCATAGGATTGATTCTGCCAGAATACGTTCATGGCCCCAGTCCCGTGGTCCTTCCTCAGGCAGCGCTCCCGCTGACGGCAGGAACAAGCCGTAACGAGAGGGCCAGCCGTTCCGTTAAGGCTGGATCGAGAGTCAGGAGGGCAGGGCCAAGGTTTTCAAAGGGCAGGGGCTAAAGTTAGTCCCCCCCAACACTGTCCTTCCACACCTAAATGAACGGCCTGACTTTGAGGTCAGGGACAGGATCCCTGTGGGGTTCCGTTCACTCTCCTTCCAGGGCGCTGGGACGAAGAGGCACTGAGCACGCTCCCATCTAGCCAGCCCTTGGCTGGAGCAAGTCCTTCGGAGAACAGGCGTTGGCAAGACCATTTCAAGTTTCAACCTGTGCCCTGGGACTGGGAGGGGGAACCATTGGGGAACAGACCTCCACTTCCCGGTCTCTTTCTCTTCTGACGTCACTGCATCCGACCCAGAGCAAACTCCATCCCGCCCCGGCCACCCCCGCGAAAGGGAAAACTCAAGTGAACGTTCCGCCTCCTACACAGTCGGTTTTGGCAGGCGCTGGCGGCTTTCATGCTGCCAGTCGGGGCGACAGGGGCCTGTAGAGAGCCTCCCTCATGACAGCCCCATCTGTTGGGGGAAGCATGCAGCTTGCCAGCACCAGCCGCCCCCAGCATCGCTTGGTGCGCCGAGCCTTCCAGGAGGGAGGCTGGCGTGGGCCGTGCTCGTGATGCAGGATGTGTAGAGGGAGGCTCGCGGGGCTGGCTGGCGATGGACAAGGCCTTGTGGCCCAGTCGGGGTCCATACCTTGCTCCTAAAAGAGGCCACGATGCGCCAGGAGCTAAGGGGCAAAGCGCGAGACAACCGGCATCAGGCTTGTGACACCCTCAGGACAGCCAGTAGGTGACCGGAAAGGCACAAAGCATTCAGGGCTGGACAGTCTCCCCTGCAGAAGGCACAGGAATTGGTGGGCGTAGGTTGGCACTGGCAGAATTACTACTCTGTCGGGAGCAGCTGGGTTTGGCTGCCACTCGTAGGGCTGCCAGGGGTTCGGCCCACGACCCCATAGATCCCCCAACTCAGGATGTTCAGAGGCGGGTAATCCACTAATCGTGTAGTCGATAAAATGTTTATCGACTGCACGGTTACTCGATAAAGGAAGGCTTCCTCAGTCCCAGCTCGCTCCAGGGCCAGGAGCTCCCCCCGCTGTGGCTCTGCAGTTTCAGTGTAGTAAGAGCTGGGTGTCTCAGACAGGGGCTACTTTGCACCAGGCTCCCCTGCTTCTGAGAGGGGGCAGAGATGGTGCTGGGGGGAACTGGCTTTTAAACTAGCTCCCCCCAGCTCCTGCTCTCTCCCCCCTTGCTGCCTTGGCTTATCAGCTAATCGGCTACTCGACTATTCGCTTACATCCCTACCCCCCACATCCCTGCAGGTCACAAAGCACTCAGCTATGTATTAACTCTGTGCCCCAGCACCTCCTACTGGTCATGCTGGGAATTAGCTCTTGGGCGCCTTCTACCAGCAGCGTCTTGCTCGCTGTTACTGCTGCCGTCACCATACTCTGGACCCATGTCGCTCCCCGATGGTGGCATCCTCTCTGGGGCCCGGCCTTCCGGCTGTGCCCCTGCTCACTGTCTCCCTGCTTCTGGGGACCAGCGGTCCTCAGTCCCTCCACTCACTCCAGGGGCAAACTGCAGTCTAGGGTCAGGCCACTCTCCTCAGTGGCAGGCAGGGCTAGATGGGGGGTGATCCAGGCCTGCCCACTACTCTGTCCTGGCCTAAGGACCCTACAGCTGGCAGCCACTTACTGCCTCTCCTCCTATTCCCACTGCCTACTTTCCTGGGCCACTTCCCCAAAATCCTAGCACCTTCCCTGCCCTTGCCACAGGGCCTCACTCTGGCCACAGTCAGCCCAGAGCCCCTCTGTTGCACTGCCACCCAGGCGAGCAGCACAATAGCTCGCATGCTCCTCAGCAGCCAGCCCTTCCCCCTTGCCCTCCAGGGAGAGACTGACCCTGGCTCTGCTGAGCAGCCCTTTATATATGGGCTGCCTCAGCAAGCCTGCTTTTGATTGGGTCTCAAGAAGCCCTTTCCTAATTGGCCGGGGTTTTGTGCTGCCTCTCCAAAGCTTCCCTAAACCTTCTTATGGGGTGTTGCAGCATCCTCCCTAATACCTTTCTCCCTCTCATGGCAGCAAAGACCCAATGGAGCCATGCCACCTGGATTTCCCTTGCCAGTCAGCTCCAGATAGCCAAGCCTAGAGAGCCGGGCATCGAGAAAATTATCCCCCAAAACTGCACTGCTCCAGGGGCCCGGAGAGGTTGATGTTGAGGTGGCTGGAATGGTTGGCTGGTGACAAACAAGGCCTTTGAGGGGGTCTGGCTGGGATTATCTGGGTCAAACCAGTGCCCAGGGCCTGTATTGCTCCTAAAAGAGCCCACCATTGCGTCCAGGCGCTAAGGAGCACATCTTCCCTCACCCCGCTTCTGGCCCTCACCAGGACGGGTCCCATCAACCGGCTGCAGGGATGCACAGAGCTATTGGACTATCTCAGCGCCTTTCGTCCAAGGATTTCCAACCTCTGCACAGACGAGACGCATAACGCCGTCCATGGGGGGAGGGGCGACTGTCCTTTGCTGTGCACAGGGAGAGAAGAACAGAAGGTTGTTTCTGGTGGATAAGGCCTGACAGGCCTGGCCAAAGTGTTTGGAGGACCCAACAGCACACGGATGCACGGCTCCCAGCCAGGACAGCAAGCGAACAGCCAGGCAGGCAGGAGCTGGGCAGCGCGGGGCCCATGGCAACCACCTTGCTCGCCTTGCCCTAAGGCCTAAGCCAGGAGACCGGAATCTGGATCCCTGCTCTGCCACAAACATCCAACTAAGCCACTTCTCTGAGCCTCGTGCCCTGCATCTGTAAAACAAGGAGCACGGCACTGCCCTGGGCTCCTCCGAAGGGCCCGGCTCAGTCCTGCGGGGCTGCCCTGCTGAGCTCCCACGAGGGAAGGTGCTGCACAGGAACAAAGCGGTGTGGAGTTACGTGCCCAAGGTCACACGGCACGTCAGGGGCAGGGCCGCTGCAGTGCCAAGTCCCCAGCTCGAATCACAAGGGCAGAGCCTGCCTTTCTAAAATAGCTCAGCAGCTACCAATCCGGGAATCCGCAGCCTGCCGGCTGTGCCAGGCCCGCACTGTGGGCTCGAGCGGTCCGGTCGCAGCACCCCTCGCTCAGACAGCCCGAGCTCTGGCAGTCTCTGAGGCCCACCGCAGATAGTGTTCGGGGTGAGGAAACGGCTCCCTCCAGGGCTGGATTAAGACATGCTGGGGCCCTAAGCTATGTCAAGTTTAAGAGGCTCTCTAGCATTACCAAAAAAATGTGTATTGTTCTGCCACCACCTGCCGTGGGGCTGGAGCACACAAAATCTACTAGCTGGGCTCTGCTGTGCGAGGGGAATGTGGGGAGGGTCTTTCTGCTTCTCAGTCGGGGGCCACGTGAGTGAGGGCTTGGAGGGTTTTTTGCCTCTCACTTGTGTGTGGCTCCCGGCTGATTTTTCTGTGGGTCAGCAGCCCCTGACCCAAAAAAGTCCCCCAGCCCTGCTAGCTGAAGCTTACTTAGCTTGTGCATAAATCCTGCACCGGCTCCCTCCTGCACCCCACGTTTGTTGGGGTGATGACTGACCAGTCCGAAGTGGCACTGGTGTGCCAGGCAGGAGCCGTCCTCCAAAGAGACGGCTCAGGAGCACAATGAGAGGGGACACCCAGCTACAGCCACGGCAAGGCCTGCGGGGCCGACTGGATGCCAACAAGAGACCGGCTTCCCTGAAAGGTTGCAGGCAGAATGAGACACAAGATGGCCAGGTTGATTCCTCGTGCCCTCTCCCTCTGACGCCTCCCCGAGGCAGGCCCCAGATGTGACACACTAAACCACGGCGGAGGCGAGGGCGCACGCCAAACCGTTTGGCAACCCGAGGGTTGTGAGTTCTGATTCGAGCTGGGTCGCTGGCGTGTTCCGCACCTGTGTCCGAGCTGTTGAGTTCCTCTGGCCATGGTCCTCACAGGCCAGCTAGAAAATGAGCAAGCCCCTCCTGGCAAACCCAAGACAGCCCCTGAGCTGAAACAGCTGGCGGGCCCCGAAATAAAGCGCATTGCCTCACTAGAAGCTGGCCCAGAAAGGGAGGCGGTGTTCCTTTAAGGACGCTGGTGTACCCGTGGCGCTTCCCAGATGCCATTCCGGGTATAGCTGTAACCGAGTGCCGCTTGGGGCGGAGCCAGCGCTGACGGTGCAGCACTGTACTCAGGCACTCTCCATCTGTTGCAATCCCCTATCACATGCCCACCTACCTCTGTGGTCCCGGGGACCTGGCCAAGGCTGCCTGCTGCGGTGGGGCAGTGCAAATATTGCCAGTTGGCCAAACCTTCCCCTCTCTGGAGAATTCTCCATGCCCCTAACGCCGTCCAACCCACAGTGGGAATGGGCCAGCTGAGTCAGAGGGTGGGCTGAGCCCCTGGGGGGGCAGATGGAACTAGCCCAACTCCCTCTGCCGGTGGGACAAGCCCATTTCCGGGGCAGGGAGACCGCAGACAGCTCCCTCCCGGTTGGACGGGGCCTCTGAGAACAGCCCATGGGACAGGAGCACAGGGCAGGTCTCTAGAAAGCCACTGCCCGAGTGGGATGAGGGGGAGGTTGTCTGGGACAGTCCCTCCCATTGGGGGGTGGGGGAGGGTGTCTCTATGATACCCCATGCCTGCCTGGGACAAGGGGATCTGTACCTGCTCTTTGAGTTGTTACAGTCCAGGCACCTGGGTGGCCGGTGGTGAGTTTATTCTTTTTCCAGCACTGCCCTGCCTTGCCGTGGCCCCCGTGAAGAGGCAGGGCCGGCCTGGGAAGCCAGCCTGAAACCTGGTGTCAACATTCTGCCCTCTGCAGTTCTGATACGTTACGAAAAACAACACGACTTTCCCGGGGCTGATTTACTACCGGGGAGGAAACCGGGCTGGAAAAAACAACATTCCAGAGCTCCTGTCCTCAGCGCGCCCCTCGCCGCCTGGGACACCGCGATCTCCCCCTCCCGGCGCTGGGCGAGCCGCCCACCCCTTGGAAGACCCCGTCCCTGCTTTGCCCCCTTGAGCGAGACGTGGTCGGCCGGGGGCCGGGGAGAGCAGCTGTTTGGCAGGTGTCTGGTTAGCACCACGCTGCATTCTTGTCGATTAGGTTTGCGCCGGAACGGAGCTGAGGAGACGCTGCAAAGGCTGGGGAGGCAGGGAGTGGGGGGGAGGGAGGCCTATATATTTAAACCCCATGCCCTTCTCTTCCCCCACCACCCACTGCTTCCTTGCAGGAGCCACCAGGCCTGTGGGCTCCACCCCAGCTTCTCAGCTTTGTCCTTCCTCCCCCACCTCAAGGGAACTCCTTGCCAGAGGAGGTTGTGCAGGCCAGGACTTTAACAGGGTTCAAAAAAGAACTAGATAAGTTTGTGGAGGTTGGGTCTGCGGCGAGTTGGGGTTCCCCCTAGTCCTGCAGCCCAGTAGCAGCAAGAACAGACTCTGCCAGCCAGTAGAATAGAGAGGCTTTATTGCATCTCCGGGATACAGCATAGCACAGACACGATGTGCTTACAGGAGTCAGGGCCAGGATGCCTCAGACCCCTTGGGATAGAGGTTCATTGCCTCCCCTCGACCTTCAGTTCTCAGCTTAGGCTGTTTCCTTCATGTTTCCCAGCCAGCCTCGCTTCCAGATCCTGCCCCCAAATCAGGTGTTCGTCTCGGCCTCCCTTCCTCTGTCTCTCCCCTGTGGAAAGAGCCTTGTTATCTGGTCAGGCTGGGCCGAGGGGTCTGGGCTAATACACGCAGGTGAGTCAGTAGGAATCACACAGCACAGCGCAAGGGGGGGACCCTGGGTGACAGAGCAGACAGCCCCCCCCAACTACGTCACGTTTCCTCCCCTCCAAGAGCGAACTGACAGGGAACGCCTTTGTCGACCGCTCCTGTTCCCCGTCGACCGATCCGCGTCGACTGCCGCGCTGTGCCAACGATCAGCTGAGCCAGCACTGCGCGGCGGCCATTTTTATTTTAATGAAGCCGGGGATATTTAAATCCCCGCTGCATTGATTATAGCGGGTTGTCTAATTTACATGCCTCTGGCGACAGAGGCATGGAGTCTAGACATACCCTGGGAGCGTGAGGAGAGACTAGGGCACAGGGCTTCCAGAAACAGACCAGGAGATGTGAGGAAACCTGGATTCCAGCAGGTTCCCCTCCCGGCGTGAGGGCTGCCCCGGCGGCGTGTTCTTCTTAGAGCTGCTGTGGGGTGGGGAAGTGGGTGGCTGATTTGTACTTTGCCACAAGAGGCTCCTTCCTCCCACGATTTCCAGAGGGTGCTCACAGCTCACAGGTAAGTGACCCCTCAATAACATTGCAAACCCTCCACCCTCGCAGGGTCCCAGAGCTCGGCTCGACACGGCGATTTTTCAGCCCTGAAATCCAGTCAGCTTCCCCAGGCCAGATGTGAGGTTTTCAAGGGTGGGGAATCTTTTTGGGTTGGAGGCCATTGACCCACAGACAAATCAGTCAGGGGCCGCACACAAGGAGAAAGACACTCCTCACATTCCCCTTGCACATCAGATCCTAGGGGGGCCCAGGCTAGTAGATTTTGTGTGTCCCAGCCCTACAGGGAGATGGTGGGAGGGGGTGTGTGTGTGGAGCTTCCTGAGTCTCGGGGGTGGGAGCCCTGAGGTGGAGCCCTGAGGGGGTGGAGCCCTGAGTCTTGGGGGGCCAGATCTAGGCAAGTCGGGGCCTACCTCTGGCCCCTGGACCTTAGGTTCCCCACCCCTGCTTGTGGAGATGCACCCTGAGGGTATGTCTACACTGCAAAGTTAATTTGAAATAACAGCCGTTATTTCAAATGAACTTTAATAGCGTCTATACATGCAAACCGCTATTTCGAAATTCATTCGAAATAGCGGAGCACTTAATTCGAATTTGGTAAACCTCATTCTGCGAGAAGTAACTCCAAATTCGAAATAGCTATTTCAAATTAAGTGCTGTGTAGACACTAAATTCGAAATAGGGGGCCTCCAGACCTTCCCAGGGAGCCCTGGTGGCCACGCTGGGCACAACCAGGAAAACTTACTCTCCTCTCCCTCAGCCCCAGAACCATTAAAGGGGTAGACCCCGGCCACGGTGCCTGTGCCAGCTCCAAGCCTGCCAGTCCAGAGCCAGCAGTGGCCACCAGGGCCCCTGACCCAGTGGCC
Source organism: Pelodiscus sinensis (assembly GCF_052426305.1). Classification (NCBI taxonomy): domain Eukaryota; kingdom Metazoa; phylum Chordata; order Testudines; family Trionychidae; genus Pelodiscus; species Pelodiscus sinensis. The sequence continues at coordinate 7,154,319 of NC_143067.1, forward strand.
CCAAAACATGAGCCAGCAAGCCACTGGCAGTCAGCCCTCCACCGATCCCCAGAAGCAAGTCTGCCAGCTCCCAGGAGCCTGACAGGGACTGGAGAAGGCGGGTGCCTTCCTGGTCGAGGGTGGAGATCCTGGACCTTATTCAGGTTTGGGGGGATACCCCCAACGTCCATGATCTCTGCACTAGACGGAGGAACGTGGCTGTCTATGGCAGGATAGCTGCCAGCCTGGCCACCAAAGGCCACATGCAAACCCAGGAGCAGGTTTGCATGAAAATCAAGTTGGTCCAGCAAGACCCCTGGGCCCTGAGCTTCCCCTCCCCATTCTTCCCCTTGCTTCCCGCTTCCAGCTCCCTCTTCCCACCCTCTCCAACCCTCTCTCTTCCAGTCTCCCACCTCCTTTTCCCAGTCTCCCCAGAGGTTCATCCCCCCACAGTTTTGTTCAATAAACCAGTTTCTATTTTTGAACATACGTGTCTTTTGTTTGACATCAGGAAGGGGGGCGAGGGAGGGGTAAGTGGAAGGACATGAGGAAGGAATGGGGCACGAGCCCCCGGTGGGGAGGACTGGGGTGGCTCTGACGGCTCCTTGGGGTGGACGCTCTCCCTCAGGGCCTCCTGGATCCTGATAGTCCCCTGATGGACCTCCGGATGGCAGCCTGCAGCAAGTGCAGTGGGACTAATGGCAACAAGCCCACAAGAGCACCGGTGTGCCCAGGGCCAGCTCTGGCTCCATGTGGCCGAGCACTGTGGTGTCCCGATTGCGGGCACTCAGGGCACTCCAAGACAGGGCTGCTTTGCTGTCCCTCATCGAGAGGGAACCCTGAGAACTGTCTGTCCCTCATCGACAGCGGGGAACCCTGAGAACTGTCTGTCCGGGGTGGGGGTAGGGTCCCTGTAAGCATGGAGCTCAGTTAGCCTCAGGCAGCAGCCCCACACACTAAGTCCCAACCTGATGCCCTGCCGGCACTGGTTCCGGCCAGCCTTAACTTCGGTTCAGGGTCTGCTCAGTGTTCTATTTCAAAATCGTTTTTGTGTGTAGATGCGTTATTTCAAATTAGCTTAATTCGAATTAACTATTTCGAATTAAGTTAACTCAAATTAACGCTGTAGTGTAGACATACCCTGAGTGTCCTCACATAGTCTCTCAGGGAGCTAACGTGGAGTTTCAATCAGGCATCACCCTCATGCTGGTCTGCTGCCCAGGTGGGAATCTCTCTCCTAAAGCCCAGCCCAGCTTATGCTAGGCACTGTACAGACACATAGCCAGAAAGTGCCTGCCCTGGAGACCTCCCAGTCTAAGGAAACAAGGCAGACAAAGGGCAGAGTGGAAACAAAAGAAAGTCCAAAGCTAAGGGACTTGCCCTGGGTCCCACAGCGGGTCAGAGGCAGAGCTGAGACTAGAACTCACGTCCTACTGGTATTAAAACCAACAACAGGTACATTGTGTGTGTTTATGAGCAAGATGGGCTCACATCAGAGAACTGCTTTGCTCCCCACTCCAAACACCAGCGAAGTGCAGATGCAGAGCCCCACACACTAAGTCATGCTGGGACTTGAGCGGATCTCTATTTTGAGCCATAGCGGAATGCTAGCTCTGGACACCAATGAAATATGCCGAAGTTTGGAGTCACTTCAGGCTCTGAACTTTGTGACTCAACCTATAACTGATACAGAGGGAGACATCATGACCCAGTTGAAGTCAATGGGAGTTTCGCAACATATGGCTCTTACCAGCCCAGGCACCTGCCCGTAGCCTGGTGATTCATGAGAAGGAAAACCTTATATTTTACTTACCTGTCGAAAAAAAAAAATTGCTCAGCCTGAGCAAGGAGGATTTTGCAAGACTGCGTATGTACAAACATTCACAAATGCCACATACAGGCGAACCGCTCGCCCTCCCTTTCCTCGCCCCCACCCACAACCTTCTCAGCAAAGATTTAGCAGATGCTGTAACACGGGCTGATATTATTAAGACTTCAGGACATTTATAACATATACTGCAGAACATCTATAGAAAGATCATAAATAATGAAAGCTAAACCACTTGTCAAATAAAGGAGCAAAGTAGGTTTTGTTAGGCGGTATCCCCATTTTGTTTTTTAGAGCATAAGAACGGCCATACTGGGTCAGATGAAAGGTCCATCTGGCCCAGACTCCTGTCTGCCAACAGTGGCCAATACCAGGTGCCCCAGAGGGAGTAAATAGAACAGATAATTATCAAATGGTCCATCCCCTGTTGTTCATTCCCAGGCTCTGACAAACAGAATCTAGGGACACCATCCCTGCACATCCTGCCTAATAGCCATTGATGGACCTATCAGCCTCAAATTTATCTAGCTCTTTTTTGAACCCTGTTAAAGTCCTGGCCTTCACAGCATCCTTTGGCAAGGAGTTCCACGGGTTTACTATGTGTTGCAGGAAGAAAAACTTCCTTTTGTTTGTTTTAAACCTGCTGCCTATTAATTTCATTTGGTGGTCTTTAGTTCTTGTGTTATGGGAACAAGCAAATAACTGTTCCTTATTCACTTTCTCCACACCAGTCATGATTGTACAGACCTCTGTCATAACCCCCCTCAGTCTCCTCTTCTCTAAACTGAAAAGTCCCAGTCTCTTTAGCCTCTCCTCATATGGGACCCATTCCAAACCCCTAATCATTTTAGTTGCTCTTTTCTGAACCTTTTCTAATGCCAAAATATCTTTTTCGAGGTGAGGAGACCAAAAAAGTGAGTGGATTGTGAGTAGATAGAGAAATGTATATTTAGTCACGACCAGATTATTTTTCTTTGTTTTGTTGCTTGGTTAAACTTCCTTGTGCTAAATCCATGTGCCCCCCTCTCCTCCCACATTCACTGTATATAAGCTGTAGCTCAGAGATACCATTTTTCTGTGTTTTAAGCTGTTCTTCTCTCAGTTGATCTGTAACACCTAGCAACCAAGGAGGTCTGTGTATGAGTGCCTAAGACTAAGAGGTCAGCTACCAGAGAGTGCAGTATGTTTTCTGCTTTTCTCAAGCTCTCTTGTGATAAAAGAGCCTGGAGGACACCCCTGTGCAAGAAGTTTAAGTGTTTCTTCCTGGGTTTCAGAAGAAGGGGGTTTGTTTTTGCACTTAATGGTGGCAGCTACTTTCCAATGGCAGGAAATCTCTGACCTTGGATAGTTTTTTGTAGGTGGAAGCCTATAGAGGCAAGATATTTTTAAGGTCTCTTGCGGGCCCCCACCTTCTGCACCCAGAGCTCCAGAGTGGGGAACAGGCCTGACAGGTCGTATTATAGCAGCGCTGAATGACCCCAACTGAGATCAGAGCCCCTCATGCTAAGCACTGTACAGACACATGGTGAAGGATGGTCCTTGCCCTGAAGAATTTAGGAGGGAGAAAGGAGACCCATCTCCATTTAACAGCAGAGCCGGGAGTCGAATCTAGCTCTCCGGAGGCCGAATACCTCTCTTTAGCCTATTGGGATAGGATCTTACCAAGAAAAAACTGCATGAGGACTCAGGACCCATGATGCTTCACTCCAAGGCTGTGTCTAGACTACGTGCCTCTGTCGTCAGAGGCATGTAGATTAGACACATAGGCAAAGTCAAATGAAGCCGCGATTTAAATGATCGCAGCTTCATTTAAATTTACATGGCTGCTCCCCTGCCGACATCAAAGCCCTTTGTCGGCAGCCCCGTTATTCCTCGTGGGATGAGGTTTACCGGGGCTGCCGACAAAGGGCTTTGATGTCGGCAGGGGAGCGTCCAGACTAGCGCACTGAGCCGACAAACAGCTGATCGGCTCAGCGCGGCAGCCATGTAAATTTAAATGAAGCCGCGATCATTTAAATCGCGGCTTCATTTGACTTTGCCAAAACAACAAATCTACATGGCTCCGTCGACGGAGCCATGTAGTTTAGACGTACCCAGAATGTGTAACTAGAACCAGGCCTTACAAACGAAGTTGCTACTGGCTGTTGTCTTGTTAAGGGACCTCCTGGCCTTGCCTTCCCTCCCTGTCCTGAGCCTGCATCACACTGGCTCCTTCCTGCCTCTCTGCAGCATCACTTTGCCCTCTCCCCGTCCTTGGCCTCTCTCCCATGACAAGCCTGGGGCCCAGTAAAGTGCCACCCAGACACCTACTTTGCCTTGTCTGGGCCAGGTGCTTTGAGCCTGCACGGCCGGATGGAAGGACCAAGGAAAGCAGAAACCGCATTAGCACAGGAGCAGGTGTCTCCAAAGCTCCTGCCTTCGCGGTGGGGCAGATAACCCTCTGTCAGCCCCCCTGAGAGCGCACCCCTCCCCTCAGTCCTGCCAACCACTGCCCAGAGCCAGGCATTTGCCAGACATCTTGAGAGAAGCTTCATGGGGACCCTGGTTCCTGAGGTCAGTACCCCCTTTCCTGGGCACGCAAGGGGTCGCCCCTCAGCCAGGGCCGACTGCTGCTGCTGCTGAGTCCCTTTACTCTCGTTGATGTCACTTACCCCCATCTTTACACTTAAGCCCATTTCCTTTGGAGGCAGCGCCCCATGCCCGGGGCACAGGAGCAGTGCCCCAGCAGCCCGTCCGGAAATCGCTGGGGGAGAGGAGTAAATGCCTCAGTGTGTGGCCTGGTGGCTTCGCTGGCAGCTAAGGCCACGGTTCCCAACCAGGTTTCGGGGGGCTGCCAAGCACGGTGAGTGTTAGACTCACTGGGGCCTTGGGCAGAACCCGGAACCCAGAGCCCCCTCACCTGGGACTGAAGCAGAAGCCTGAGCAACTGAGCTTGGCAGTGCCCCAGGCTCTGCCCTGCTTGCCAGAGGCACCAACCCTGGATGCTGCAGGGCTGGGGCACCCACAAGGAAAAATTTCCCCCACTCTGCCTCCCTCCCCTTCCCATGACATTTGCCCGCTGGTGGCCCCACTAACCTATTCCTCCCCTGTTCTTCCAGCACATCCAGAACACTGCAAACAGCTGATTCGTGGAGTTCAGGATGCTCCAGGAGGGAGGGAGAGGAGGTGGGGAAGAGGCAGAGCAGGGCAGGGACTTGAGGGCAGGGGTGAAATAGGGTGAGGTGGGAGCCGAGCTGTGGCAGGGCTTGGGCGGGAAGGGATATAAAGGGCGCAGGACCTGAGGTGGAGAGGAGGTTGAGCATTCCCTGGCTAGAGGGGAAGTTGGAGAGTATCCGGCATGCTGCCCCTTAACGCCAGCCCTGGCTTTTAGATGCAGAAAACCAGTTATTGTGGCAGGTGGGCTGTGGAGCTCTGATAGCATGCGGGGAAGAAAGAAAAAGGTTCAGAGCCCCTGAACTAAGGTAAGATTAGAGGCACAGACACACAGACAGGCTCGGCCCTTCAGGGAGAGGACCGGGAGTTACTCGGAAACCGCAGCATGTCGCTGAGCTCCGAATCTGGCCCTTAGTGAGGCTGCTCTGTGGACACGCCGATTGTACTATGGGATGGTCCCAGCGTACCATGAGAAATGGAAATGAGGGATTTTCCAGTACGGGAAACCAGCCAAACTCCTTTCCATCCCAGTTCCATTCCCAGCGCTAAGTGTTCTGGGCGGCTTCACTCCAACAGCCTGGAAAAGGGGAAGCTAGTTTGAGTGTATCCCATTTTGGGAGCAACACTGACATGCTGCTGCGAGCTGGCCTTGTCCTTGTAATAAGCGACTCTGGTGGTTTCCCCTCATTATCCCCAGCACAGTCATATCCTGAGCAGCAGCAAGTTGTGGCCAGGGCCAGGAGGTAGCATGACAACCCAGGCACTCCCACCCTGGGATCCGGACCCGGCAGCCCTCATGTGGGCACGACCGTCTCCCTGGGAGTCCGCGCAGCTTTGAACGCGAGATCTAATTGAATGCGATTGCATTTCAAAGCCAGCGCAGGGGATTTCGGTGAAATACGTTGTGCTCGGTGACAGCCAGATGCGGGGGCTGTGGTGGTGATGACTGGCATGAAATATTTTCACCTTCAAAGGGAAGTTTCAGAAATGCCTGGACACGTCGGTAAGGGGGAGGACTTTGCAGAAGTCAGTTTTACTGTCTCTCCAGGCTGGTCTGGAATGCGAAAGCTCTTTTGTGTGTGTGTGTGTGTGTGTGTGTGTGTGTGTGTGTGAGAGAGAGAGAGAGAGAGAGAGAGAGAGAGAGAGAGAGAGAGAATGTGTGTGAGTGAGTGTGTGTGTCTCAGTGTGTGTCTCAGTGTGTGTATGTGTGTGTATGAGAGAGAGAGAGCGAGAGAGAGAGAGAATGTGTGTGAGAGAGTGAGTGTGTGTGTGTCAGTATGAGAGAATGTGTGTGTTTCAGTGTGTGTGTGTGAGAGAGAGAGAATGTGAGAGTGTGTGTTTGTGTGTGTCAGTGTGAGTGAGTGTGAGAGAATGTGTGTGTGTGTCTCAGTGTGTGTGAGAGAGACAGAGAATGTGAGAGAGTGAGTGTGTGTCAGTGTGTGTGTGAGAGAGAGAATGTGTGAATGTATATGTGTGTGTCAGTGTGTGTGCAAGACATTGTGAGAGAGAATGTGTGTGTGTGAAGTTCCATTTCTCACAAAACAGCCGGTGCACTAGAAATAAACACCCAGGGGGCATATTCACATCCCTCAGCCCCGGCCTAGCAATTCACCCCCTGCATTTTCTGTTTTCTTTATCCACCTCCTTTCCTGCTCTCTTTAACCCCTTCAGCGCCTCCACGCAGGACACTCCGTGGGCAGCTGCGGCTCTGGGAACGAGGCCCCGTAGGGACCCTGGCTGTGCCACCAAGAGAGGCACTCTTACAGTTCTGTGGTGCCAGAAGGGGGTTCGCAAGGACTGAGCCTGAAAACTCTCTGTGCCTCTTGCCCCAGTGACCCTCCCCCCACCTGCCCGCCCGCAGTCTGTCTGCCTGTCACTGCACACCTATTTCTGTCCCTCCCCCCGGCTCCTGACGCCCTTTTCACGTGGGCCTCTCCCAGCTCCTTCGCCGGGCCCCAGCGTGGCACCCTCCACCGCTGCCTTCCACCGCTCGCATTTTGCAGCCATTGAAACCAAGCCTGGACCAAGCAGGTGCGGGGAAGAGCCCTGCCGTGGGGAGGGGATGGACCAGGGAGCCCAGTGCTCTTTGCTTTCTCTCCGGTGGCATCAGCGGAGACAGCTCCCTACGAGGGCAGCATGGGATGGGCCGGGGACGTGACAGGACAGGACTCGCCTGGCCTCTCCCACCCTGCTGCAGTCGCAATCCCCCCCGCATAGTCCTCCTCCTCTCGTCCCCTTCCCTTGCCTCCTGCCTGTGTCCCGCCCACCCCCCTGCAGAGAGACCCCCTTCCCGGCATGCCTGCAAGGTGCGCTCACCTATTCTGCTGGGTTCTGAAATGGGAGGAAGGGCCTTTCATGGGCTCGGTCCCGACACCTTCACCCAGGCAGGATCTGGGGAGGGGAGCCACTGAGGATGCGTCTACACTGCACCGTTATTTCGAGATAACAACGCGAGTGCCTACACCGCCATTCCGTTATTCGAGATAATTCCGAAACTACGGGTGGCTTATTCCGTAATCTGTAAACCTCCTTCCAACAGGAATAATGCCTATTCCGAACTAGCTAGTGTAGACGCTCCACTGCTGCTATGTCGATATAGCCCCTCCCCAGTGCCTCCTGGGGCGCTAAATCGAGATAGCACGTCTACATTAGGGGTGCCGGCCTCAGACTCATCTTGAGGCTTCCCTGCAGTGTAGACGGGCTATGTTGACATAAGCTGTTTCGGAATAACTATACCCGCATAGCTTATTTCGAAATAAGCGTCCAGTGTAGACGTACCCAGATAGTCCATCTGCCACATTTATTTCACCCCTTCCTTCTGGGGGTGGGAAGAGGGCTGAATCGGGAGAGACTGAAGCTAGGCGCCTTTTTGGCCGTGACAAAGACAGATCAGTGGAATCAAATCCACTGGCAGCTGTGTGCCCGACAGGACATGCTGGCCTCTCTACCGGGACATTCCCATGTTCCCCAAAGAACAACGAAAGGGGAGCTGGTGGGGAGAAAGGGATCCGCTCCCCCTCTCCAGCCTGCACATGGCGCTGGTTTTATTTCTCTGGTGGCCTCAGACAGTGGCGCCCAGAAGCCATCTGCCCAGGTTATGTTGCTTGGCTCCTCCTGGACCATCTCACTTTGCCCTATTCCCCAGCCCCCTGGCAATGAAAGGAATAGTGTTTGGAGCAGGAAGGGGCTCACGCCTCCTTCCCTGCAGTAGGTAGGAGGGAACTTCTTGCAGTTCCACATCCTTGGAGCTAAGCCCTCCGGCGTACACCCAGACACCAAAGGCTCGACCTGGCCAGCATCCCTCAGCCCCGCCAAGACAGTCCTGACCCGCTGACAGTGTTTCCTGCTCAGGGCAGGCAGCTGTGCACCTAGAAGGGCCGGAGGGGCTGCCCTGCCTCAGTCTGCAGCCGAACTCTAGGGAGTAGCACCAGCTGGGCGCTAGTCTATAGGCGGAAGAAGAAGATCCCGCGGTATCATTAGCCTGCTGAGATCACCCCCAGCCTTCTCTTTCTCGCTGCTCTTTCTTTCGCCCTTTCTTTCTACAGCAGGAAAATACCAAACATCTGATCGCCATGCGGTTTGGTCACCCCCCGCCTACTGCCTCGTGCTTTCGCCTCTCCCCCCTTCCCTGCAAGCCCCCGCTTACCTGCTTCTGGAGAGAGAGGGCCCCGAGGCGGGATGAGCACGGCCATGCTTCGCGTCTGCCTTCCCCAGCCACTTCTGCCTGCATCTCACATCGCCACTGGGTCTCCTCTGCCTCCCTCGGCAGCCTGAGCAGGAACGGAGGAGGGCAGGGTGAAAAGGGGGGAGAGGGGAGGCGGGGAGGGAGGGAGGGGGAAAAAGGAAACTTTAATAGCACAGAGCCCCTTTTGTTTCCAGCATATGGTATATTTCGGACATACTGAAGGCATTAGCCACCTATATTTTGAAAGTGCTTACACTGGAGTATCCAGCTCTCCGGGACAGCATTCCAGCCGAGATCTGGAGCCTGGCGAAATCCAAACCAAAAAAAAGGAGGGGGGAGGGAAAACGAGCAACTTACAAAGACCTTTAGAGACCTCAAGGTTTCTTTTTAACCATGCAAGTGGTGCCCTTCCAAGTTGTGTGGGGTCAGGCCTCGCTGACCTGAAGGACGGACGCCTGTTTTAGCCGCGACGTCGCCCTCCCCACCCCCAAGAATACGAGACCCAGAGAACCCTAAAGCAAAAGGGCTCCTGTCACGGACAATACAGGGCCCATTGAATTACAGGGAGAGGGTGGTGTTTGGACCCCTCATTGGGCACCTTTACCAAGAGCCAGACCCAAAGACTGCAGGCAGAGGGGGGTGGCGGGCACACGGGGACTAGGCCACATTGGTGCCAAAGGAAAGGAAGTTTCCCCGTTACCTCCATTGTGGCACGGAGCCCTGTGGGACTCCCCAGAGGCCATGTCAAATGCCTTGCAGGTCTCCAGCCGCTCAACTGGTCCAGCGGGGAGGGGAGGAGGCAGCAGGGGGGATGATGGTCTGGAGTCAGGGACCAAGTGGCAACACTTTCCCTGCTGCCTTCCTTGCCCAGCAGGCTGGAGGGGAGCGCTGGGTGTACCCAGACTGGGCAGCCCTTCCCTGCGGCCTGCTGGCGACTGGCATACAGACCTGCACGTCTGACTCTGGGGAGGTGCCTGGTCCCACTCAGAGCCGCTTGGCATCTCATAGGAGAGGCCAAACACCATTTGGGGGGTAGATTTTTATTCTGGTTTTCTGTTGCCTTCCCCCTTCCCTTGAGCTGTCTGACTCCCATGGAGACAAGGGCGTGGGGGAAGGGTTTGGACTCTGCATGCAAACTACTCCTGTGGCACTCTCAGGGTCTTTGCGGCTTAGAAATTTGCCTGCACCGGACTCTTCTTCCCTGGGCCTGTCCGTTAGATGCTCAACATAGGGCAGGGTGGTTTTGGGGGAGTGACACTGGGTTGGGACTTAGGAGAGCCAGCGTCAAATCCCTGCTCTGCCACTGACGTCCAGTGTGACCTTGGGCAGGTCACCTCATCTCTGTGCGCCTCAGTGCCGTTGGCACAATGGGATAATCCGTTCACTCAGCCTGTGTCCGTGATCGATTGCAGGTGTGAGCGCTCTGGGGCAGGGGACATTGTGTGCTTTGTATTCGCACAACAGCCATGGCACAACCAGCGATAATCATCTGTTTCTACAGTAACCATAGAATCAGAGGGTTGCAAGAGACCTCAGGAAGTCATCGAGTCCAACCCCCATTAGACTTCAAATTTTAACCACTGGAGATACCAAAGGGGGGTAGGCAGAGTTCATTCCTTCAGCACTGTCAGGGCACTTCTACACTGCACCCTAACCCTAGGTGCTGACTTCAGTTTGAGCCCTGGCTACACACAAATCAGGCAGACTTGAGCCAGCAAGCACTCAGGACACGGGACCTATGGCCGTGGGAAAGGTTGGGTCAGAGCCAGAGTTCCCTGTAAGTCAAGCGCTTGTGCGGGCGCCCAGGAGAGAGTCAAATGCCACCCAGTTCACTGATTAGCAGAGCATCCACAGTGCCCACAGCCAGCAGCTTTGGTGCACACAACAAAATTTATTCTGCACATGGATGGAAAAGCTTAGGGGGATCATTGGTCAGATCCAGAGTCCTGCTGAGACTTGGGGCTGAGCGCTGGCATTTTGTAGTGCAGCATGGATGCATGAGTGTGGCCGTGAGACCCAGGATGCTCACGCAGGAGCATGGAAACACCAAGCCCACAAGCTCGGGTCCCATAGTGTGCAGCGGAGATGTTCTATTCGCAACCAGAGTGCCCGGTGTCTGGTGCTGACTCATTCTTGCCTTGTCACTGCAGGGTAACAGTGAGCAGCCAACCACAGAGGCTGTTTGCGCACAAATCGCTTGCTAAGCCGCAATCAGCGGGCAAGGAGCAGAGAGGGAGCCCAGCAGATGTGCAGTGTGTGGTTCAAATGTGGCCCACCGACTCGTGCAATGCAGCGCAACACATGGGACCCTTCCCCGCCAGCACAGAGGTGTGCCCAGCGCAAAACAGTGTTGCCTGTAAGCTGAGCACTTGGAAAAATTCAGGTGCTGCCCAGCAGATTAGCAGAGTGCCCACAGCCAGTATGTTTCTACTAGTGGTGCACATCCACACGTTTCAGTGCATCTAATAAAATTTATTCTGCACATGGCTGGAAAAAATGAGCAGGCCCATTGGTGCAAAGGCCCACCAGTTCCAGCAAGAAATGCTCCATCTCCATGCAGGCCGCACGTGCCATGCTCCGTGAGCCAGGATCTGGCAGGGAGCTGTGGACGGCTGCAATCTGCCCCATGTCACAGTGGCAAGGTGCCTGTCCTGGCCTTCCGAAAAGGGGCCAGCGTGGCCCTGGGGTGGACAAGCCTGGCTACAACCATAGTGGTGTCCGCTCAGGGCTAGCCACAGGCGCATGACCCCACGTGCAGTACAGCAGGGCTCTCCTCTGCCAAAGGGACGGCTCCAGAGTCCGACACGGAGCATCTCTCCTAGCTTCAGCGCCACGGCCAGAGCCTGGGAGAAGGAACTGAAATGAGACCGCCCTGGTTAGCTCTGGGTGAAGGAGCCTGGTGTCCCCTCTCCGGAACCACGCCCGCGTACAAACCCAGGACCTCAGCCACACAACTGACGGCTGCGGGCCGGGCAGGCCACGTGGAAACCTGGCACCTTGTCCAGCCGCTCGCCGGCCACACTCCAATCTGAAATGAAAAAAGCAGCCTGTAAAAAGCCTTTATAGCGCTTCAGCGCTCGTAAACCTGCAGGACTCTAGCAAGGGGCCGCTCGACTGGGGGCAGCCAGGAAAATTGATTGCAGATTTCGGTAAGTTAAACATTACGGCATCGCGAGCCCTGGGGCCTGGTGTGCTGAGCGGCCCCCCGGTGGCAGAAATTAAACAAGGGAAGCTTTATGGGTGCAGGGCGGGGAGGGACTCTCCTGTTTCCCTCCTCCCACACCCCATTCTCATTTTCTCTCTGGGCTAATGCACAGCAGACTGATGGGGCGGCCTGACCGAACAGACGCTCATGCAGAACACCTCTCTGCCAAGCGGATCCACCCGGAGGACAATCGCGCTGTTTGCCATCTAGCCCGAATATAACTCCTTGGGGGTTGTGTCCTGCAGGGACACCAACAGGCAACAGGAGATACCTGCGTCCTCCCAGAAGCTGCCAGCGTCCCCTTTGTCTTGTGTGATTTCCTCAGCAGCATTGAAACCTTTTTCCACTGGGTTGTATCCCTTTAAGCAGGGCTGGGGAACCTTTTTGGGCTGGGGGCTGCTGACCCACAGAAAAATCAGTCAAGTGAGAAGAAAGAAAGAAAAACCAACCCCTCACTGAAGTGGCCCCCGACTGAGACGGAGAAAGACCCTCACACACCAGAGCCTAGTGGGGCCCAGGCTAGTAGATTTTGTGTGCTCAGCCCCACGGTGGGATGGTGGGGGAGATGGAGCACCACCACAGGCTCCCCCAGTGCTTGGGGGGAGCCCCAAACCTCAGGGGCCAGATCTAGGCAAGCCTTCCGCACCCCTGCCTTAAAGAGACTGGCTGCTTTGGTGTAACCGGGACCCCTCCTGGGCTATGTCTACACTCGCGGCTTCTTGCGCGAGTAATATGCAAATGAGGCTAAGCGTGGAATATCGCCGAGCCTCATTTGCATACCTAATAAGCCATCATTTTTTTCAGAAGAGGCTCTTGCGCCAGAAGGAGCTGTCTACACTGCCCTGTCTTGTGCAAGAAAAATTCTCTTGCGCAATGCCGTTCTTCCTGAACAGTAATAGGTGTCACGGCATTGCGCAAGAGGGCATTTCTTGTGCAAGACAGGACAGTGTAGACAGCTCCTTCTTGCACAAGAGCCTCTTCTGAAAAAAATGGTAGCTCATTAGGTATGCAAATGAGGCTCAGCAATATTCCACGCTTAGCCTCATTTGCATATTACTCACGCAAGAAGCCGTGAGTGTAGACAAGGCCCTGGTGTTTCGATCGGACAGCTGGGTGGCCTGAGGACCGTTTCATGTCATCAAAGTGCTCGGGGTGGGTTTGTTTTTTTATAACTACAGAACGCTTGTCCCAGCCAGGCGGCTGCCCTGACCTGAAATGGCTGCACCCGGCACACCATTCACGGTCCAAGGCCAAAGTTCGGCAGGCCACAACATCGCAACGGAAGCCTGAGAGGACACTGGCCCAGCCTCATCAGTGAAAGCCCCTTCCAGGGTCAAGAATCAGACCCTGGCACTTTTCAGACCTGGGGGACAGCCCGAATACAGAGCATTTAGGTCTTCGGTGGCCCTAAGAAACACCGCCACAAAAACACGCCCGTTTCCGGTTATAAAAGTTAGGGTCCCCTGTGCACCCCAGAACTTTGTTCTCATCCAGCACATCTCTACAATAGCCTCCCACAACCCCCAATCCCAGTGGCTCTCAAACCTTGGTCCACAGAGCGACTCCAGGTGGCGCTAGGTGTTCCTGCCACAATGGGGAGACATAGGTCGGTCTTCAAGTAGCAACGCTTCCTGCCGGTGGGATCCTAGCCGGGAACCAGAACACATTGGAACTAATGCCCCAGGCCCCTCCTTACACCCGACATGGCTATATCTAGACTCTCTTTGCCAAGAGCTAATGTGGGGCAAAAATTAACCCCTTCACATGCACGTTTTCCATCGACACTTCTTTTTCTAAATGGAAAATTAGATTTTCATCAAAGCCAATAGGCCCATAGCCCTGGAAGGGTCTGCTTCTCTTGAAAATCTTTGATTTTCTGTCAGAAAACCATGAACCCAAAACCCAAACATTTGGGGGTTGGTTTGAGCAGTATGCAGATAAACATTTTCCAGTGTTGAGGCAAATATTTTTGGTCTTCAGCAGTTCTTAGGAAAAAATGTTTGGATTTTTGGTTCTCGGGGAGGGAGGTGTCTTTTTTTTTAAACAAAAAGGCTGGCCCTTTAAGGGCAAAACCCAGCCCTGGGAGGGGGCTGAGATTAAAGCCCACAGCTGAGGCGGATACTGCCAATTAGGGCCCAGTTGAGGGCTGTATAAATAAGGGCTCCCAGACGGAGGAAGTGAGACAGACTCTTGCACTAGTTGGGGAGCAGAAGAGACCTGACTGCCAGGGAAGCAGGGGGCTCCCTGAGACAGAGCAGTGCTAGGGAAAGGCAGGCAGAGCTGGGGAGCTCTGGCCTGGCCTGACTCCCAGGCTTCAGGGCCTGAGGCAAGGCCTGCGTGTACTAAGGCTGCAGGGAGGCAGCCTGGATAAGCAAAGGCAGCAGGTCCACCCCCCTTTGCCAGTGATGAGTGGCCATTTCAGCTGCAGTTTGCCCCTGTGGCAGGGGCTAAATGAAGACTGGCAGTGGGTCCCTGAGGCAAGCTGGGTACGGGGGAATTGGGGGTTCCCTGGGAGGGGAGGACCACAGGGTTCAAAGACTGATAAACAGCCCCCCCCCCCACCCCGAAGGAGGCCGAGAGATACTGGAGTGGGCACTGCCTGAAGAGGACACCACAGTCTGAGAGTGACGTGGGTCTGGAACTGAAGCATGAAGTGAGGACACAGAAGGACACCTGCCAGCGGGAGGCGCCCAGTGGATGAGCTAATTCCCAGGGCGACCAGCAGGAGGCGCCGTGACGCTGAACGGCCGCCCCGTGACAGGACGAAAAACCTGTTTTCCAAACAGCAATTCACTAGTGATCAGAATGAGCGCACCGAAGCGGGAGGGAAACAAAACCCCAGAGGAGCGGGCCGAACCGCCAAGTGAAGGCGACAGCCATGAGAACTTGACAGAACAGAGGTCTTCCGTATAAGTAAATGTGCCACCCAACGAGAGGACAGCGACAGCCTGGGTTCAAGTAGCCACGCCTGTTGCATTAATCGCCATGCAGTCCCCTGGGGTCACTTCCATAGAAAGCCAAGCGCTAGAAGGCGAGGGGTTCTGAGGAGACGTAGCCACAGGCGGATTCTTCAACCAGCAGCCCCTAATCTGACCATGTTGGAGCACTATGACCCTCATTTACCTCATGGAAGACCGTCTTGACCTACTGCGCCATTACGTTGTTGCTCTTGTCTTTGCTGAATGTCGACATTTCAGTCTCCTTGCTTGGCTTGTTCCGGGTCACTCTGTGGACACATTTATCGATGGGATGAGAGCATCACAAGCTAGCAACTTGATCCCTCACTCCCATGTGCTTCGTCGCCCCCTCCCTCCCAGCCAAAGCTCTCTCTTCTTCTTCCCCCGCTCTATCAGCAACCTAGCTGCTGGACAAAGGACATTTCCTTATTCCCCGCTGGAGGGGTGTCAGAAACGCACGTTGCTGGAGCTCTAGGGCACTGGGCAATATTTCTTCTTTAGAGACCTGGGCTCAGATTCCAGGGTGGCTCACAAGTGACAAGGAACTGGGTAGTCTCCGGCCCGACTCTCCGGTTACGAGCATTGCAGAACCACCTCCTCGTTGGGTGGGCCGGGGCGTTTCTGATTCAGAGGGCGCGCCCCAGGAGTTAAACTGGAGCGGTTGCTGCAGGTCAGGATGAAGTTTCATTTGCAGAGCTGGAAGTGGGGTCCCAAGGCTAGAGCAGCAGGGGAAATTCAAGCTAGGATGGAGGAACCTTGAGAGAATTGTGCACCGGAGCAGTTGTATAACCAGGGTGCACTGAGATGTCATTTTTGACAGCTGACGCCCCTTTTATGGGCCCGATCCTGCTGTCACTGAGCTGAATTGGCTTATTACCTGTCAGTGGGTGCCGGCTTGGTCCCTAAGTCCTGATTATTGTTCAGTTTCTTGTGACTTGATTCCATTTCTTTACATAAGAACGGCCATACTGAGTCAGACCAAAGGTCCATCTAGCCCAGCGTCCTGTCTCCCAACAGTGGCCAATGCCAGATGCCCCAGAGGGAGTGAACAGAACAGAGAATCATCAAGTGATCCCACTCCTGTCACCCATTTCCAGCCTCTGACAAACTGAGGCTAGGAACACCATTGCTATCCATCCTGGCTAATAGCCATTGATGGACCCTATCCTCCCTGAATTTATCTAGCTCTTTTTTGAACCCTGTTAAAGTCCTGGTCTTCACAACATCCTTTGGCAAGGAGTTCCACAAGTTGGCTGTGTGCTGCATGAAGAAAAACTTATTTTTGCTTGTTTTAATCATCTACCTATTAATTTCATTCGGTGACCCCCTCGTTCTTACACAATACTCTTTGGTGAGGTCCAGATGAGAAAATGGCCCAGAAAGACCCCCATGGCCAGGCCTAAGCAGGAACATGAGATGAGACCCTTGCCAGAGAATAACATGCAGAATCAGGAGCGTGTAGACGGCCATGTAAAATAGGCAGCTTTGTTTATCGCGCTGGGAGCTGTTCAGGACTGTTATGTAAATATATATTTTACAGATGTTCTAACCGCATCGTATTTATCCAGCGCTTCCCGCTGCTATAGATACTGCTTGTCACATCAGTAGGGTAAAACCGCTTGCCCGGGGAGGCTGTGGACGATCAAGGCCTTTATGGCTCAAAGCAGCAGTCCAGGAAGCAGGCCGGTTGGAGCAAGCTCTGTGAGAAGACAAGGGGGAGGTCTGAGAGAGGGTGGCCCTGAATGCAGCTGTTGGATGAAACTGTTTGTGTGAAGCCAAGAGGAGCACCGTGGAGGGACGCCAGTGCTCGGATAGACTTCAGAGAGGGGTTTGCACAGCTCACATGCATGTCAGCATGCAGCGGCTTTAGCTCTTGACACAGCAAACATAATACAAAGGAATCCCATGGCTCAATAGGGGCCAAATACTCCTGTTTACTAACTCTAGCTACTTCCATAAACTGCTGTCCAGGCAGGTTTCTGGTGGCCGCTAAAACACAGACGACTTTTTAAAGGGATACGCCCCAATGCATGCTACTGAGTTAGAACCTCAGGGATTCCCAAAGGAGCATGGCTGCCTCTCCACAAGGTGCTTACACAATGTCAGCCAAAGAACTGTGGGCTGCAGCGTACAAATAAACAGGATTCGGTTTTAGAGTTGGTCCAAAATTTGCCCTGCGTTTTTTTTTTCAGGGGCAAATGAGGTTTTAGACAAATCACATTTTAACAGAAAGGGTCTGTTTTCCTTGAACATCCAGTAACCTGAAAAAAATCTTTCTTTCTTTCTTTCTTTCTTTCTTTCTTTCAAGTTGAAATGTTTATTGATTTTTTTCCTCCACCATCTCTGTTATATACAACTTCTTTAATAACATACATTCAGAGACCCAAGACGGAGGAAGAGCTTCCCCAAATTTCTAAATCCATCTCCCCTCCAGGCCCCGGATGCTCTTACAATCCAGAACAGTTACATTGTCCAGTTTGATGGACTTCAACCGCATAGCCCTATCCTGCCGGTAAGTAATAGTGTGATGCTGTCACTTTCTTTAATAGCTGTCGTACACGGATTTATGAATCTTAACATCATCCATGATCTTTGACTCTCAGTGGCTACAGAATTCCAGAGCCCAATTGTGAAAAGGAGGGTATCTGGGTGTGTGTGTTTGCTGGTGAACTTTCTTAACCTTCCCTCCACTACCACCTCACAGAGCGGTTGGCGACTTTACTGGAAGTCTTGATTCGTGGCAGGAAGAGTCTGGACAGCCAAGTTTGTTGTGGGAGTCATGAGAATTTGGAGAGAATGAGAGGAAATGGGCGGGGTGGGGGGAAGTTTGAGGAGGGAGGGGGTGCAAAGGGGAAAGAATTTTTCCTTCCCAGTGTTTTGGCTGCTTCGGTGTGAACTTGTATAAATTTACTCCTTATCTCTCAGCCCATTTGATGTTTCCATGAAAAGAAAATAGTCTGCAGAAAAAAAAAAAGCTTGATAAAATATCCCCTTGGCATTGTAAAGCATGTTAAATGGCTTTAATTGGTGGGGCCATGTCAGCTCGCAGGGGCTCGCTTAATTCTGGGGGGAGCCGCTGCTGGCAGACACCGAAATGTGAAAGAACAGCTTCTTATGCTGGGAGCATGCCACCCAGACTGGTCTGGATTGGAGATGGAGAGAGGCCTCTCTCTTTCCCCCCTCTCCTCCCGGGGGAAGGAATTCATGACTGCAGTGTGTATTTACCCAAGCCCTGGCAATTTTCAAGGCAGTGGTTCCTAGACGGCAAAGAAAACAATGTGACGGCAGGCACAGGAACCCAGATGCCCTTGAACCAAAATCATCAGAGTCAAGCTGGGAGCTAAACTCTGACGTTTGGGTCTGTCTCCCTTTGTGTCTTTCAATAGTCAAGCCCTGGGGCCCTCAGCCTTTTCCAGAGCATGACCTCATCTTGCAACAAGAAAAATGTTTTGGGATGGGAAACCCCCTTCTTCCATTGTGCCATGGGAGACTGGGCAGGACTCTCATGTCAAGCACCCATGGTCTGGACTGGCCCTAGGTGAGTATGTCCACCCCTTGCTGCCCATCTACAGGAGTTCAAAGAAAGGGCCAAATTAACAGGGGAAGGAATAGCTCAGTGGTTTGAGCATTGGCCTGCTAAGCCCAGGGTTGTGAGTTCAATCCTTGTGGAAGCCATTTGGGGCAAAAATTTGTCAGGGATGGTACTTGGTCCTGCTGTGAAGGCAGGGGACTGGACTTGATGCCTTTCCAAGGTCCCTTCCAGCTCTAGGAGATGGGTATTCTCCATACATTTAAGACCTCCGTAAGCTATGTCATGTTTAAAAGGCCCCCTAGCATTCCCCCCCCCCCCCCAAAAAAAGTGTATTGTCCTAACAGAAAGGACAATGAAAATAACAAAGGTTTATATTTCCACAGGACCAAGGCAAGGATGCAACTAAAAACTAGTGATTGTTCTGTGTGTAGAGGCCCCTCCTAATCTGGGGCCCTACATTGTGGCTGATATAGCTTGTGCATAAATCCAGCACGGGTGCTTCCAGCCCCGCAGGTAGAGGGCCAAAGGAGCGAGCTGGAGAAAAAGGCAGGGGGCTACCATATTTTCCGGCGTATAAGGCTACTGGGCATATAAGACGACCCCCTATTTTTTTAGTTAAAAGATAGGGTTTCGTCTTATACCCCAGCGCCCCTCCGCCTCCCCGGCTTTGCTCCCGGTGTCCCTGGTCTGCTGGAGACAGTCCCCATCAGACCAGAGGCACCGGGAGCAAAGCCTCCGGGGAAGCAGGCGCGCCTGGGCTGCCCCGCCGCTGGCTTCCCCCGAGGCTTTGCAAAGCCGTATACCCGGCGTATAAGACGACCCCCGATTTTTGGGGGATGTTTTTTAACATCAAAAGTCGTCTTATACGCCGGAAAATACGGTACATGTGAAAATGTAAAAGGCTCTGTTCTGCCTTCAGTCAGACTCTGATCCAGCTTTTTTATTTCTCTGGGGTTAGAACACAAAATCCAGACTGGCTCAGACCAAAGGTCAGTCTAGCCCAGTGTCCTGTCTGCCAACAGTGGCCAATGTCAGATGCCCCAGAAGGAGTGAACAGAAACAGGGAATCATCATATGATCCCTCCCCTGTCATCCATTCCCAGCCTCTGACAAACAGAGGCTAGAGACATCATCCCTACCCATCCTGGCTTATAGCCTTTGATGGAACTAACCTCCATGAATTTATCTGGCTCTTTTTTGAATCCTGTTCAAGTCCTGGTCTTCACAACATCCTTTGGCAAGGAGTTCCACTGGTTGACTGTGTGCAAAGGGGAAAGGGAGAGCAAAATTAAGACCGAACTGTCGAACCATAATGCCATACAGCTGGAATGGCCTGATTCAGCTAGATCAGTGCTTGCAATGCCTTTGGGGCCCCAGTGAAGATTCATATACCAAGACGGGGGCATTAGGCTATGTTTTAGAGAGATTAAGGCCACAAGTGACCACTAGACCATTCAGCCTGAACTGCTGTACTGAAGTTCTGAACTGCTGTACTGAAGGCATTCAATTCCCGCAGTTACTCCTACCCAGAACCACTAACTTAAGTTAGACTAAAGCAGTGGTTAATTGATCACATACACCCCTTCCTTGGAGCTTTAGCAGTTCATGGCCCGTCCACCCCTCGCCACACAGGTACATATGCCAATAAAAAGAAAAATCAACATGCTGCACTCACTCAGTAGTAAAATCAGCAAGGCATTGATTTGAGCAGAGCCAATGAAGCGTTGTAATACAAGCAAAAGCAAAGATGCAATTGTGGTTGATGCTCACAATGAAACGTGCACACGGATTAATGACTTTGTATAATACTAGGCCAGCTTCCCAGAAATCTGTCAAAATGTACAGTGCTCTCTGAGGACCTGGTACATCAGAAGGAATCAGCTTGGCTAGTTAGTCATTGCTGTGGGTAAAATAAGGCTTTATTTTTCTTAAAGTTTCTCATGTCACACCCTCACAAATATCTTTCACACACCCGTGAGGTTGATTCCCAATTTGAGAACCTCTGGACTAAAGCATGCCAGTTCTCAGAACACTAAATTGTTGTGTGTAACGGGCACAGAATAGGAGAGCTCAAGGTGCATAGGGATAGAGATGCTAACCCATTTTGGATCTTACCATGGAACAACTGGAAGGCTCAGACAGAGCCATCAGATGCAAACCATTTAAAATCCCAGCAAGCGGCTCAAAGCATCAAACACGGTCATCTACTGAATCTACACTTCATAGCCGTTCAGGCAAAAAAATGTTATGAAGCACAACACAGGCTCTGTAATATTATTATTCCCTTGAAGAACTAGTTCTTTTGATTTACAGCTGCAGAAGCAAGACATGCAAAGATCTTCCTACGGCACAGTAATATCCTATCAGACCTGGGAGTCACAGAGTGAATCCCCAGCTAAGCTATCAGTGTCACAGTACGAAATGTGTCGAGGTGCAAACACTTCCTTAAGAGTGCCTTATGTGGTGCAACTTCAAAGCAAGCCTGGGAAAAAATATCTACAATAAACGGTATAATTATAGCCTTCAGAGGGGTAGCTGAGTTAGTCTGTACAGGAAAAACTTAAAAACCAACAAATAGTCTGGTAGCACTTTAAAGACTAACAAAATATGTAAATGGAAGCATGAGCTTTTGTGGGCACAGCCCACTTCTTCAGATGACTGGAGTGTTGGAAGTGTTGTGATCTTAAGGAATATACTTGAAGACAAATGAGCTGGAAGCATTATTTTAAAATACCCGACAGGGTGTGGTTTCTCTTACACAGTTTGGTAACTTGCTCAGATGTATCATCTGGGGAGTTCTCTTCCCAACGGCTGAAGATCCATGTTGGCAAACGTATGACAAAGAGCTGAGAGGATGTGCAAAGAAAATGGCTTGGTAGAAATTACTGTTCCCTTCCATATTCTGAAATGGTACAAGCTATTCAGCTGGGCCGCTTACACCCACGCAAGCCTGTTTTTTAACCAACTCGTCCCCAACGTGTTACTTAAGGGCATTTACCTCACTGCTGAATTTAGCCCTCCCCGTACAGGAAATAGGCTAATGGCCTGAAGAAGCGGGTTGTACCCACGAAAGCTCATGATACCATCATTCAGGCGTGGCCAACCTGTGGCTCCAGAGCCACGTGCGGCTCTTCAGAAGTTAATATGAGGCTCCTTGCATAGGGACCAAATCCAGGGCTGGAGCTACAGGTGCCAACTTTCCACTGGGCCGAAGGGTGCTCACTGTTCAGCCCCCATCTCTGCCCTAGGTGCCGTCCCCCTCCACCCTTTCCCCCTAGCAACCTGCCACTTCCCACCCTCTGCATTGAGCCTGTCACACCCCTGCTTCCTCCTCCAGTGTCTCCCACTGAGAGAGAACTGATCCCAGTGGGCAGGAGGAAAAGGAGGCGGTGGAACTGCCAGTGGACGGGATGTGCTGAGAGCAGCTGTGAGGAGATGAGCAGGGCTGGGGGCATAGAACTGTGGCTCTTTCGCCATGTGCATTGGTCAATTCTGGCTCCTTCTCAGGTTTAGCTTGGCCAGCCTTGCTCTACGGCTGTCTAGACTGGCCAGTTTTTCTGGAAAATCAGCCACTTTTCCAGAAAAACTTGCCAGCTGTCTACACTGGCCACTTGAATTTCCGCAAGAGCACTGACGATCTCATGTAAGAAATCAGTGCTTCTTGCAGAAATACTATGCTGCTCCCGTTCAGGCAAAAGTCCTTTTGCGCAAAACTTTTGTGCAAAAGGGCCAGTGTAGACAGCCCAGATTTGTTTTCCGCAAAAAAGCCCCAATCGCGAAAATGGTGATCGGGGCTTTTTTGCGGAAAAGTGCATCTAGATTGGCCACGGACGCTTTTCCACAAAAAGTGCTTTTGCAGAAAAGCGTCCGTGCCAATCTAGATGCTCTGTTCCGAAAATGCTTTTAACGGAAAACTTTTCCATTAAAAGCATTTCCGGAAAATCATGCCAGTGTAGACGTAGCCTACATGTTTTGTTAGTCTTTAAGGTGCTGCTAGACGATTCGTTGTTGTTTTAAGTGTTTCCGGTTTACACTGTGTTGTTCTCCTTGGCCTCTGAGGATAGGACAAAAAAGCAATGGGCTTAAATTGCAGTAAGGGAGGTTTAGGTTGGACATAGGAAAAACTTCCTACCAGTCAGGGTGGTTAAACACTGGAATAACTGCCTAGGGAGGTTGTGGAAACTTCATCACTGGAGATATTTCAGAGCAGGATAGATAGACATCTCTCAGGGATGATCTAGATGATGTTTGGTCCTACCCTGAGGGCAGGTGACTGGACTTGATGACCTCTCAAGGTCCCTTCCAGTTCTAGTGTTCTAGGATTCTATGAAGTGGAAGAGCCATTCAGAGCATGTAACTTTGCAATGAGTCCTGGCCAGGTTTGGCGGGAATGCAGAGATTTCAGGCCAGAAGGCCAAACCGAATGATAGGCCATGTCTAAACTGCTAGCTAAGCCTCCTTCCCTTCCTCTGAAAGGCAAGGAGCCTTTTACAACTACGTCTGTCCCCAGCTTGATAGCATAACTGCCCTTTCAACCTCACCAGAGATGAGGCAAGTTCGGTGGGGGACACAGAGTCTTGAGTTTCCTTGCGCTTCAGAAACATTCCTCTCACAGTCGTCTCTGACGCAGGCAGCTTTCTTTTCTCCTTTGTGAGACCAGACAAGTTCTCCTTGGGCAGGAACGCCAAGAAAGCCCCTTTGTTCAACTCTGCAAACAGGGCTACACCATAGCCTGCCCCCACTTCCTAATTACTGCCTCCCCTGCGAGGCGCGAGGCGCTCCCCCCCAGCGTCTAGCCAACTGCCCCGGCATTAACCTTGTGTTTGTCTAAGCGATCTGCCTCCTCCATCCAACAATATAGCCCTGTCTATCCTGCGGCCCACACCACGTCAGGGGGCATGCAAGGCAGAACAAGGGGGAGCGTGTGTAGGAGAGAAAGAACATGAGTGCCCAAGTGTCTGTGGGTGGGAAAGTCAGCCTTGCTTGCCTCATAGGTTGGGAACTGTCGCTGGGGGACAGAATTGGCTAGAGCCAGGCTGAAGGGAGCTTCACTCTGAGGCAGTGCAGGAACGGAGGGCCGGATGGATTCACTGCTGAGGAGCCCTTCGCTTTATGGCTGGCTGGGAGCCGCCAAGCATTCTGATCAAAGAACGAAGGCAGAAGAACAAACCTGAGCAGAAGGCGGAGGGGGAAACGTGCCCCTCAATTAATGAGCAGCCATTAATGAGAACCAGCTGAAGATCTTCTGCCCCCCGCGCTCTTCCCCCCGCCTCCTCTTGGCTCACCTTTGGGGTCAGCGTGTATTTTCATAAGGCCTGATTGCCGAGAAATTGGAGGCTTGTGGGCCAGTGAGGGTCTGATTTGTTAATGGCAGGCCTGAGGCGGAGAGCACTGAAACATGAGGAACTGAATTACAGACTCCAGCCGAAGGACTCCTCGCAGGGTAACAGAGCGGGTTAAAGAAAACAGCCGCCCTGCTCTCCCTCACACCCCTGTAGAATGGCTGAATATCTGCACAACAAAACCTCAGGGACTCCCCATCTTTCCCTTGCTAAGAAAGCGTATGTAGATTAGGGACATGTGCTTTCTTTGTGGATCCTGCCTATCACACATGCATTTTATGTGGCTCAGGTGAACTCAGTTTGGCTCCCAAATATTTCAGGTGGTGCTTTTTTCTTATGAACAAAAAACCTCCATGTGAACAATGGAAATTATATGGAAAGTTACACTGGAGGACCTAGACACCTCCTCTAGGTGAAAGACAGGTTGCTGTCTAAGAAGGAGTAATGCTGAAAGGTAGATATGCTTAAGGACAAAGATAGGGTCCAGAGTGACTTAGACAAGTTGAAGGATTGGGCTACAAGAAATCTGATGAGGTTCAACAAGGACAAGTGTAGAGTCCTGCACTTGGGACGGAAGAATCCCAAGCATTGTTACAGGCTGGGGA
This sequence comes from Pelodiscus sinensis, assembly GCF_052426305.1. Taxonomy (NCBI): domain Eukaryota; kingdom Metazoa; phylum Chordata; order Testudines; family Trionychidae; genus Pelodiscus; species Pelodiscus sinensis. The sequence goes on from NC_143067.1 coordinate 7,178,605, forward strand.
CCAACCAGCTAAGTAGTAGTTCTGCAGAAAAGAACCTGGGGGTTACAGTGGATGAGAAGTTGGATCTGAGTCAACAGTGTGCCCTTGTAGCCAAGAAGGCTAATGGCATATTAGGTTGCATTAAGAGGAGCATTGCCAGCAGATTCAGAGATGTCATTATTCCCCTTTATTCGGCTTTGGTGAGGCCACATCTGGAGTATTGTGTCCAGTTCTGGGCCCTCCACTACAAAAAGGATGTGCACGCACTGGAGAGGGTCCAGCGGAGGGCAACCAAAATGATTAGGGGGCTGGAGCATATGACTTATGAGGAAAGGCTGAGGGACTTGGGTCTGTTTAGTCTGCAGAAGTGAAGAGTGGGGGGGATTTGATAGCAGCCTTCAACTTCCTGAAGGGAGGTTCCAAAGAGGATGGAGAGAGGCTGTTCTCAGTAGTGACAGATGGCAGAACAAGGAGCAATGTCTCAAGTTGTGGTGGGAGAGGTCCAGGTTGGATATTAGGAAAAACTATTTCACTAGAAGGGTGGTGAAGCACTGGAATGGGTTCCCTAGGGAAGTAGTGGAGTCTCCATCCCTAGAGGTGATTAAGTCTCGGCTTGACAAAGCCCTGGCCGGGTTGATTTAGTTGGAATTGGTCCTGCCTAGAGCAGGGGGCTGGACTTGATGACCTTCTGAGGTTTCTTCCAGTTCTATGATTCTATGATCTAGGGGTCATAGTGGGTCACAAGCTAAATACCAGTCAACAGTGGGACACTTGCAAAAAAAGCAAACATCATTGTGGGAGGCATTAACAGGAGTGTTGTGCGCTAGACACGAGAAGTCATTCTTCTGCTCTGCACTTATTAGGCCTCAGTTGGAGTATTGTGTCCAGTTCTGGGCACCACATTTCAAGAAAGATGTAGAGAAATTGGAGAGGGTCCAGAGAAGAGCAACAAAAATGATGAAAGGTTTAGAAAACAGGACCTATGAGAGATGGCTGAAGGAACTGGGCTTGTTTAGTTTGGACAAGAGAAGACTGAGAGGGGACATACTAGCAGTTTTCAAGTATCTAAGAGGATGTTACAAGGAGGAGGGAGAAAAATTGTTCTCTTTGACCTCTGATGCTCGGACAAGAAGCAATGGACTTAAATTTCAGCACGGAAGGATTAGGTTGGACATTAGGAAAGGCTTCCTGATGTCAAAGTGGTTAAGCACCGGAATAAGTTGCCTAGGGAAGTTGTGGAATCATTGGAGATATTTAAGAGCAGGTTAGACAGACAGCTGTCTGGGATGATCTAGACAGTACTGGGTCCTTCCCTGAGGGCAGGGGACTGGACCTGATGACCTCTTGAGGTCCCTTCCAGTTCTAGTGTTCTATGATTCTATGGCTCCCATTATATAGGGGCAGAGGATCTGGTCTGGTGAGTACAAGGAGCCCAAGCCAGCAGGCTTGCATGCAGTGATTATTTTCCTTCTCCATTCCTTTGGACTGTTGTGTGTGGTGCAGGTGTGTGTGTGTGTGTACGGGTGTGTGTGCACGCAGCATTAATTATTATTTCTAGTGCATGGACCAGGCCCTTGTGCTAGGCACTGTACAAACACAGAACAAGAAGACAGGCACCTACTGGTCATATTTCCAACACAGACCTTTGTCCCCAGCTTCCAAAGCAGAAGCAGCAGGGCACCCACAAGCCAGCGACGAAGTCACCGATAACGATGAATAAGTCATACTAATGCAGAGTGCTTGTTTAGTGCTTTTCCTCAGTAGGGCTCAACGCATATCAGAAAGGCTGCCCTCTGGTTCTTCGTATGCCATGTATTTGCACGTGCGGGGCAACTGTGCAAATAACAGCTGATGCGTCATTCACCGGAGCTGTGGGAGCGTTGTTGATAAGGGACTAAGCAGCAAAGTAGATATCAATGCAAATCAATATGGCTTCATGCCAGGAAGATAGACAGGAGATGCTGGTTTTGCATGGAAAAACTGAGAGAGAAAAGGAAATGTGTTCCCATGGTATTCACTGATCTGGAAAAGGCCTCGGACCCAGCTCCAAAGGACGTCATCTGGTGTGAAAGGAGGGAGAAAATGGTACCAGAACTTTATATGTGGCTTGTTCAAGCCATGTAGCCAGGACGGGCCGAGATGGTGTCCCTAACCTCTGTTTGCCCAAAACTGGGAATGGGACCGGCTCTGTTCTCTCCCTTGGGGCACCTGGCATTGGACACTGTCAGAAGACAGGACACTGAGCTAGATGGGCCTTTGGTCTGGCCATTCTTATGTATGTAAACACAACAATCAATGGTCAGAATGTTCAGCCGTGAAACAAACCAACTCTTGGTAAAGGAGGAAGTGGATCAGGGATCAGCACCAAATCCGTTCCTGTTTATTCTCGTTGAGATACCATCACAAGGAACAAGGAGGCATCTTGGTGCCTGCTATTTGCAGACGGTAGCGTTCTACTCAGTGAGATCATCTAGAAATGGAGCTTGATATGTTGGAGAGATGAGGACTTAAAATAAAGAGAGGAACATCAGCGTCGACGGTTTGTAATTTCAATAATGTGAACACCAAATCATGATCTTCGGCACTAGAGGGGAGACAATACCAAAAATGCAAAGTTTCTGAATTCCAGAATCTGGGAAAAAGGGGAGATGGAGGAGGACATTAGAGCTGGGAATAACAAGTGCCAGGCTCGGATGAAGAGAGGAGGTGTAGGCAGGGGTGGCCTGTGACTATAGGCGGACTCGGCCATTGCCTAGGGCGCTGCCTTCAACGGAGCACCCGGGGCACCCGATGATGATATCACTCTATTGACAGCCCTGCAGGCGGGGGCGCTGATTGTGCGTTCTGTCTGGGGCGCCAGCTGCCGCAGCCCGCCTCAGACCGCTCCTGGGTGTATGCGTGTGTAGCATGTGTCCGGAAGATACCGGTAAGATTGAAAGGGACAGTCCATAAACCAGTGGCCCATCTGGTTTTAACGCATGGCACTGAGAGATGGGCAAGGAAGAAGAACCACGAGCAAACAATGTGTTCTACAGACATGCAAATGGGGAGCTGGATGAATGGTGAAAACAAGAAAGACCATGTGCCATGTTCAGAGACATGCTCCCAGTAACACACACAGATGGGGAAATGGAGGCGCAGAGGCTCAGATGGGTTGGTCCTGAAAAGCCGCGGGTTTCAAACTTTTTTTCTCATGACCCAGCTGAAGAAAATCATTGATGCCCAACATGATTGGACTAGAGTGGGGGCTCTGGGGTGGGGCAGAGGAGGAGCTTTTGGGTGTAGGAGGGGGCTCCCGCTTTGGGCGGGGTCAGGGCTGGGGCAGGAGAGGCTTGCCTTGAGTGTCTTCTTGTCAGTGGTGCACCGGTGGGGGGGGGGGGGGCGCTAAGGACCACAGACCAGGCTGCGCCCCAGAAACAGCCTCCAGCAGGTTCCCAGCCAACGGGAGTGCGGAGTTAGTGCTTGGGTAGGGGCAGTGAGCCGAGCCCTGTGCATTCTCCCCCCCACCCCACCTAGGAGCTGGGCTTGCTGCCAGCCGCTTATGGGGAGCAGCGCAGTCTGCAGGCCAAGCAGGGAGCTGCCTTTGCCCCTCACTGCTCACCTGATCCCCCTGAAGCCACGAGACCCAGCGCTGTGTTGCGCCCCGTCATTTGAAACCCCCTGCCGTAAAGCACAGCTGGGACAACCCTGTGCGTCAGAGTCCAACCGATGAAGCCGGACGGAAAAGGACAGAGAGACTGACCCCAGAAGAAATGGTGGGCGGTCAGAAAGGAAGACATGCCAGCATGTGCGGTGAGGAGATGGCATTGAAAAATGGCCATAAGATGGCTCTCTCCCTGTGGCGAGAGAGAGAGGACTTGTAGGGCGGGCCCCACTGCAGGTGATTAGTGCAAGGAAGAAGATGTACATGTGTGAATGATGTTGTTCTCAAGTGCATATTATGTTTCCAATCCCGAGGCCGAACACACACACAGCCTCTTTGACAATAGCACCATTTCCCTCGGCCACTTCTGCGGCAAATAGCCACCAGCTCACAACATCCCAGCAAGTTCCCGCTTGCTGTTCTGGGTTGCTGCCTCCATTTCTCACTTAATGGGTAGCAGGTTTAAAAATAATAAAAGAAAGTTCTTCTTCACACAGCGTATAGTCAACCTGTGGAACTCCTTGCCAGAGGAGGCTGTGAAGTCTAGGACTAAAATAGAGTTTAAAGAGAAGCTGGATAATTTCATGGAGGTTAGGTCCATAAAAGGCTATTAGCCAGGGGATAAAATGGTGTCCTTGGCCTCTGTTTTTCAGAGGCTGGAGAGAGATGGCAGGAGACAAATCGCTTGATCATTGTCTTCGGTCCACCCTCTCTGGGGCACCTGGTGCTGGCCACTGTGGGCAGACAGGATACTGGGCTAGAAGGACCTTTGGTCTGACCCAGTACAGCCATTCTTATGTTCTTATGTTCATCCATGGGGCTTTCTACGTTAAGGGCTGCTCAGCGCAGACTAGCAAGTAGGGTTGCCAGGTGGGGGTTCCTCTCCCCACAAGGAATAAGCCCTCTTGAGCAATAAGGAAGTGCGGACAGACAACAGGGGTTTCTTCCGCAAGAAAGCCCTATGGCTAAAACGGCCATCAGAGCTTTCTTGCTCAAGAGAGCGTCCACACTGCCATGGACACTCTTGCACAAAAGCACATGGCAGTGTAGACATGCTCTTGCGCAAGACCTTTTGTGCAAGAACTCTTGCGCAAAACAGTTCTTGCGGAAGCAGCCTGCAGTGTAGATGTAGCCTCAGTGCTGAGGTCTAGACAGTGTTGGCAAAAAACCTCCTCCCCCTTCAATGCCACAAGTTCAGCCCAATTCCCCACTTTCATAGCTGCCTCTAGTCGGCTGCCACCTGTTGCAAAGTTAGAGTCTCCTTGTTTCCTCAACCTGCATCCCCTGCAGTTACAGGATGGTTTGGACCAACAGGAACTAGAGGTGGGCTTGGGACAACACCTGGATCCTACCACTATGTTCTGAAGAGGATCCAGAGTCAAACTTTGCTCAGATTTGTGTACCCAGGCCAGCCAAAGTCTGGATCCCTACACACCTGGAAACTGCTCTGGCCATTAATCAAGCACCTTATCCCAGGCAAAAGGGCTGGTATTTCCATTCCCCATGCCACCTGTTTCTCCTGGCCTTAATTTCATCACCTCCACCTCCCTGTAAAAAGCAGCCAAGGGTTCTGTGAGCCAGTGTTGTGTTCAAGTTGTCATTGTCAAGTCCAAGTCGAGTCTCGAGTCACTACAGTTCAAGTCGAGTCTCGAGTCCCTAAAGTCACTTTCGAGTCAAGTCCCAAGTTGAGTCTCAAGTCTTAATTTAAAAAATGTCAAGTCACTTTTGTACAAGCCACCCATATCGGCATTTTCGGGCAATTTTTTCACCAAGTTGATTTAACAAAATTAGCAAGTCTCAAGTCGCGTCTCAAGTCACAAACAATGAACCTGAGTCGAGTCTCAAGTCGAGTCACCTTGGAGACTTGTGTTGGACTCGAGTTCAAGTCGTGGGACTCGAGTCAACAACTCTGCTGTGAGCTGAAAAATGGCCATAAGAAAGTCCAGGACAGGCCTTTACACATCAGGTCTGCTAGGATCCTGCAAGTGACCTTCCTTTCAGTCGTGTTTCTCTGGGGTCCAACTCAGGCATGCAGAGCAAGGGGCTCTGGGCCAGCTGACAAGCTGTGGGCCCAGCTGCAGATACGCAGCCAGTGTGTTCGCCCACTCGTGCTCCCTGTCCAGTAACAGACCAGAAGGCAAATGACCTGCAAGGCCCCAGACAGAAGCATTTGGGGATCCAGAGGTTGTTCTGGGCATCTCTCTGCGGCGCTTCATACCAAATACTCTCCTGCAGGGACCCAAGCATGGAGGACTCTTCAATAACCCGCCCACGCACACACACACACTACTGCAGCTGTGGGAGGGGTCCCGCTCCGTTCCCTGAATGCAGCGGGAGCCATGCACACCCCAACTCCACAGGAACGCCAGACACGCTAGAACGCGGACCGTGCCTCTTCCCTCCTAGGCGGGACCCCCCCCGCCAGCATCCGTCCCTGGCTTCATGCTGAAATCTGCTGGTGGAGAGGCAGCGAGACAGGGATGGGGAAAGCAGGCCGTGGCTTGGCAAAGAGATGCTGGTTTGGAAAAAGTTACGCTTCTGTCCACAGACTCATGCCACCGGTTTCAGCTCTGATCGCTTGGGACCTGCCAGGGCTAGGGGCAGAAATACTGTGTGCCCTCTGGGAACACCTGTTGCCTTTCAATCGGATAAGGCGCCCGTTTCTAGCGCCGCACTGCCAGATCTTAAGCCTTTCTGGGAGCAGGGCTGGACTGGGCTTATTTGGGGGCTCGGGCCATTAGCAATTTGAAAGAATCGTTTTTGTGGCAGGCTGGGAGGTCGGGCTGGGGCGGGAGGAGAGGAGTAAGTTCACTTTGTTAAAACGTGGCTTTTACTTTTGTAAGTTGCTCAGAGAGGTAGACTGATAGAAATCCTGGTGGTGGTGGAGTGGGGGGCGGTGTGTACATGAGGTGGAGGTGAGTGGTAAATGCAGTTAATTATACAGCTCTGCTTTCTACCCCATGACTAGCATAGGACTGTTGCCCGAACGGGAGCAGCATAGTATTTCCACAAGAAGCACTGATTTCTTACAGTAGGAAGTCAGTGCTTTTGCGGAAATTCAAGCAGCCAGTGTAGACAGCTGGCAAGTTTTTCTGGAAAAGCAGCTGATTTTCCGGAAAAGCTGGCCAGTCTAGACACAACCCTGTAGTCTACAGCATCCCCAACAGGCACTCCAGCAGTTTTCAAGCTTTTTATCTCATGCCCCAGCTGAAGAAAATCATTGATACCCATGACCCAACATAATTTGACTGGGCTCCGAGGTGGGGCCGAGGAGGCGCTTTGGGGTATAGGAGGGGGCTCCTGCTATGGGAGGGCAGGGTTGGGGCAGGAGGAGCTTACCATGAGTGGCTCCGAGTCAGCAGGGACGCTAAGGCAGCTTCCTGCCTCTCCTGGCACCACAGACCAGGCTGTCCCCAGAAGCAGCTGCAGCAGGTTCCCAGCCAAAGGGAGTGCGGAGCTAGTGTTTGGGGCAGGGGCAGTGTATGGAGCCCTGTGCGCTCCCCTCCTCCCCAACTAGGAGCAGGGCCTGCTGCTGGCTGCTTCTGGGGCGCAGCACAGTCTGCGGTGCCAGGCCAGGTAGGGAGCTGCCTTAGCCCCCCTCTCCCCACACCCGCTGCTCACCTGATCCCCCACCGCAGCAAGGAGACCCAGGGCCCGACATTCCACCACCTGGCGCTGGGTCGTGCCCTGTCATTCGAAAACCAAAACTACCGCATGCACATGTGAGAGTGAGCCGGGAGCACACTGGTGTGTGCTAGACGTGGATGTGTGGGTCACGTAGTGCGCAGGTTGTGCGATCCTGTGCGTGCAAGTCTGCGTCACGTTGCCTAGGTGTGAGCTTACCCTGCCAAGGGGCTTGGCGCAATCCCCTTCCATCCCAGATCCCAGGCGCCAGGCCCTGTAAACTAACCACAGTCAGCTGCAGACCGACTTCCATGAAGCCGAAAAGCCAGGGGAAGAACTCCAAGCGGTGGAGCAGTTAGAGGAAACGAGAGCAGAATGTGATAAACAACTGCAAGCTTCCCAGGCGATTGCTCTCCCTTGCCCCAGCTTAGACGGGTCAGCCCCTCAGGCTGTTTACAGAAAACCTAGCTTGCCAAGAAATCCATCTCCCACTTCCTCTGGGCTGCAGAAAGACACCACTTAAACAGAGCCAGGGGGCCGGGAAGCCTGACACTGAAGTGAATCAAGGTCTTCTCTTCATGACACAGAGGGGGCTGCCTGGCAGTCAGCACAGCCGGGTTCAGAGGCGGCTGGAAGCCGGCAAGCAAATGATGCGTTTGCCATGGTTACGGACTTGCTCACAGCTGTAACTCCAGGAGTGACATCATAGAGTCCGCAGCTCATGATTGGCTGCGGCTGAGTTGATGTCATTTGTGGTCAGACTTGCCTTCCAGGATGGTTCCTTTGAGGGTGCAACAGAGCAACCTGTGGGCTGCCGGGAGTGGACCGCGGGACAGGGGGTGGAACAGAGATGCAGACATCCCCCCAAGTGGACCGTTCCCACACAAGGCATGCTTTAGCATCTAAGGATTTTACTTTAAATGCAGCAGAGGCGCAGGTGGGGTCTGGGCTCCAGGGGTGCTGCACTACCACACGTGGGTGATCAGCAGGCTGGGACACAAGGCCACCACTGTGTATAGGGGCATCCTTGGATCCCAGCTTGGGGGCTGGGACTAGGAGACCCTGGGTGTGACCCCCACTCTGCCCCACAGGTGATCTTGGACAAGATTTTGTAGCTTGATTGTTACCTTCTTTAAAACATCGGAAACTCTTTGTAGCTAACTCACCGCAGGGCTGGAGGCAGGGATTTGTTTAAAAACATTCTGGGTGTGTGATAAGGGCTTGGAGATGCCTCTCTTTCCGCACACAACATACCACCTCCCCGTCCCAGGCTTTCGGCGGACGCCTCCCTCCCTTGCCTGCCCTCCCCTTCCCACACTTTCCCCCTCCTTTCTGCCTCAATAAAAGCCACTTCAGGGACTTGCATTTAGTGGAGCTGGTAAGGGCCTGTCCCTCCACTCAAGGCCAAGCTCCATTGTTGTGCAGTTTTTCTAAGGGTGGAGTTCAGCCAACCAGAGAGCTCAGCTTTGGATGCAGCTGCTGTTTACCGCCTGAGTCATCCTCTGTCACCAACCCAAGGAGCCCAGAGAGGGAAAACTCGGCTCTGACCTGAAAACCAGCTTATTTTTCTCCAAGACAACATAAAGGGACCAGCAAGACTCCTCATTTTCTCATCAACATGAGGCACTTTGCTGGCAGCGGCTGTGAGTCTGAGGGAGAGAAGCCCTCCCTGGCTGCTAAGCTCTCTCCTCGGCTCCTGCCTTCACGCTCTCTTCTCTGCTGCTGTGGATTCATTCTGTGCTAGGTGCTGTACAGAGCGCAGCGCTGGTCCTAGGCCCCAGCCCTGCCCTCTGAGCCGTATAGGGGAAGGGTATCCCACATCCACATGGAATCTCGCTAAAGTCGACGGGTTTCTACACTAGGCACACTGCATCTGCCTGAGTGGATCCAAACGCATGTCCCGGGCCTGTACGCCAGCCAGACCATGCCACCGGCACCGGGGGACCTGCAAGAGAGCTTAGAAAGGGAGACACTGTTGTTTTCAGTTTTCTCCTCCTTCCTCCAGTTTTAATCAGAAGTTTCCATCCTGGCGTGCCCTCCTCCCTCACGCACCTTGGCAGTCCCCGGTTCAGCGGGCCCGCCCTCCTGGCCAGGCCCAGTCCTGGGATGTCCAACCCCCTCGTCCTCCTTAATTTGCTACTCCTGGCCTCCGCTCTTGGCCCATACAGCTCCTCCTTCTTCCCCAGGGCTCCACGTCCCGGGATTCACCAGCCGTTGGCCTTCTCCAGCCTGTTGGCAGCAGGAGGAAGTCGGGAAAACGGAAACATAAACAACTGATAGGAATTATTAGAGAACTTTCTGCGTGTCTGGCTGATGAGTCTTGCCCACATGCTCAGGGTTTAGCTGATCGCCATATTTGGGGTCGGGAAGGAATTTTCCTCCAGGGTAGATTGGCAGAGGCCCTGGAGGTTTTTCGCCTTCCTCTGTAGCATGGGGTACAGGTCACAACTGGAGGATTCTCTGCATCTTGGGGTCTTCGAAGTATTTGAAGGCTTCAGTATCTAAGATATAGGTGAGAGGATTATTCTGGGAGGGGTGGGTGAGATTCTGTGGCCTGCACTGTGCAGGGGGTCGGACTAGATGATCATAATGGTCCCTTCTGACCTTAAAGTCTATGAGCACTGTCCGAGCGGTCTCACCTCCATCACCGCCTCAGCCTACACTGGCCTCTCTCGGGCTGCTTGGGGCAGGAGCCATCTTCATTTCTGTGTCTAGCGTGGCACCGAGCACGTGGCTGGAACGTACCAATAACGACACTACTGAGGCAGTGGAAATTAAACTCATATGGAGCGATACGATCCCACAGCGCTTGTTGGCCTTGACCCAGCCCCACGGAGGTCTTGCAGGCAGGAGAGCCATTTGTCTTGCCTCCAAAGAAGCTTACCCCCAACAGGGAGAGCTTAGACACAGCCACCAAGGAACGCCAGAGGCCACCATGGCGCATGCTTATCCCCGCTCCTAAGTCCTCCAGCCACGAAAGGGCCCAGTCAGCACAGAAAGCAGCTCCACAGGAGGTCCCCAACATAGGTCAGTGGCAGCATCGCCAGCCACATGGGCCTGGTGGAAAGCGAGTTTGCAAATCCACCCAGATGCAACGGGCCACATTCAATGCCCCAAAGGACTTTGCCAAGGCTGGATGAAAATCCAGCCGACACGGGATGTGTCCCACCGTGAAAGTCATTTGAATTCAATTAAATAATACAGCTCAGCTCCTTCTTGTCCCTGCGGCCTGCCCCTCCTCCCCTGTCTTCGTGCCATAACAGGCTGGCCCTCACCAGGTTTCCTAATGGCTCATCCCTGCCCACACCGACCAGGGAAATGGCGTAAGCAGCCTTGCTAGCCACAGACCCTGTTTGACCAGGATTCTGGCCACGGTCAATCCAGTGCCCGGGGCTGCCCCTGCTTAGGCTGGTCAGCCTGTAGCTTTTCCTTCACCCGCTGCTTCCCTCTTTCTTGGGAGCCCTGCTCCAATTTTCTTTCCTGCGACACTTTCAGCAACAAAACTGCCCAAACTACTTGGAAATCTAACCCTGTTTTTCCCGGCTGCCCCTGTAACCCTTAGCTTGGCCCAGATAGTGGGACCCTGAAACATCTCCCCCGGTTTGAACTTCCATCCGCCCCGAAGCAGGGCTTCAGAGGCCCCTCCCTAAATTTGGCTTTGGCTGCACATCTGCAACTCTCTTTGTTCCTCTTCAGATACCAACAACTTCCATAGGCTGAAGCCAGAAAGGGCGGGGGGGGAGGGGAAATCAGGCCTCTGGCCCGGTCCCACGTCATGAACTGGAGCGCTGGGACTGCTCCCGAACTCTGCCCTTGTAGCCTTGTGTCCCGCGATTGTTCAGATCCCTGGTGCTCAGTGGTTCGAGGCAGGCTGAGCAGAGACTGCGGCGATACACGAGGTCGTGTGTTCACCAGCTGCTTGGAAATCGCGTCTTGTCTTCAGGTCACAAGTGCAAATTCTTATAATTCTTAGCTCTGGTCACTTACCATAAACTATTTACTCTGGCTCCCTCGGAGAGGACTGATGCACGTAGGGCTGTGTGCGCTCTCCACATATGTCGGGGCTGGAGGGTGTTGATTATGTCTGTGTATATACGATCGTGAGTGCTGGAGAGCTGGGACTGTGGGAATCAGGGATAGTGAACACAAGTGACGGCTGTGTGTGCGTGTGTCAGTGTGAACATGTGTGTGAGCTGCGTGCCCCTCGTTGTGCAAGGGTGTGTGTGTGTGTGTGTGTGTGTGTGTGTGTGTGTGTGTGTGTGTGTGTAGGGGGATGTTCTGACGTCCTCTATAATCAGACATGTGACTGTTTGTGGCACAGGGGCGTTTTCACTTGGGGCGCTTGGAGGAGCATATCCAATCACCTTTGGATGCTACAGCTGCATAGCACGATCACCTAGGCACCCACTGACACCTGATCAGAGCCCCTGTTTGTGGAACCGGGTGTCCTCACGACACTAATTTCTGCTTTTGTGAATTACAGCTTGCCACCTTGCCCCTGCCATCCCTAGCACAGGGCACCGGCTGCCGCACAGTGATTCTTTGTCATAGACATTGCGCGCGGAAGAATGAGATTTCTAAAGCAGGTGCTCTCCAGCGTGAAACGTGGCAAGAAGAGAGTGAACTGCAGAGGTGGAAGGGGCAAGGAGAGGTTTTTAAAAGCAGGAGGAGGGGTGGTAGAACTGGGTGTCGATGTGACACGTCCCAGCCCGACACCGGTCACTTGGAGCCTGATGGTGCAAAGGGGAGATCACTGCGGTTAACTGAACGACTGTCCAGGAGATTCCTTGATTGAATGGACCATGGGCCTCTAAACACTTCCCGTTCAATATCGTCATTTATACTATGGCATAGAGAGTGCACTTATTAAGTTTGCAGATGATACCAAGCTGGGAGGGATTGCAAGTGCTCTGGAGAACAGGGTCATCATTCAAAATGATCTGGACAAACTGGAGAAATGATCCAAGGTAAATAGGATGAGGTTTAATAAGGAAAAATGCAAAGTACTCCAGGTAGGAAGGAACAATCAGTTTCACACATAGGCTACGTCTACACTGGCATGGTTTTCTGGAAATGCTTTTAACGGAAAAGTTTTCCGTTAAAAGTATTTTTGGAAAAAGCGCGTCTAGATTGGCAGGATGCTTTTCCGGAAAACACTTTTTGCGGAAAAGCATCCGTGCCAATTTAGACGTGCTTTTCCGCAAAAAAGCCCCGATCGTCATTTTCGCGATCGGGCCTTTTTTGCGGAAAAGAAATCTCTGCTGTCTACACTGGCTCTTTTCCGGAACAGTTTTCTGGAAAAAGACTTTTGCCCGAACGGGAGCAGCATAGTTTTTCCAGAAAAGCACTGGTGATTTTACATTAGATCGTTAGTGCTTTTCCGGAAATTCAAGCGGCCAGTGTAGACAGCTGGCAAGTTATTCTGGAAAAGCGGCTGATTTTCCGGAATAACTGGCCAGTGTAGACACAGCCATACAGAATGGGAAGTGACTGTGTCGAAAAGAATACTGCTGAAAGGGATCTAGGGGTCATAGTGGACCACAAGCTAAATATGAGCCAACAGTGTGACACTGTTGCAAAACAAAAAGCAAACATCATTCTGGGCTGCATTCACAGGAAAATACAAGAAGGCATTCTTCCACTTTATTCTGTGCTGATTAGGCCTCAGTTGGAGTATTGTGTCCAGTTCTTGGCACCACATTTCAAGAAAGATGTGGAGATATTGGAGAGGGTCCACAGAAGAGCAACAAAAATGATTAAAGGCCTAAAGAACATGACCTGTGAGGGAAGGCTGAAGGAACTGGGTTTGTTTAGTTTGGAAAAGAGAAGACTGAGAGGGGACATGATAGCAGTTTTCAAATATCTAAAAGGGTGTCAGAAGGAGGAAGGAGAAAAATTATTCTCCTTGGCCTCTAATGACAGGACAAGAAGCAATGGGGTTAAATTGCAGCCAGGGAGGTTTACATTGGACATTAGGAAAAACTTCCTACCTGTCAGGGTAGTTAAACGCTGGAATAAATTGCCTAGGGAGGTTGTGGAATCTCCATCATTGGAGATATTTAAGAGCAGCTTAGATAGACATCCATCAGGGATGATCTAAATGGTGCTTGGTCCTGCCGTGAGGGCAGGGGACTGGACTTGATGACCTTGCAAGGTCCCTTCCAGTTCTAGTGTTCTAGGATTCTATGCTCCACATGAAAGCAAGGGCTGCTGTGATTTCACATTGCTGAGGAACTTGGTACTTGGTGCTTCTGAATTAAGGGTGGAGGTGAGGCAGGAGGAGGGTGGTCCCTGCAGCTGTTCATTGGTGCCTTCGGGGCTAAGGTACCTTCCCATACATTGCTCCTCAGTATGGAACATGTGCTAGTGCATGACCCTGGCACGGCAACGGAAGCACAATGTCTTATCTGTAAGGATGCTAGGCCGGAAACAGAGGGAGTCTTTTCCCAGGATCGTAGCTGCTCCTTCTCTTGACTTTACCAGACTAGCGGAGAAGCAACTGGCTTTCTGCAAACCTGGGCCGTGGAGAATTGGCTGTCCCAGCCTGTTCTTCTCACCTTGAGACACTGAAGGCTGCTGTTTCAGAACATCTGGCTGCTGGAAAGAATCCAGGCCTAGCTGTTATGGCTAGTGGTGAACTCCTCCTTTGCCTCCACTCCGACTGCAATGCCATCAATCACCCGTCGGGGCCTGGCTGGTGTGAGCGTGCACGGTGCATGGAAAACTGGGCATTCCAGAGTAATGGAGCATCCTTTCCGGTCCATTTATTGTAGCCAGCACTGGTACAGGGAATGGGGAGGGGACACTTCAAACACAGGCCTAGCCAGACTTCCCCTGGCTCTGGAAAGGATCAGGCAGTGCTCTGCGAAGGGTAGTTTTTCATTTTCTTTTCAACAGCGAGGGAGAAATATTAATTATCGTTCCCCCCACCCCCTCAGTCTCCCTCTGGGAAGATTTCAGCGCAGCACATTCCTGCTTTAGAAGCGTCTGAAAATAAATTGCCCATCGCTTCCTCTTTAAATAATTACAAGCCTGCATTCCCCATCTGTTGTCCTACCTCCATCTCCAGCCAGTGCCCCTGTCCTTTCTCCCTCCTAGGGGCTGCTGGCTACTTGCAAAGGTCTCTGACCCCCCAGAGGGCAGATCTGGAAGCAAGCAGGATTGTTTGGGGGTGACCAGGCCCGCCAATGGGGTGGGGGGAGGGAGGCAAAGGTGATTTAAAGGGGCTGCTATCGTTGCTACTGTGCCCACCCTGGTCTTTAAATCTCCACTGGAGTACACCACCACCTGCTCCGGACAGCACTAAGGGTGCCTGGGGGCTGGTGTGGTGCACTCCAGATGGCGCTCAGAGCTGCCAGCCCCGCCCCTGCCCCTTCTGTCCAAGGCCCTGCCCTCTTGGGGCACACGGAGCTGGGCCCTCCCACACTTTGCCCCGGGGCCCACGGAGACTGTTGGTGCCCCTGGGGTGACGCCACAGGGGCTACAGCAATGGATTGAAGAGAGACCACATGGGCATGGAGACAGCTCAGAGAAATTCATGTTTTGCCTTCAGTGTTCTCAGGTAGGACAGAGACTTAGAGCAGACCCCACTGATTTCCCAGGATGCAAAGGAAAGCCGGACACAGGGGATCAGGACCGCACGCTAGGGTCTAAAGCACAGAGGACTTGGCAGCCTATCGGCGGGTCCGGCAGGCTGGGCTTCCCAGCCCTTCCCCATGCTCCATAGCTAGAATGAGACGGAAGAGGAGATTTTGCACGGGAAGTGCCTACCTGCCCTCCACTTGCAGGGCCTTATCCCAGCCACATGGGCAGCGGGGGAAGGCAAGCCCCAGCCCCACCCCCTCGGTCTGAGGCCCTGCCCCTGGAGTCAAGCCCCGCCCATCCCCAGCCCGATTCTTCCTGGCCACATGGAGGGCTAGGGCTGCCGTGCTACAGCCCCGACCCCAGCTCTCCCCGGTGGTCAGGGAAAGCCAAGCTACTGCACCACTGCCCCAGCCCTTCCCAACGGCCGGGGAAGTTGGGTTGCCGCTTCCCAGCCCCAACCTTCCCAGCGGCTAGGGCATGTAGGCAATTTTGGGAAGGCTGTGGCTGTGCCCAGCCACCAGGGGCAAGCAAATGCCTCCCACCCGTCTACACTGCAGCTAGGGGGGAGCCTCCCAGAGGCTGGCCACAGGGGTCAAGCCAGCATGCTAAAAATAGAAGATTGTGGTGCCTCCCAAGCCTACCTGACCCTTTGAGTCCAAACTCACAGGGCTGCTTGGGTCACCCAGGAGCGGCAGCAGCCACAGCACCGGTTAACCGGCACCTGGCTGCCATTTGCACCAGTCAGACCAAACAAGCCAATCCTCCTGAATGGGGAAAATGAAAGGATAATTTCCAAGAGCAAGAAAATTCTGCCGGCTTTTATTTTGCTCCTGATTATGATGGTGCAGAGCTAAGCATTAAGGCTGGCACATGCAACAGCACTCAGCTGTTGGCTGGCCTAGCTGTGCTCTCCGAGCTGTCTGGCAACCCTCCACAGGACCTCTGCACTGGTGCGCATAAAGGGGCTTTGTAATACGAAAAAACATGGATTAGAAAGACACGCCAAACTCCTTCCATGGCTAGGTCTCCCCAGATGAAAGGCTAGTGGTTTATCCCACGGTGTCTCTGAGGCTATGTCTAGACTGCAGGCTTCTTTCAGAAGGTTTTCCAGAAGAGAACTTCTGGAAAAACTTCTTTTGAAAGAGAGAGTCTACACAGCAAAAGTGCAACGAAAAAGCGATGTGCTTTTTGGAAAGATAGCGACCACATTGATTGGACACTGTCTCACATTTCAGTTGTGATTACTGTGGATGGAGAGACCACTGTGCTTTTTCCTGGAGGCCTCTTCTTTCAAGAAAAACACTCTCTTCTGCATCCACACACGCCTTTCTCTGAAAAAGCTTTTTTGGAAAAAGGCTTCTTCATCGTAGAATGAGGTTTATGGCCATCGGAAAAACCCCTCTGTTCTTTCAACTTTCTGTTGCAAGAACGCAATAGCAGTGTGGATGTAAATATTGTTTTTCTGGAAAAATGGCCATTTTTCCAGAAAAACTCTGTAGGCTACGTCTAGACTGGCATGATTTTCCGCAAATGCTTTTAACGGAAAAGTTTTCTGTTAAAAGCATTTTCGGAAAAGAGCGTCTAGATTGGCACGGACGCTTTTCCACAAAAGCACTTTTTACGGAAAAGCGTCTGTGGCCAATCTAGACGCGCTTTTCTGCAAAAACACCCCGATCGCCATTTTTGCGATCGGGTCTTTTTTGCGGAAAACAAATCTCAGCTGTCTACACTGGCCCTTTTGCGCAAAAGGGACTTTTGCCCGAACAGGAGCAACATAGCATTTCTGCAAAAAGCACTGATTTCTTACAGTAGGAAGTCAGTGCTTTTGCGGAAATTCAAGCGGCCAGTGTAGACAGCTGGCAAGTTTTTCTGGAAAAGCGGCTGATTTTCCGGAAAAACTGGCCAGTCTAGACACAGCCTGTAGTGTAGACATACCCTGAGAGGTCAATGAGATTTTGTAAGGGAGGTGCCTGGCTGCCCTCCACTTGCAGTGCCTTATCCCAGCCACATGGGTAGTGGGCAAAGGCCCACCAAGCCCCGCCCCGCCCCGCCCCTTCTGCCTGAGGCCTGCCCCTGGAGTCAAGCCCCGCCCACCCCTAGCCCTGGTAGACTCGTTCTTGTGAAGAACTGCTCGTTCAGCTCTGCACACACAGAGGTGCTCCTCATTGCTAGAAAGCTCTCCTGGCAAGTTAGTTACTCGGGCTACTTCTACACTGCAGCTATTCTGCGTCTTATGAGCACGCCTGTTATTTCGAAATATCACGGGCTCGCTATTTCGACACGAGGAGTCAGGGACATTTCCGAATAGCGAATTATTTCGAAATAAGTGCTGTGTTGACCGTGCCAAATTTCAAAAGAAGCTATTTCGAAATAAGCAACGCCATTTGCATCGCTCAAATTGCGTCACTTATTTCGAGCTCCGGGTGCCGTGTAGAGGCAATTACTGCAGACTCTTTGGGCATTACTGCAAACATCCCTGAGTTGTCAGTGGTCCACTGTGACTTGGCCTCCAGCAACTGAAGAGGGGTGTAACATTACACGGAAAGGATGAGACCACACGCTAGTAACTGTTGCCGCCCTACGGGGTGGCGGGGTCTGTCTCCGCACTCATCACGTGGTGTTTATGGGAAGAGGCAGGAGAATCCACACACATCCCGGCAGAATAGGAAACACATGTTGCCGCTGCTGGCCAGCTCAGCTTGCGGGTGACGGATGTACTGCTGGGCCTGCGAGGGGCTGGGATGTCGCGGGTGGTCTAGTAAAAGCGGGTTGGTTTGTTTTGCAAGGAGGCTGCCTGGCTGCGATTTGCACGGAGGCCGGGTTGCGGGGGCAACAGGAAGGCGGGGGAGGCTGCAGCTTTTGGAGTCTGACCAACCTGCATCTGCTCGATTAGCACCTGAGCTTAATGATTGCATGATGGAGGGGAGCAGTAGTGGGGAGGGAAGTTGAAATAACCTGTCACCCAACCCTCCGCCCAGCGCAGTGCTGGGAAAGCCAGGCCTCCTCTATCCTGACAAGGGTGCACAGTCACCTGGGCCACAAAGGTAGGGGAGGCCAGTCCAGCTGTGCACGGCACCCCTGTCTATTCTGACAAGCTGCATTCACCCCAGCGCTAGCTAGCACAAAGGCAAGCTAATGACAATTGCACACTCAACAGGGCCAGCAGCTGATGACCTATTCAGGCTACCGTTGTTAACGCCCTCGGAGCTGAAGTTAGGTTAGCCACACTGGGAAATGCCGGACACTTTTTCCTTCCTGTCCGGAGGGGCTGGACAGATGTAGAATTGGCTAGCACCGCACCGTTGGCTGCTGTGCGATACTAATAATACCTCGCTCATCCATGGGGCTTTTCAAGAGTAAGTCGCTTATTCCCCATCCGCTGAGGAAGAAGCATAAGCAGCAAGTACAGAGGACCAGGGACAGCCCTAGACTAGCTGCCAGCAACTGGCGCCCTAGGCGAGCCATGCGATCAGAGCCCCCCCCCCCCAATCCCAAGGGCAGATATCGATTGAGGGTTTGGGGTCTGTGCTGGTGAGAGGGGGGCTGGGGATGGTGTTCTATTGGCTGGGGGCCGAGGGGGCTGGGGGCTGGGGGCCAGAGGGTTGGGGATGGAGTTGGAGTTCTGGGGCTGGGGGCTGGGGGACTGGGACTGGGGCTGGGGGCTGAGGGCCGGGGAGAGGGAACAGGGTGCCAGTCGGGGGAAGAGAGTCCCCTGCACCCGCCTCCTCCCAAGATCCCACCCCCCCAGAGAGAAGCCGGCATGCGCCTCTCCCGGGGCGACCCTCCCCTCCCACAGGCCAAAGGAAACCCCCCCCAGTGTTCCTCCTCCCCCGGGGCCGACCCCTCCCTCCCACGGGGCAACCCCCCACATTCCTCCTTCCCCGGGGCCGACCCCTCCCTCCCACGGGGCAACCCCCCACATTCCTCCTCCCCCGGGGCCGACCCCCCTCCTCCCGCGGCACAGGGGAAACCCCCCCGCGTTCCTCCTCCCCCGGGGCCAATCCTCCCTCCCGCGCGCTGCCTCTCCCAGGACTTACCCCCCTCCTGGCGCAGGGAAGCCGTGCTCCAGGTAAGGCATGGGAAATGGAAGGGGCAGGGTTTGGAATTTGGCGCCCCATGCAACCTGGCACCCTAGGCGGCTGCCTAGTTTGCCTCTAGGCACGAGCCGCCCCTGCAGAGGACTTCTTAGAAACAAAGCGCTTGATTGTCGGGGAAGCCTGGTTGGAAATTAGCAACAGGCGCCAGACAACCAGGAAACAACCCAAAAAAGGCTCAAACCTTGGGAACTGCGCATGGTGCCAGACAAGCTACAAGGCAGCTCTGCCATTTTCCCCTTTCCTTCCTCTCCCGCCCCCTCCCGTTGGTTTTAAATATCCACTTGCTGGGTCTCGCCTTAACCAAGGCAAAAAGCAAAAAGCCCGAGAGACTTCAGAGAAGCTTTTCACAGGCCCAACCTCAAGAGGGATGTTGGCCAATGGGAGGGGTTCAGAGAAGAGCCACAAGAAGGGTTGAAGGGTTAGAAAACATGCCTCAGAGCGGGGGTGGGGGATAATTTTTGATGGGAGGGGCCACTCCAAGATTTCGGTAAGTGGGCAAGAGCTGCACTTTTCTATGGAGGGACCACGGGGTCGGGGATGGAGGCTGGGTGCAGAAGGGAGCTTGGGGTAGGGAACTGGAGGGCAGGAGAGGTTGAGGGCTCTGAGGAGGAGTTTGGGTGAAGAAAGGGTTTGTGACACGAGGCAGGGAATGGGGATGCAGGGTCTGGGAGGGAGTAGGTGTGCAGGGGGGGGATTGTGACCTGGGGGAGGGTGTAGCAGTGGGTACAGGCTCTGGGAGGGAATTGTGACCTGGGGCAGGTGGTGTGTGCAGAGGATGTGGATGGTGACCTAGGGCAGGGGAGGGTGGTGACCTGAGGCAGGGAGTTTGGAAGTGGGAGGGGCTGGGGTACCAGAGGTGGCACCCAGACAGCAGTCCGATAGGGTCCCCCAAGGCAGGATTCCGCCTTCAGCAGCGCCAAGCTCCCCGTCCACAGGCCAATCATCACAGCTGGGAGTGAAGTCTGGGGGTGGGGGAGCATATGAACATCCCCCACCAGGGGCGCATTTCACTGTTCAAAACAGCTGGCATCTCCCTCTAAGTGCCGTGAGCTGTTTTGAACAGCCTCAGGGGCTCGGCAGGGTAGGCTGCATCAAACGGCTTGGTGGGCCACATCCGGCCCGCGGGCGGTATCTTGCCCACTTCTGCCTCAGAGTGACTCAGCTCATTGAGGTCTTGTCTACACTTACCTGCCGATCTACTTCAGCTATGCAAATAGCGTAGCTGAAGGCGACATACTACCTGCAGCGTCTTGTGTGCGGTAAGGTCAATGGGGACTGCTCTCCTGTTGATGCCAGCTACTCCTCTCATCTTGGTGGAGTTCGGGCTTCGGCGGGAGTGAGCTCGGAGAACGATTTATCGCACCTACAGTAGACATGATAAATCAACGTCCAATGGTTCGATCGCTGGCCACAGCATAGTGAAGACAAGGTCTAAATCTGTGTTGAGCTCACAAGGAGAAAGTTAAGGGATGTCTTGGTCACAGTCTGTAAGGGTATGTCTACACTAGCTCGGTAATTCGAGCTAGGTAGGCAAATCAGGGAACCGGAGTTGCAAATGAAGCCCAGGATTTAAATATCCTGGGCTTTATTTGCATGTTCCCATCCGGCCACTGTTTTTAAATCCCCCTTAGTCCGAACGACCTGCCCGTGGCTACATGCGGCAGTTTAAAGTTAATCTGAACTAAATCCTTCATTCAGATTAACTGTTACTCCTCATTCTAACTCCACGAGGAGTAACAGTTAATCCGAACTAAGGATTTAGTTCGGATTAACTTTAAACTGCCGCGTGTTGCCACGGGCAGTTTGTTCGGACTAAGGGGGATTTAAAAACAGCGGCTGGACGGGAACATACAAATAAAGCCAGGGATATTTAAATCCCGGGCTTCATTTGCAACTCTGGTTCCCTGATTTGCATACCTAGCTCGAATTACCGAGCTAGTGTAGACATACCCTAAGACATACCTGAGGAACAAATGTTAATACTGGATTCTTGGGTCTAGCAGAGAAAGGTTGGACATGATCCAGTGGCTGGAAGTTGAAGCAGGATGAACTCAGACTAGGATTAAGGTGCACATTTTTAATGTAAGCCAGGGATCTGAAGGACTGCTTGCAATGCAGCCAGCTGAAGTTGTTTAGCTCTACAAGATAATTAACTGTTGATATGTAAATACAGCTCATGTTGGTTTGGGGAAGGAATCCAGGGTGTGGATATGTAAAACCAATTCAGCCAGGGCTGATGGAGGATCGGTTGTTAGACTGGAATGTGATGTATTGTAACTAATTTGGGCTGTTGTGGGGGGTCACAAATCATGCTACCCTTAAATGTGGGAACTGTAAAATACGACACCAGTGCTTGCAGGAGAGACACCATCTTTGTAAGAGGTCTCAGATGAACAAGCCTCCTACTTCCAGAATTGAGTGAACTGAGTTGAGGAGGGGAGGGAGGGCTTGAGCCAGCCTGCTTCATGCCTGCCAGGTGAGCTGTAAGACTGGTTCAACTTGCCCTTCTCTCTCTCTCTCTCTCTCTCTTCCCCACCCCAAGTCCCCTTTGTTCTAAGGACAGACCTAAAGCAGACTCCATCAGGAGACTTGTTGCTATTCCAGTGGAAGCTGGACTCTTTTGCCAGCCTAGGTGGTGGCTAAAGAGTTGAAATCACTATGGCTATGTCTACACTTGCGGCTTATTGCGCAAGTAATATGCAAATGAGGCTAAGCGTGGAATATTGCCGAGCCTCATTTGCATACCTAATGAGCCACCATTTTTTTCAGAAGAGGCTCTTGCGCAAGAAGGAGCGTCTACACTGCCCCTTCTTGCGCAAGAAAAACCCTCTTGTGCAATGCCGTTCTTCCTGAAAAGTAATAGGTGTAACGGCATTGCACAAGAGGGCGTTTCTTGCGCAAGAAGGGGCAGTGTAGACGCTCCTTCTTGTGCAAGAGCCTCTTCTGAAAAAAATGGTGGCTCATTAGGTATGCAAATGAGGCTTGGCAATATTCCACTCTTAGCCTCATTTGCATATTACTCGCGCAAGAAGCCACAAGTGTAGACATAGCCGAACTGTTTTGTGCAAGAGTTCTTGTGCAAAAGGCCTTCCACAAGAACATGTCCACACTGCCATGTGCTTTTGCACAAGAGCTGTGCTTTTGTTCAAGAGCGTCTATGGCAGTGCAGTTGTGCAAGAAAGCTCTGATGGCCGTTATAGCCATAGAGGTTTCTTGTGCAAGAAATTCATGTTTCCTGTCTACTCTGCCTTCTTGTGGAAGAGGGCTTATTCCTCATGGCTACGTCTAGATTGCATCCCTTTTTCGTAAAAGGGATGCAAATTAGACGTATCGCAATTGCTAATGAAGCGGGGATTTAAATCTCCCCCGCTTCATTAGCATAAAAATGGCTGCCGCTTTTTTCGGCACGGAGCTTTGCCGGAAAAAAGCACCAGTCTAGATGCGGATCTTTTGGAAAATAAAGACTTTTCCGAAAGATCCCTTATTCCTCTTAAAATAAGGGATAAGGGATCTTTCGGAAAAGGCTTTACTTTCCGAAAGATCCGCGTCTAGACTGGCGCTTTTTTCCGGCAAAGCTCCGTGCTGAAAAAAAAGCGGAAGCCATTTTTATGCTAATGAAGCGGGGGAGATTTAAATCCCTGCTTCATTAGCAATTGCGATACGTCTAATTTGCATCCCTTTTACGAAAAAGGGATGCAATCTAGACGGAGCCCATGGGGAGAAGAATAACTCTTCCAGAAGAAGAAGCTTCCCCAATTATTATCTCTAATATCATTATCTCATAGACATTAACCCCCCCCCCACCCCCCGTCTGTTTTAAATCTGATTTGTCTATTTTATATGTGTTCTTTTTTTTTTTTATGGTATCCCTTTGGTATATATGGTCGTGCCAATTTTCTTCCACAATTTGATCTGCGGAAGTGGGTCTGGCCCACGAAAGCTCATCACCTAATAAACCATCGTGTTAGTCTTTAAAGTGCTGCATAGGTCTTTTGTTTCAGCAAGACCAGACTAACACGGCTACATCTCTATTACTATTCTTCCAGAAGAAGCTCTGTTTTCCAACACTGTACTGTAAATTTACTTGCACAAGAACACGTGTACAGTGTAGACACCCGGCAAGTTTTTGCTCAAGAACAGCTGTTCTTGTGCAAAAAGCCTGCGGTGTAGACGTAGACCATGAACTGAAATCACTGGTTTGGCCTGGCGCCAGACCCATTGCGGCCAGCGGAGAGGCTGGCGGGAATGACTGGTGGGTGGCTGGTAGGAGCGGCGGCCAGCAGAGCGGCTGGTGGGAACGGCCAGTAGGAGCAGTGGCAGGCAGCCAGCAGATCACAGGAACAGCGCAAAGGTGTCATGACCTCAGGCTTAGTGAGTGGAGTCCTCAGGGTGATGTGTCTGGGTCCACACTGACTGGACTGCGCTGTAAATGGGGTGTTTGAATTGGGGTACGGAGAAAGTGACTAGTGAGCCTGAGAGGCAAAGGACATTGCTCAATTCATTTGAGCTGGGATGGTTACTCATGGGTTGGTTATGAACTCTGGTTGTGGAATTTCCCCAAGCTAATGCCATGTGACTTCTCTCCGGGTACGTCTACACTACAGCGCTAGTTCGAACTAACTTAGTTCGAATTAGTTAATTCGAACTAAGCTAGTTCGAACTAACGCGTCTAGAACTAAAAACTAGTTCGAACTAGCGTTTTGCTAGTTCGAACTAGTAAGTCCACATTGAGTGGACTCTGAACAGGGCTTAAGGATGGCCGGAAGCAGTGCCGGCAGGGCATAAAAGGAGGACTTAGAGCATGGAGATGCTGTCTCAGGCTAGCCGAGGGCTGCGCTTAAAGGGTCCCGACCCCCACCCCGGACACACAGTTCTAAGGGGTGCCCCGCTTCCAAAGAAGTTCTGGCTTGGAGTGCCCTGAGTGCCCACACTGGGCACATCACACCACTCGGCCATCAGCCCGGCTGCACTTGCCGCAGGCTGCCATCTGGGGAGAGGGAGTAATTGGGGGGCTGCAGGAGAGCTTCCACCCCCAGAAGCCCGCAGAGCCAGCCCAGTCCTCCCCATCGGGGGCTCGTACCCCATTCCTCCCTCACCTCCTTCCACTTACCCTTCCCTAGCCCCTCTTCTTATTGATGTACAAAATAAAGATAACGTTTCTTCCAACATTGACTCTGTCTTTATTGAAAAAAACTGGGGGACACTGGGAAAAGGAGGTGGGAGAGGGGAAGAGAAAGGCTGGGAGAGGGGAGGGCAACTAACATGATCAGGGGTTGGGAACAGGTCCCAGATGAAGAAAGGCTACAGAGACTGGGACTGTTCAGCTTAGAAAAGAGGAGACGGAGGGGGGACAGGATAGAGGTCTCTAAAAGCAGGGGTTGGGTGGAGAGGGTGCATTCAGAAAAGTTCTTCCTGAGTTCCCATAAAGAAGGACTAGAGGACACCAAAGGAAAGGAATGGGTAGCAGGCTTGAAACTAGTAAGAGAAAGTTGTTGTTCTTGACAAAGCAAATAGTTAACCTGTGGAACTCCTTGCTGCAGGAGGCTGTGAAGGCTACAACTAGAACAGAGTTTAAAGGGAAGTGAGATAAAGTGATGGAGGTTGGGTCCATGGAGTCCTATTAGCCAGAGGGTAGGAGTGGTGTCCCTGCCCAAAGTTTGTGGAAGGCTGGAGAGGGATGGCACGAGACAAATGGCTTGGTCATTGTCTTCGGTCCATCCCCTCCAGGGTCCCTAGGGTTGGCCGCTGTTGGCAGACAGGCTACTGGGCTAGATGGACCTTTGGTCTGACCCAGTACGGCCATTGTAAGCTCAGGGCTCAGTGTCGGGGGTCTCAGTGGACCCCCTTGATTTTCATGCACACCTGGTCCTGGGTGGCCAGGCTGGCAGCTCTCCTGCCCTAGACAGCCACTTTCCTGTGCCTAGTGCGGAGATCGTGGACGAGGACCACGATGTCCGCACTAGCCCAGGAAGGTGCCCGCCTCTTGCGGTCCAGGGCAAGCTCCCGGGAGCCGCCAGCCTGGTCCCGGCAAGAGGGGGTGGGCTGGGGGGCATCGGGTGGGTGGCTCTGTGCCGTGCCAGGTGCAGGGTCTGCTAGCTGGGTGCTGGCAGGCTTGCACCTGGCACAGGCACCGTAGCCAGCCCGTGCCCCTTTAAGGGGTCCGGGGCCGGGAGGGGGGCATAGAGTTTCCCTGGTGTTGGCCAGAGTGGCCACCAGGGAAACCTGGGGAGGGCTAGCCTCCCACTAGTTCGAACTAAAGGGCTACACAGCCCTTAGTTCGAACTAGCTAGTTTGAACTAGGCGTTAGTCCTCGTAAAATGAGGTTTACCTAGTTCGAACTAAGCGCTCCGCTAGTTCGATTCAAATTCGAACTAGCGGAGCGCTAGTGTAGCACCTATTAAAGTTAGTTCGAACTAACGTCCGTTAGTTCGAACTAACTTTGTAGTGTAGACATACCCTCCCTCTTTCATTAAAAGTTTCTTTTGTACACTCAGACTCTGTGCTTGGGAGTGGGGGAGCATTGACTCTCAGAGGCGCCCAGGGGTGTGTGAATTTCCCAGGCTACTGGGTGGGGGCTCAAGCCAGTTCTGTGTGAGATGGAGGAAAGGGACCCCCTAGATACTGAACCCGGCCCTGGCTGCTACTGGCACTACCTGGCAGAAGGGTTAGATTAACAGTGAGAGTTAACCATTGGAACACCTTATCAAGACTCCAGGGCTGCGTCTAGACTGGCAAGTTTTTCCGCAAAAGCAAAAACTTGCCAGCTGTCTACACTGGCCGCTTGATTTTGCGCAAAAGCACTGACATTCTACTGTCCGAAATCAGTGCTTCTTGCGCAAATGCTTTGATGTTCCCGTTCGGGCAAAAGCCCTTTTCCGGAAATGTTTTTGCGTAAGAGGGCCAGTGTAGACAGCTAAAAACTGTTTTGTGCAAAAAAGCCCTGATGGCGAAAATGGCGATCAAGGCTTTCTTGCGCAAAACCGCGTCTAGATTGGCATGGACGCTTTTCCGCAAAAAGTGCTTTTGCAGAAAAGCGTCCGTGCCAATCTAGACACTCTTTTCCGCAAATACTTTTAACGGAAAAACTTTTCCGTTAAAAGCATGTGCGGAAAATCATACCAGTCTAGACGTAGCCCAGGTGGATTCTCCATCGCTGACAATGATCAAACCAAGACTGGATATTTTTCTAAAATCTCTGTCCTAGGAATTACTTTGGGAAAGTTTTACAGTCTGTATTCTACAGGAAGTCAGACAACATTCTACAGGCAGTCACAATCGCCCTGTCCAGCTTTAGAGTCTATGAATCAGTGAAAAGTTTGGGGCCTTTGGCTGTGAAATCTGTGACACAGGGACTGTGTCTTATGCTGCATTTGTACCAGCACGAAAAGGAGATGGTACAAATGTGCAATAAGACACAGTCCCTTTTAAACTCTGAGTAGGGCACTTGGACACTACTGAAATAAAATCAATAAGCTAGCAGAGTTGAATCTGGGAGTGGATTTCAACAGCCCCCTTCCAGGTGCAGAGCCCTCAAATACAGTGCCCCAGAAAGATTTTGCTCCTTTATAAGAGTCTGTTGATATAGCTAAGCCATCAATGCTTTTCTAGGGTAGACTGGGCCTTAGAAAGTTGGTTTCTTTTCACTTTGAGCCTTGCCTGTTTAACAGCTGCATTTGGTTTTACTTCAGACGCATTTTGGATGATTGAATGAGGTGCTTAGAAGTTTTGTATCATGTCTTTGTGATCTTGACACTGCCCTTCATCTCGTGATCCCTGTTTCACTGCTTCAGTTCCCCTTATGTTTCATGGTATTATTAAAAGGGAGTAAAATTACCGACTGTTGCTTTGTTCAGCTCTTCCAAGAGCCTTGCAGATTTAGCTCCCCCAAAGAAATGTGAGCGGCTTGCTGTAACGTGGGAGTTCTGTGAAGATCATAGGAGTTATGGAGACAGGCAAAACTCACAGTGGTTTGGATTTTGCACCGCCTTGCTCTGTTTTCTGTTGTATAAATCCCAAACCAGGGGTGGTTCCACTCCAAGATCTACATGATTCAAACCCCAAAGCACTGAGGAAAGTGGGTGGGTTTCAAATGGATCATTCTGGGCTTGGCTCCTCTCTGAATCACCCAGACAAAAGCAGAAGAGATGTGGCATATCCCAAAACACGGCAGTCGGGCGTTGTTTTGGAAACCCAGCAGTGGGTTAGATCTGGGGCTCTGGTTTAGTTGAACCACTGAGGATTGTGTGTGTGTTGTGGAAAGCGGCTCGAGGTTTGGCTCGCTGCTCTTTTCCCAGAGTGTTTTGGTTGCACAAGGCTCTGTAACAAATATTCCAAAATTAACCTACTCTAGTCACAGGAGGAGTCATTTTAAACAAACAAAAATTTGCCAAAACCCGGCTGATCCGTTCCCTACTCGCTGCCTGGGTTTCCTTTTCCTTCCCGGTGCTGCCCTAGGTATCCGTCGCAACACTTATTCTTGTCTAACTCGTGCTGGGATTTTTTCCAAGACTTTGTGCTCCCCCAGAATTCCGTTCAACACCCTTGCTCCTGTCTGCGCCCATCACCAGTGACACAATTCTGCACGGGGGTGACCACTATCACTCCCACGTGTGAAGTTGGGGGGTTCAAATACAGAGTGACACCATCACAAAAGGAACTGACTGGGAGACAGCAAGTGAGTCTGTCATTCCCGTTTGCTTTTTATTTTATGGCTGGGAAGTTCCACGTGCATTCAGGAGGCTCGGTTTGGCTCTCGGGCATGAGCTAAGCAGGGGAGGTAACGGTACCAGAAGCAGAATTTTGGGCAGTAACGTCACCAGGCAAGGAAGATGTTCTGTGCCTCGCAGATGTGAGGCTTCAAAGAGCAGCAGCCAAAGGGCGAGCCGCTCTGGCGAAAGGGTTAACGGTGAGCTCGAAAGACTTGGGCTGGCGCGCGGCAGCTTGTAGAAAGCATGTGTGTGTACTTAGAAAAGGCCTGTCTCTCTGCTCCAGCTGCCAGTAAGCTGGAAAAGGAGTTCTCCCTGTAGGGGCCCATCTCACATCACAGGATGCCCTTGATCACACCAATGTTTCACCAAGAAAAAAAAACCCACCTCTACATTTGCACTGGCAGAACTGCAAACGGTGTGTTTTAAAAGGGTTTGCTCTGCAGATGGAGCAGGCTTCAGAGAAGTCCAGAGACGAACGCTGCTGTCACTTTTCTCTCTCCTCCCCCAGCATTCCACCCTGGGCTGCCTTCCAGTCCCAGCACCCCCCAGCCAAGGGACGGGTGCAGGCCCTTGCCAGCTTGGCAACTGGGCCGCTTTGGCTGAACAATGCCAGTCAATGTTCCACGCTCCGGCGTCTAGACGCGCCGTGTTATTACAGATGGGGTGGGAATGTGGCGTCTGGCCCTGCTGTGCTCTTCTTCCCTCCTCACAAGCTGGCTTCGCCCCTGAAAGAAAATTCACAGTGCTACTGCTCCGTGGAGATGGAGGGGCCTGAGCCTCTCCCCACCTGTCAGATCCCAACTGGCTGGGTGGTCCACTCTCCGGGAGTCTCTCCCGCTGTGACACTCTCCAGTTTTTAGGGGGCTGCTCCCAGCGATGGTTCTTCCCATTCAAAGGCTGCCTCCAATGAGCCCTCTTCGTAGGCAACCTAAAGACCCCGTTTCTGGTGGAAGAGTTTTGTAACAGGAGTTGGTCGTGCCAACCCTACGAGGTTTTCCGGACTCGTGCACCCAGGAGCTCAGTTCTGGGGTCAGTCACAATCTCAGTCACCGAGAGCAGCGTGCAGCTCTGTGTTCGTACCGGGATCTTCGCATCACTGAGCGGCCTGGGTGTGCTCCTATTTGATCGCATTCCCAGGACTTGGCAGACGGGCTTGTGCAGCGAGGGAGAGGAAATCCCTTACCCGTCTTTCTCTCCACACCTCTCACCCCCATTCTTGCCTCCAGAGCATCCTCGTGGCAAAGCAGTTGGGCGGTAGGAAGCAAGTAGGCGCTTGCACGCTCAGTGACACAGAGCGCTACGAAACGGGTCAGCCCGCCTCCTCTCCCAGAGAAAGCTGGAACGTTGGGATTTGGCTCTGAGCTTCCCCATCATCGGGCATGTTTGGATCCAGGATTCTGGCTCAGGCCTTCCCTGTGAAAAGCAGCGTCAGGCTTTGCGGTCAGCTGCAGAGCCCACCTTCGGGAAATGCATCCGAGCCAGCTGCCTCGTTATGCAAAAAGGGCTAAGGAGACTCTGGGAAGGAAGAGAGAACGAGCCGTGAAGTGAGGAAAAGGTATGGGGAGAAACAAGGGGGAGAAGACAGGTGGTTTGACTCACCCCTGTTCTGCATGTCACAAGGGAAGACACTTGTGGGGAGAAGGCTGGCAGTACGCCCCCCAGTACGGCTGGCTGCCTTTTTATCAGGGTCCATCACAAGCAGACAAGTGCGGCTCCTTTCTCACAGGCTGTCTGGGCGATACACTGAACCAGCATGTTTCTTGAACATGTGCTTTCCGAGGCCGATGCCACCCAGCTCCTGAGCTGCGGACCCTCCCTCGGAACAAGCCTCGCACCTGTGGGTTATCCCGCAGGGGAGACCCTTTCAGAGCAGGAACCGGTTCTATCCAGGGAAAGGGGGAACATTGGACCACAAAACGAGACTCCTAAAACGGGGTCAGGAGAAGGTACGGCAGAGGGAAGAGACCGTCAGGCGGAATGATGGTTACTGAGGTGTGGCTAGGTCTCCGAAGCAGGCCGGTGCCTAATGACAGGTTCTCTGCTGTCCACTCCTCCGCAGACAGCGGTTTACGAGAGCCAGGCAGGGCAGAAAGGAGGAAATTGCGCCCCGGTTCCTTCCAGCCGTTCGGCGACTTAACGACCAGGCACGACTCCAGGTCCGGAGCCCGTTCCAACACGTGGCTTTAATAAGCAGGGTTGGGAGGGACAATGGCTTCTTGTGAGAGAAGCATATGTTTCACCTCAGCAGCAGGGAATGGCAGGTGGTGAGGGTGGGAGTTAGCTGAGGGGCGGAGGGAAGACGGCGGTGGAGGCGGAGAGGAGATTTCAGCCCATAAATTACACCGCGCTCTGGCCGCGCTTGCGCTTTTAATTACTGCTGACGCTCCCCCGGGCTCACGTGAGGAGGTTGCACGATGTGCGTTGCTAATGGGAACCAGCCCCGCCATTCCCAGTCAGCTGGGGGATTGTCACAGGGCAGGGCAAAGGCATCGCCGCTCTCTGTCTCCTCCCATAGTCCTTTGCTGCACTCTACCAGGAAGCCTAGACCGCTGCTTGTTCCTGAAGTAACAATAAATAACAACAGCCAGGCTAGAAAACAAGGAGCCAGGGTAGAAAAGTCCCATTGGCCCATCCTCTCTCTGACAGAACCGTGTTATTTACCAGCATGTTGGGCAGAAAACACCCAGACCAAGCCATACAGTCCCCTCAGCTCGTCCCCTCAACTCGTCCCTCAGCTGCCATCACTCCCACTCCGTCCGTTAGTTAAGAAACTCAGGGATGGACATGCTGAGACCATTGTGTCAGGAGCAGACTCCGGAGGGACTTGGAAGGATTTCTCTCGCCATGGAGAGGGTGCCTCACAAGACATGTCTCCTTCCCGGGGCGAGAGAGGCTTCCTCAGGCATGAGTCCGCACACGCTGGGATGCAGCATGTCCCAGGAGTTAAGAAATGGGATTGAGATGGAATTTGAGACATAAGAATGTAAGCTCGGCCATACTGAGTCAGACCAAAGATCCATCTCGCCCAGTATCCTGTCTACTGACAGTGGCCAATGCTAAATGCTCCAGAGAGAGTGAACAGAACAGGGGATTATCAAGTGATTCCTTTTCTGTCATCCGTTTCCAGCCCCTGACAAACCGAGGCTAGGACCACCATTTCTACCCCTTCTGGCTAATAAGTATTGATGGACCTATCCTTCATGAATTTATCTAGTTCTTTTTTGAACCCTGTTAAAGTCCTGCTCTTCACAACATCCTCTGGCAAGGAGTTCCACAGGTTGTGTGCTGCGTAAAGAAAAACTTCCTTTTGTTTATTTTAAACCTGCTGCCCATTAATTTCATTTGGTGACCCCTAGTTCTTATGTTATGGGAAAAAGTAAATCACTTTTCCTTATTCACTTTCTCCAGATCTGTCATTAGTTTATAGACCTCTCTCATATCCCCCTTTCGTCTCCTCTTTTTCTAGGCTGAAAAGTCCCAGTCTTTTTAATCTCTCTTCATATGGCACCCGTTCCAAACCCCTCATCATTTCTGTTGCCCTTTTCTGAACCTTTTCCAATGCCAATCTATCGTTTTTGAGATGAGGCAACCACGTCTGCACACAATATTCAAGATGTGGGCATGCCATGGATTCATACAGAGGCAGTAAGTTGTTCTCGGTCTTATTCTCTACCCCTTTCTTAATGATTCCTAACAGTCTGTTGGCTTTTTTGGTTGCCGCTGCACACCTAGAAGACGTTTCCGATTGGGATGATGAGGCACAATCGCCCATGACAGCAGAGGATTGGACTTTGTGACCCACGTGGTCCCTTCCAGTGCTACTTTCTGCTGTTGAGGGGAAAGCGCCATCGGCTCCCAGTGCGTCAGCTTCCTACTGCAAAAGTTCCAATCGAGCGGCCTGTCTATGGGAAGGCGACTAAAGCAGCCAGACTAGTGACGGCACCATAGCTACACCGGCGTAATGCTGTAGTGCAGACACAGCCCATTGCAACATCACCACAGAAAACCACTTTCCCACCAGAAGCCTGCTGGTTGCGTCCACACTAGGTTGGCACAGCTGCAGTAGAATCTGCCCCGGCCTACTTTTTAGGCCTGACCCAGACTCAAGCTCGTTTCGCCTGAATCCAAGTGGGTCAGGCTGTCTCCTGCCGTGACCCTTCCCTCCACAGCTGAATGTGTGGCACCACCCGCTCCTCCAGTGAGGCTGGCTTCCCTCCTCCTGCCCGTGGGCATGGAGTGGTGGCTGCATTGCCTGCTGTTCCCATGCACCTTCCCCTGCTGCTCTGGGCATGTGCTGTGGAGCGAGCGGCACTGCGACTCCTTGCGGGCTCACGCCATACACCTGTGGTGTAGCAAGCTGGCCAGCAGGCCTGTTGAGGGGGTGGGGGCAAATGGGGCAATTACTCCGGCGCCCAGGTGATTTAAAAGGGCCCAGCGGCCCCAGCCACTGTCGCCGCCAATGCAGCGGGGCTAAGGCAGATTTCCTGCCCGCCCTGGCTGCCTGTCACTTCCGGGAGCAGCTCCGTGGCCCTGGGAGGGGGCGAGGCTCCATGTGCTGCCCCCCCACCTCCAGCGCCAACTCCAAAGCGCCCATTGACCAGGAACTGTGGCCAATAGAAGCTGTGTGGTCAGTGCCTTCGGGCAGCGAGGCTGGCAGCCTGCGCAGGCCCCTGGGCAAGGTGCGGAGGGGTCAGCACCCCACTCCCAGATGGGGCAGGGGACTCTGGTGGAAGGGACAGGGCCAGCCGTCTGTGGTACCCCCCTTTCAGCCCTCAGAGCCACGCAACTGCCTCCTTTGCCCCTCCCCCCATCAGTGGGCCTGCCTGTGGGCCGTGGTGCGTGGAGACCCCCGGACTCCCCGGCTAGAGCCACTACCAGAGGGGTGTGCCAGTTTTGGGAGCTGAGGTAAACACTGACCCCCTGGCCCTCTCCTGCACCCCAACTTCCTGCCTCAGCCTAGGGTCCACACCCAAACTCCCTCCCAGGGCTTGCACCCTTCACCCCTGCTCAACTAAACTCCCTCCCAAAACCCAACCCCTCGCTCCTTCTCACATCCCAACCCCCTGCCCTAGCCTAGGGCCTAGAGTTTGGGTGTGGGCCCAAATTCCCTCCCAGACCCCACAGCTTGTGCCCCATCCTGCACTGCAGCCCCCTAAAGGGAGGGTGGGGAAAGGGTGCGTAATGGAGGGAGGAGGAGTGGAGCCTTGGAGAAGGGGCAGGACAGGGGTGGGGCAGGGGACTTGGGGTTTAGGCAATTAGACAGCAACGCAACTGGGCAGGCATGTGGCAGCCCTGACTGTGCTGGAAGAGCAGCAACAGCGCAGGTACGGCACTGCACAAATGCCAGGTGGATCATGTCCGCATGGGCGCAGCTTGTGCATGCATGGGGACTCCTTCACTGTTCTGCCTTTGGGCCTGGAATTGCTATCGGTGGACCTGAGCAGCAGGCAAGAGGGCATGCAGCTGCTGCTGCATCTATCCCACTGGAGACCTGACCCTGACCAGATCTGCACCCAAGAGGTTTAGTGGTTTTCCCGCCTGACCTGGATCCAGCATGTGGGGCTGGATCCCCATCAGATTTGGGTCTCAAGACTCCAAGCTACAGTGCTCAGGGGAATGGAGTTCTCTCACCCCCGTATGCTGTGGCTAGGTTGGGCCAAATTATAAGTGCACACCGCATCTAGGTTTCAATGACCAGAACAATCGGCCAGCCACTATTTCCCCTAAAGACTATTCCCTGGCTCAGTCCATCTTGCTATCAGGAAGTTTTTCTTGATTTCCTACCTGAACTCTCCCTTTCTCCATTGCTCCCCATTGCCCTGAGTTATTTGCAATAACTTCTTGTTTAGCATCATCCACAAAATTCACCCTCCTTTCCAGATCTGGTGAATCAATGCGTCCAGTAAAACAAGCCTGGTGAATCAAGGAAGTCAAATGTGCATGTTTTTGCAGAATCACACTTTCAGGAAGTAACGAAAGCCTTGTAAAAAAAGGAGCAATAAAAAGGGGGCAAGTGGATAATTAGAAAGTTTGCTCATATAAGAGCCAGCCAGCACTGGGTATACGAACACTCTGGTGTAAAAGGGCACTCTGAAAGGTGTGAAAAGTGACTGTGCAAATATGGAACCTCCTTAAATCAACCAATCAGCTCCCTTCGTCAGATATGCCAAGTATAAACATGTCACTACTTTTAAAGTCCTCTTCCTCCTGGTAAGACAACATAGCTCAGGGGAAGGGCACTGGAGGGTATTTCTGTTCACACATCGTCAACAGAATCACGATTAGGGCTGATTCCTAAAATGGACAGAACACATCTTCCAGATATCAGGGTAGATTGAAAGGACTGGGAGATGTAAATAAAATGATACTTTTTCTAAATGATCCAGCAGCCATGAGGAGATAACAAACATGGGGCCGTATAATACAGCTTCGGCAGAATCATGTATCTGTATAGAACTGGACTTTAAGGAAATTAGTCGGCAAACCCAAATCCTATGAGTGTGATGCAACACTGTCCCGACACATAGATGTTTCCATGAGTAAAGTTACACAGACATGTACATCTTTTGCAAGATCCAGTTATTTCATTTTTTTTCACTAATTTTTCTTGTTTAAAAACAGAATGTAGAGAACTTTGTTAATTGCAGCCATTGTAAAGTCAGCATTAACGTAAATCCAGTCTGAAGTCAATGATCCCCAGATGGCAAAAATTTATTTTTGAAATCTATATATTGACATTTAAAAGCTATTTTACTTCTTAGATCATTTTATATTTAAATTAAATGGGATATCACGCAAATGCATGAGTCATATGTACAGTCATATTTTAGAAAATATATTAGTCATATATAAACTTATGGTAATACAGGCTGAACCTTTTTAGTCCAGCACTCTCTGGTCCGGCATGATTTTAGTTAGCCGGATGTCCATTTATCATGGGTATGGCCAAGTTTCCTGCAGTCCCATGAAGTCTGTTTAGAACCGCCAGTCCTGGTTCTCAGTGATCTGTGTTATTTAGCTCTAATTTACCCCCTCAATGTCTTCTCAGAGCCCAGTAAGCAGTGGAAGTTGTTGGTAATGCTGCTAGACAATATTAGAATCATAGAATCATAGGACTGGAAGGGACCTCGAGAGGTCATCGAGTCCAGCCCCCCGCCCTCCCATAGTCTGGAAAATTGACCTCCCATAGTCTGGAAAATTCTCTGGTTCAGCACTGGCCAGGTCCCAACAGTGCCAGACTAGAGAAGTTCAACCTGTATATAGTTTGTAACATCTTCAAAATAAGATATTTGCATAATAAACGTGGCTAAAGGAAAATATATAGTTTACATAGGACTGCATCCGGTTTCTATATATTACACCCATATACCTATAGAAACACACAGCAAGGGCACAATATTACCCAAGGGTTAGAAAAGGTGCTGAAATTGAGTATTATACCACTAGGGTATAGACATTAAAAGAAATATTTTGCATGGCTTTGGATGGCTCAAGGAAATAGCCACTATTTTGAAATGATATTTTCAAAATAAATAAGCATGGTACAAATTGCTCAGCAATTCTGTTGCCTTGGTCATCTTGTTTCTTGGGTAGTATTCCTGAACACATGCAGAAAAATGGTGCCCAGATCTGTGTGATACATTTATGTGCAATTGTTTAGGCAACTCAGACAGTGTAACGCTCGTGTGATGGTGTTTCCTCCAATCACAGTGCAGGACAAACGTAGGCTATTGTGAATTCATACTGTTCTGTCCTCACATATGCCATATACACATAATTCAAACCTTCAAGTGAGGTCTTGCCAGACAATGGCAATCATAAATTCGCCAAAATTTCTCTCCATGGTTCTTCTTTAGAATCTCAGCAATGTCAACATTCTCTTTTTTATTGTCCCCCTGCATTGTCTAGACAATGCCTCCCTCAAATTCCCAAGATTCTGGCTTCCTGCAACAAAAATGCAATAAATATATCTGCTAGAGAGACTAATCCACCCGCAACGAAGTGGTATGGGAGGTTAATGAGGGAAGACAAGAGAAGCATTTCCCATATTGTACAGCTGCCACCAGGTTGCTGAAGAGAGCGGAAAGCTTCCCTCTCCCCGAGCAGCTAAATCCAGAGAAGCGCAGAGTGGCGAAAGCAGATGGCCCTGTAGATTCTTAGCATCTAGAGACGGCTGGCTCAGTGCTGGATTTGGGTCACATTAAGGCTACATCTGCATTAGTCTTTGTTATGAAAAACGGCTCATCCCTACATTAGCCTGACCACTGATGGAATTGCAGAGAGAGACCCAGGCCTGAAGGGACCTTTAGATCATTTAGTCTCATCCCATGTGTTGGAGGACACTGAAATTTCTTCCAGTTCCTCCTGTTCTGAGCCCAGTAACCTACGGGACCGGCAGCCTTGCCCGGGCCCTGGGCAAGCCGGGGGTGGGGAGAGGGGTGTGTGGAGTCCTGCTCTACCTGGCCTTGGATGGAAGGGGCGGGGTTGGGGACAGCCAGTCCTCAGTGCCACCAGATCACAGTGCACCCCACCCCCAGTCCCAGTGGCTAGCACTCCTGGTGCTATAGTTTCAGCTCTGGGCCTTTTATATTGCTGGGCCCTGGACCAGTTCCCCTCCCACCCCACCTCCCTCCCGTTGGGTAGACCTGTCATTTACTTTTGTTCGGTTAGTACATATCTTCCAAAAAGCACCCTATTCTGAGTCAAAGACACCCAAAGATGGAGAATCCACTACGTCCCTTGATACCCTGTTCCCACTGATAACTTTTACAAAGTCAAACATTTTCAAAGCAAACTTTTAAAGATTTAAAAAGATCAAGATGTTTCCTTTGAGGCCTACGATTTTCAAAAAAGAGGAAATGTTTGGATGCAGGGAGTGTGTGGGGGGGGGGGGGGGGAAGGAGGGCAGGAAAATTTCAGAGAATAAGCCAAACACACAAACAGATCCGTTCCTTTGGAAACACAACACACAGAGGCCATTTTCAAACCGTTCATGCTCTTGCTGCTTCCCCCCAAGCAGCTCTACTGGCCAGCTGATGCACAAGCCAGACAGGGCCGTCCCAAGAGACAGTCTCTCAAACAATGAGCTAAAACCCTGTATGACCTAGAGGGTTCCAGAGTTAACACCTTGACTTGTTGCCAGGGGAGATGGGTGGGTATAGAATTCTGGCACCTGTAGGCGGCACCAGCTGTCGCTATTCTATTCCTTGCCCATCTCCAGTCCCAGTTACACCCTTCACTCCGTACACGGCAGATCCTGAGCCCAATGAGAAATGCTTATGGATGTTTGCAAACAGAGGAAGTGATTTAAAGTGTGAGCTTCATTCCGGTCCCGTTTTATGAGCATTAGGTTCATACGCTCCCTCCCGGAGCCTGCTCGTTGTGTGGCGAAGCAAAACTTTCTAGTAGCAGATGGACCTTTCCGGGGAACTGAGTGGCCATAAATCATCTGCCTCTCCAGGCCTGTCATTCCCCAGCAATGATCCCAGCAGGAACCCTGGAATCTCACAGCTTTGTTCTCACTTCTCGCTTCCTACTGCTTCCCTTCTCCCTCTCGAGAACCTTCCGACAGGAGCTCTTGGAGCAAGCCTCACGTCCCTCCCTCCTCTCCAACAGCCTCCTGCCAAAGTCTTTGCTCTGGCAAGCCCTGTAAGGCAAGGGCCGAAACAGCAGCTCGGCTCTCCAGGCAAGGCGCCTTCCCAGTCCCTGGCCAACTCCAACATTCAAAACCTGCAGTGCAAGGAAAGGGGGCAGCGGTTTCTAACACCACAAGGCTCGGCCTGCACTGCCGATGCGTTGACCTCATGGCTCTCTAGGCAGGCAAGCAGCATCACTCTCATTTTGCACATGGGGAAACTGAGGCAGGGGGTGTTTACATGATTTTTACCAAAGGTCATGCCGCTACATAGTGCCAGAGCCAGAAACAGAGCTCCGGTCTCCCAGCCAGCAGGCCTGCTTGGTGCAACACGCAGCCTGCTGGAATACAGATTGTACATCTCTAATGAAAAGCAGAAGGTAGAAGCTTCCTTTGGCTAAAGCACAGTATTACTCTCTATGGGTATGTCTACACTACAAAGTTAGTTCGAACTAACGGACGTTAGTTCGAACTAACTTTAATAGGTGCTACACTAGCGCTCCGCTAGTTCGAATTTGAATCGAACTAGCGGAGCGCTTAGTTCGAACTAGGTAAACCTCATTTTACGAGGACTAACGCCTAGTTCGAACTAGCTAGTTCGAACTAAGGGCTGTGTAGCCCTTTAGTTCGAACTAGTGGGAGGCTAGCCCTCCCCAGGTTTCCCTGGTGGCCACTCTGGCCAACACCAGGGAAACTCTATGCCCCCCTCCCGGCCCCGGACCCCTTAAAGGGGCACGGGCTGGCTACGGTGCCCGTGCCAGGTGCAAGCCTGCCAGCACCCAGCTAGCAGACCCTGCACCTGGCACGGCACAGAGCCACCCACCCGATGCCCCCCAGCCCACCCCCTCTTGCCGGGACCAGGCTGGCGGCTCCCGGGAGCTTGCCCTGGACCGCAAGAGGCGGGCACCTTCCTGGGCTAGTGCGGACATCGTGGACCTCGTCCACGATCTCCGCACTAGGCACAGGAAAGTGGCTGTCTAGGGCAGGAGAGCTGCCAGCCTGGCCACCCACGAGCAGGTGTGCATGAAAATCAAGGGGGTCCACTGAGACCCCCGACACTGAGCCCTGAGCTTACAATGGCCGTACTGGGTCAGACCAAAGATCCATCTAGCCCAGTAGCCTGTCTGCCAACAGCGGCCAACCCTAGGGACCCTGGAGGGGATGGACCGAAGATAATGACCAAGCCATTTGTCTCGTGCCATCCCTCTCCAGCCTTCCACAAACTTTAGGCAGGGACACCACTCCTACCCTCTGGCTAATAGGACTCCATGGACCCAACCTCCATCACTTTATCTCACTTCCCTTTAAACTCTGTTCTAGTTGTAGCCTTCACAGCCTCCTGCAGCAAGGAGTTCCACAGGTTAACTATTTGCTTTGTCAACAACAACAACTTTCTCTTACTAGTTTCAAGCCTGCTACCCATTCCTTTCCTTTGGTGTCCTCTAGTCCTTCTTTATGGGAACTCAGGAAGAACTTTTCTGAATGCACCCTCTCCACCCAACCCCTGCTTTTAGAGACCTCTATCCTGTCCCCTCTCCGTCTCCTCTTTTCTAAGCTGAACAGTCCCAGTCTCTGTAGCCTTTCTTCATCTGGGACCTGTTCCCAACCCCTGATCATGTTAGTTGCCCTCCCCTCTCCCAGCCTTTCTCTTCCCCTCTCCCACCTCCTTTTCCCAGTGTCCCCCAGTTTTTTTCAATAAAGACAGAGTCAATGTTGGAAGAAACGTTATCTTTATTTTGTACATCAATAAGAAGAGGGGCTAGGGAAGGGTAAGTGGAAGGAGGTGAGGGAGGAATGGGGTACGAGCCCCCGATGGGGAGGACTGGGCTGGCTCTGCGGGCTTCTGGGGGTGGAAGCTCTCCTGCAGCCCCCCAATTACTCCCTCTCCCCAGATGGCAGCCTGCGGCAAGTGCAGCCGGGCTGATGGCCGAGTGGTGTGATGTGCCCAGTGTGGGCACTCAGGGCACTCCAAGCCAGAACTTCTTTGGAAGCGGGGCACCCCTTAGAACTGTGTGTCCGGGGTGGGGGTCGGGACCCTTTAAGCGCAGCCCTCGGCTAGCCTGAGACAGCATCTCCATGCTCTAAGTCCTCCTTTTATGCCCTGCCGGCACTGCTTCCGGCCATCCTTAAGCCCTGTTCAGAGTCCACTCAATGTGGACTTACTAGTTCGAAGTAGCAAAACGCTAGTTCGAACTAGTTTTTAGTTCTAGACGCGTTAGTTCGAACTAGCTTAGTTCGAATTAACTAATTCGAACTAAGTTAGTTCGAACTAGCGCTGTAGTGTAGACGTACCCTATGTGATTGTGCCCTGTGACACTGTCTTTTCCCTCAAAGAGGGTCTTTTCTTGTCCTGCGGGGAGCCTGGCATGCCCTGCGCCTTGCCAGGAGATGGCTTTCCCACTGCGCAGTCAATTGTATCTCTAGGCCTATGCCTTTGCCACGAAGAAGCCGTGGTTTATATCAAGGTGCCCAGGTCAGGGCTTGTCAAGCGGGAGGCACAGAGAGGCGGGTTGGGAGAGGTGTAAATAGAGAGCTGAGAGAGAGAGGGTGTCTGCTAGCCAGAGAAACTGGGCTGAGCCGCTTACCCGGATCACAGGCCTCGTGCTCCAGTTCACGATTGGCCTGGGACTCTTGCACGCTGGCTACTTTGTTCACGTGCAGGCCTGAAGCTGCAGACAGAGGCTCAGCACAGAGCTGGAAAGAGAGAGGTGAGAAGTCACGGTCCATAGGCAGGAGCACAGGGCGGGAACAGCAGCAAAGCCGCGGTAGGGGAGCTGCCTGTGAGCATGGCACTCGGCTCGCTCTAGTCCGGTCCGTCCCGCCACAAACCTGCTCCCACAAAGGCTGAGATGGCAGCTCCCTGCAGATCCCAGCTCCTTGCTCTACTTCCCGGGTCTCCCCGCTAGGCTCTGTGACTCCACAGGGGAAATGAGCCCCACAGTTCCCCACTGGGGTTAGCGCTGGTAGAGGCTGCAAAGCGGACACGGCTCAGTTGTTCTACCATGGTGGAGCCTGACCCAGGGTGGAGCCGGCTGGCTGGGCAGGTACAGCCCTAGACCCAAGCCCTTCCGGTCGTTTTGGTTTAGGACAGCTGGCCTGAGAGGTGACTGTAGCTGGCTCCTCCAGGCACCCTGTTTCCTGTGCCTTCCTGGCACTCCTGAGATGCCAATTAATCATCTTGGCCCTGCTCCCGGCTCAGGGACTCTGCAAGCTGCAGCCCACAAGGACAGAACAGGCCAGCAGGAAAAGGGGGCTGGGAAAGAGCAGGCGGAAGATCACAGCAGCGAGCTGGTCCTTCCTCTCTGTCATGCTCCCCTCCTTCCGACAGCCGCGGCGGAGCCAGGAGCGGGGCTGCAGGAGGCGTGGGGGAGCGGGAAGCTAGCGCCCGGCTGAGCTAGGTTAGCGTCTGCATTAGGCTACGCAGGGGCCTCGCCCTTCGGAGGATGTTAGCTCCTCTGCCGAGCCAATTCCTGAGTCAGCCTGACAGGAAACTCCTGCTCCGGGCATTCGTGTCTCTTGCTCACCGCCCGTCCGCGGGATGGCTCACTCCACCCCCCAGCCTCCAGCAGCGCCCTGCAGCAGCAGGGCAAGTTCCTGCAGGCACTGGGCCCCTTGGCCCAGCCTTTTCCTGAGCCTCAAACTCTTCCCTCCCTTCCCCCACCCACCCCCGCCTTGCACTCTCCATCCCCCTTAGTGCTGGGCCCTGGCAGGCTGGGAACGGCCAGGCGAGAGGCAGAGCACCGGCCACCCCCCACCTCCAGTCAGGCCCCAAAGGGCTGGTTCATCTCCACGTCCTTTCCGGGGCCGGGAATGGTTGCGTAACCCTCCCTCCCTTGCCGCTGGCCGGCCCGTGGCTTGTCCGCCAAGCCCCAGCCGGCTCACAGCTGAACCCACCCGGCCCTGGGTGGTCGGAGCCTCATGCCTGCCCCCGGCCCAGAGAAACCCCATCTGGGGGAAACGGGGCAAAACAAGGGGCCACAGTGCTCCTCCTTCCCTCCCTGCACATCAGGGCGGGGGCTCTGGAAGGGCTGGAGCTAGGGGTGGGCGGGCCAAATCCTGCGCCCTGCCAAAGGCCAGCACACCGGCAGGAGCGGTGGCCGGGTGCCAAGGAGCCGGCCTGCCCTGTGGATTGCAGCACGTGGCCCAGGCAGGCAGCAGCGCCTCGTGGCAGCGCCCAGCCCCAGGCTACGCCCTCTGCCAGAGGGCAGGGCTGGCACCTGGAAGGAGCCAGGCGCTCTAGCGAGCCAAGCTCTGAGCTGGCCCATGGCTCCCGGGCTCCCGCCAGGACCGAGACCGGTCTCCGGGGCTGCCAGGAAGCGCCGTGCTGCTCCCGCTGAGCCAGGACTCCATTTCCCAGGAGCCCCTGGGTAACCCGCCACCCGCCGAGTGCCCGAGACCCCCGCCCTGCGCAGGACACCGCTCCCGGCCCAGCGCCTCGCCCCGGCTCCCCTCCTCTCCTGCACCAAGCCCCTCTGCCTGCACACCCCGCCCCGGCCCCTGTGGTTGCCAGGACGCTCCCCTGCTGGGGCAGCCGCGTCGTGGCCAAGCAAAGACCCTGATGAAAGGCACGTCTGTCCTCGCAATGTGCTGGGGGTAGGGGACAGGTGTTGATTGCCAGCCACACCGTGGGGGCCAACTCGGAGGAGTCTGCCAGCCTGTGCCTACTTAGTCTCTTATGCCTGTGACAAGTCGGGCTTCCTCCGATCCTGCAGCCCCGCAGCAGCAAGAACAGAGGGGGGTTATTGCTTCTCCAGGATTCAGCACAGCGTAGCCGTGAGGTGTCTACAGGAGTCTGGGCCAGGATCCCTCAGCCCCCTTGAGATGGGGTCCCTGGGCCCCAGCCACCTCCTTAGTCTGTTTCCTTCATGGTTCCAGCCCAAGACTGACTCGCTCCCAGACCAGGTGTTCCTCTCCGCCTCCCTTCCTTTGTCCCCCCCGGGGAAAGAGCCTTGTTCCCAGGTGTCTGGGCTAATACACATGTGGGGGAGTCAGTAGGAATCACACCGCACAGCGCAGGGGGACACCGGGTGACAGAGCAGACAGCCCCCCACTACGTCGCAACGCCAAGTTTCCCCCCAGAGCATCAAGGCACCTGCTTCGTGGATAAGACCTTCCCCAGCAGCGTCAGCCAGCTCAGTGGGTGGTCACTCCGATCAGCCGGGTCCCGTTAAGGGTTTGATGACTGGACCGAAGCCTCCTGGGGCTGGTAGCACAGCCCGGGCAGGACGGGGTGGCCAAGAGGCAGCGAGCCCGGAGGCAGGGTACGACACAGCCCGGCGTGGGAGCAGGGGAGTTAAAGGCCCAAGCGCTGGAATGTTGGCTGGGGTTCTCCCTTCCTGTCGGAGAGCCTGGCGGCCGCAGTGGTTCCAGCCCCTGGCCCTTACCCAGCCTGTCTCGGTTTTGCCTCGTCTGCAGATTTTCCACAGAGGCAGAAGCGAGCACAGGCCGCTGGAAGCCAGCCAGGCGCTGGGGACGGCTCGGGCCCCGCGCGCTCAAAGGCGCCCTTCAGACCTGCTGTGCAAGGGCCCGGGAGGCTGCTCACCGCCCAGAGCAACACCTTGTGCTGTTCCAGCACGGAGGGGCCGGCGCCCGCGAGCACAGCGGGCGGTAGGAAGGAAACAGGCCCCTCGCTCAGCCACAGGGCAGCCATTCTCCCTGCCCCCCGCCCTCAGTGCCTTCCCCAAGGGGCACCCGCGTGGGGCTGCCAGTGTTCTAGTCATGGGCTTTGCCCCTCCTGCTCCCAAAGCCCTGGCTTTGCACGGCTTCTGAAAGCAGCCATCATGTCCCCGCA
Source organism: Pelodiscus sinensis (assembly GCF_052426305.1). NCBI lineage: Eukaryota > Metazoa > Chordata > Testudines > Trionychidae > Pelodiscus > Pelodiscus sinensis. Next base: position 7,221,665 of record NC_143067.1, read on the forward strand.
GCCCCTAAGCGTGGGGCAGCTGGGAGCTCCACGCACTGCCCCCTGCCTGGAGCTGTGGCTGCTGCTGGGGTAGTGCCTACAGGCGTGGGCAGCGCACAGAGCATCCCGGCCCCCTCGCTTAGGGGCCGGAGGGACAGGCTGGCTGCTTCTGGCAGCCGCACAGAGCTGGCACAGGCAGGGAGCTTTTTTCAGCCCGCTGGATCGCTGGCTTGGAGCTACCTGAAGTAAGCACGCCCTGGTTGGAGTCCTGCATCCAGCCCCCTGCTCCAGGTCAGAACCTCCTTCTGTACCCTAGTTGCCCAGAGCAAACCCTCACACCCCGCCCCAACCCCGAGCCCCCTGCTACTTGAGTGACCTTTCATCCCCCAAATACCCCCCAACTCCCACCTGCCCCCCAAAACACAACTTTCACAGGCTGTGGCTGCAACTTTCAGCCCCACAGCTCCCAGCTTTCTCACAGCCTGAATTGCATCTCTACCCGCAGCAAGTCCTTCTTCCAGCAGCCACCAAGCCTCCGGCCCCCAGTAAGCAGCACTTCATTTTTCACTCCGACAGGTTAAAACAAACCTGGCCGATGCCTTGTCTGGGATTCATTAGGCTTAGTCTTCATTTCCGCATGCAGTTTCCACCAGGCTGAGGTGGGGAGACAGGAGGGGGCAGGCCCAGCTGGCTCCTTAGGTCGGCTTCTGGTTTCTCAGCTGGCGGGACCCCAGTTTGAAAACAGCCTCCGAACACTCGGCAGCGCAGGCTGAGTTCCCATGCTGCCGGCCGGCCACGGTACAGGAAAACCTCCGTCGCCTTCCGCCTCCCACTAGAAAACTCAGCTGCTGTGGAGCAGAGAACCTCAGGGACAAAGCACAGATCCCCAGACTCCCCCACCTCAAATACCCAGCAGCCGTTGCTCCTGGCCAGCCACGCTAAGGGAGGAAACTTAGCCGGGAACGTGCTTAAGACCTGGGATCCCCCTGGATCTCTTAGCCACAGCCGGGGAGCTGCTGAGAAGACTTCTCCACAACAGCTGGGATTTTAGGCCAGCTCAGCTCTCACCGCCTGAGCCTGCTGCCACGGCAATTGGGCACACCAGTGACTGCTAGGACACCATGAGCGTGTGGCCGTCCATGTGCCCGGCCGCCCAGCTGGTGGAAGGCTGGCGGCTGGTCAGAAAGCAGCTCTGAGTGGTCCCTCCAAGCGGCGGGGGGGGGGGGCAGATTATCAAGAAGCACGTGGGGAGGGGGAACCAGTCTCACAATTATGGAAAACAACGTGGCAGTGCCCTGTTGTAATCGGACGCCCGTCCTGGAAATGCCGGCTCCCCCTCGCACGGGGGCAGTTCTGAATTCCCCTTCCCCGCTTTGCTCCTTCTCCCGAGGCAGCGGAGAGCTGGGGCGTTATCCGCCCCGGGGCCCCTGGTGAGGGAGGTGTCAAGAGAGGGGGCTGTGCTGCTCACAGCCCCCATCTCCCACACCCAGACGAGTGTCGGGAATTCGCTGTGTTCCTGGAGGCTGCTCGGTGGGGGCCAAGCGGGTAGGAGGGGGACAAATCTCCCCCCGGCCCCGTGTGCCAATTGCAGAGGGACAACAAGCAGGGCAAAGCCAGGGGCCTCTTGGCTGAGCTAGAAGTCCCCTGGGTATCTCTCACCAGGGGGCTCTCCAGCAACGGAGAAGGGGGGCACCATTGTACTTGCAGCAGCCTGCAGTGGGGGGCTGTTCTCTTCCACCTCTGCCGTTCCTCTGCCTAGGGCAGCAGGAGGGGACGCTGCCGCCGTGGGGGGCGGCTGAGAGGAACCGGTGCCTTGGAACTGACCGCGGCAAAAAGCACATCGAGGGAGGGGGGTGGATTGCACGCCCAGGGCCGTGTCCGGCAGACAGACCCTTAGCCTCAGAAGCCCTGTGGGCCTTCCAGCCACTGGCGTTTCTGAACACCTGTTGAGCCTGGCTGGAAAGAAAAGGAAGTTCAAGTCCTACTGTGGACCCCCCACAGCCAAACAACTGCAGCCCACCAAGCCCAAATGCACGTCTCCTCCAGGGAAACTTGATCCGGGGGCTAGCAACCATCAGTTCTCACTCCACATTTCCCCCCTCGGCCCCAGAGCGGATGTTCCCGGCGCTGCGAGATGCCGCAGGAGAAAAAGAGGTGGAACGGCGTGGCAGCAGGATCAGATGGGGGATTTGAACCTGCACGCACGGGCCAGCGGTAGGGGCCTACCAAATGCAGGGCCATGAACTCTGATCCCGTTGTGAAATCTGGTCCTTTACCCTGTGGCGCACAGATTTCACGGGGGACAGCAGTGTTGCTTAAATTGGGGGTTCTGACCTCAGAGAGATGCAGGGGATCACACGGTTATTTTAGGGGGCTCGTGGTTTTGCCATCCTCGCTTCCAGGCTGTCTTCAGAGCTGAGCAGCAGCGGCGGGAGGCAGCACCCCAGCAGCAGCAATGCAGAATTAAGGGTAGCAGCATTGCACCCCTCCTACTCCTAGTATCACCACGCCATGCTGTTCCAGATTTAAATAACCCAAACCATTCCCTCTGCCATTTTTAGAATCCTGTACCAGTGACATGCACCAAAACAGACCAGGAATTTGATGGGGCCCTAGCAATAGGTCAGTTCAGACTTGCCCGGGAGGTGAAAGGGACATGTGTGTCGCTGGGGATGGGTGCAGAGGGACAGGCTTGTGTACGTGCTCGTTTGCACACGGCCTGCGTGCCAAGCATGCCCTTGTATCTGTGTGCATGCACCAGGGCCTACTCCTGCTTATTGCAAGCCAGCCTGTGCATTTGTGTGGGGGTAGTGAGTGGGCATGCCTGCGGGAATGCGGTCTGGAGTGGGGATCTTCAGGTACACGAGCGTGTAAATAAGCATGCGGGCTTGGACGTGCGCCTGGGCACGTCGGTGTGCGTGAATGGCTGTGCAAACACATGCATCCTTGCACCCTGCCTTGCACGGGTGTTGATGTGGAGGCAGCTATAGACAGAGGGAAGATCAAGTACCCAGCCAGTTTGCTTCCTTGAAGCTTTGTCGTCAAAACTCTGGGGCTGTGTCTAGACTGCACCCCTTTTGCGGAAAAGGGATGCCAATTAGACACAGCGCAATTGCAAATGCAGCGGGGATTTAAATCCCCCCTGCTTCATTTGCATGAACATGGCTGCCGCTTTTTTCCGGCTCGGGGCTTTGCCAGAGAAAAGCTCCAGTCTAGACGGGAATCTTTTGGAAAATAAAGCCTTTCCCGAAAGATCCCTTATTCCAGAGGCTTTATTTTCCGAAAGATCCCCGTCTAGACTGGCGCTTTTTGCCGGCAAAGCCCCGAGCCGGAAAAAAGCAGCAGCCATGTTCATGCAAATGAAGCGGAGGGAATTTAAATCCCCGCTTCGTTTGCAATTGCGCTGTGTCTAATCTGCATCCCTTTTCCGCAAAAGGGGTACAGTCTAGACACAGCCTGGGAGTAAATGACAGGCACCGGCGGGTGTTGCACAACCAACAAGAAACCGACCACATGAGCCGAACACACAACCTCGGAGATTCTGGGGAAGGTTTTTATCTCTGTGTTATTGGATCTGTGGGCAAAGCATTCCAGAAAAGAACAGCAAGACCCAAGAGCTGACAAGCGCCCACCCCCACCCCTTGCTTTAATTAAAACAGTTGTTTAGTGGCTGTTTCTGTGCAGGCGGAGGCAGGGAGGAACAGCCGGACAGAGGGAGGGGAGAGCACCGTTCCCTTGAACAGATCCTGGCTGTGCTGGTGCAAACACATCCCTGCTTCACTATTACCATGGGGGGGGGAAGAGGAAGGGGGGGACACACTCAGCACCCTGCCCCTTTGAATGCCTGCTGTTCTTACCTCCAGGGGGAAGATGGCTGGCTTGCCTGGTGGGCAGCTCCTGTCCATCCATGGCAGGCACTCTGTTCATGACCGGTCCAATGCCCTGTTCCCTGTAAGATGAGCACTTGGGCTCAGGAGAGTTTAAAATGCTGTCCAACTGATTGGCAGAGCACCCAGAACTAGGTTTTTGATTCTCCTGGTGGTGCACATTCACACATGCCTCGGCGCACATAGGAACATTTATTCCGCACATAGATGGGGAAAATTCTGCACGTGGATGGAAGAGACTAGAGGGAACATTGGTCAAAAGCCCCATCAGCATTACATCCTCAGCAGCATGTCTCCACACCATGCACCTGGCAGCGGGGTGAAGACGGAGCGGGAAGGCTAGACAGGAGGGGGGTGACTTACAGCGAGCCCGGCTGGGTGTGGCCAGTGCTCTTTGAGAGACAGGCCCGATCCAGAGCATCTACTCTCAAAATTCCTCCCTGGCCCCAGTTCTGGATTGGGAGCGGCTCTGGATTCTGCACTTGAGGGGGGATAATCTGGCAGCCGAACCAACGCTGCCTCACCTCCGAACGCCCCCAAACTCTAGGGAAGTTTGGATCAGAGGGACACTAGCGTGGCTCCAATCTGTCCCTGTTATACCCCTAGTCTGAGCGTATGAAAGGCTCCCGATAGCATGAGTCACGACACTCGGCCACGCATCACGGCTCACGAGCTGGCTCTGCTCACCACTGGCCCATAATCTCCCTAGGCTTGGAGAGAGACCAACGTGATCTGCCACATCCATCTCCCCAGCTTTTTTACAACCCAGGAGAGCTGCTGCTGTCCCTACAGCGTCACCCCCCAGTTCCTTAGGCACAGGGAACTAGGAACCCACTCGCTGACCTAGGAGCTTGTCTGGAACACGTGCAACAGGGCCATAGAGCACACGTTCAGTCCAGTGGCCCTGTGCTTCCTAACCTGGGCTCTCCCTGCCTTGCCCTTCGCAATGGAGGGACAGAGTCCTCCTCTTTTCTAAGGGCAGCTGGAGGGGACACTAGCCTTGGATGGGGCTGAGATAGGGAGGATGTTGCAGGTTGGGGGGGGGGGCGGAGATGTCTGTGCTGTGCAAGCAGCAAGCTTGTTATCATAGAATCCTTTCGGAGTCATTGAGTCAAGAGACTTCAGGAGTCATTGAGTCCAACCCCCTGCCCAAAGAAGGACCAACCCCAACTCAAACTTCCCGGCCAGGGCTTTGTCAAGCGGAGATTTAAAAAGCTCTAGAGATGGAGACTCCACCCCCTCCCTAGGGAACCCATCCCAGTGCTTCCCCACCCGCCTAGGGAAATAGCTTTTCCTAATATCCATCCAAGATTTCCCCCACTGTTACTTGAGACCATTGCTCCTCATTCTGTCATCTGTCACCACTGAGAACAGCCTGTCTCCTTCCTCTTTGGAACCTCCCTTCAGGAAGTTGAAGGCTGCTCTCAAATCCCCCCTCACTCTTCTCTTCTGCAGACAAAACAGACCCAAATCCCTCAGCCTCTCCTCGTAGGCCAAGTGCTCCGGCCCCCTAATCATTTTGGTTGTCCTCCGCTGGACCCTCTCCAATGCATCCACATCCTTTCTGAGCGGGGGGGCCCAGAACTGGACACAAAACTCGAGATGTGGCCTCACCAGAGCCGAATAAAGGGGAATAGTCACGTCTCTAGCTCTGCTGGCGATGCTCCTCCTAATGCAACCCAAAATGCCAGTAGCCTTCTTGGCTACAAGGGCGCCCTGTTGCTCATATCCAGCTCCTCATCCCCAGTCATCCCCAGGTCCTTTTCTGCCGAACCGTTGAGCCTTCTCACGCTGGAGCCAGCCCCTTGCCGCCCACGAGCACCCTCGCGGGAACGCAGCCCTGCAACGGCTTGGCTTTGCAGACTGTCCTCACCCCACCTAGCACAGGCACAGCTGGGGGAGGGGAGGGGAGGGGTCAAGCTTTCCCAGCAGCTCACTCTCAGGGAGGAGAGCTGGAGTTAAGTGCTTCCTGCCTGGGGCGGCGACAGCTGTGAAATCCATTGTGGCAACCAAGCCTAAAATGGGCCCCACTAGGCAGCTTTCGAGGGAAATCCGTTGGCTTTGAAACCAGGCTGGCCAGAGTTTCCAGGGCATCGGGAACAGCCTCTGCCCCTCCCCCTGACAGGAGGCGGGCGGTTGGCACCGGCAGCACCGTAAGCGCCGAGCCATCGCCCACGACCTTCATGGGCCACACAGGGAGGCGCAGCAGCTTTTTCTGGGCGGCGAGGGTAGAGCCTGTCCGCATATTAATCCCGAGGTGCTGAAAACCTTTACGGCCCCCCTGGCGCACCGTGGCTCCCCTCTGCCCTGCCCAGGGCTGGAGTCTGCGTGCCCGGGCCTGCCCGAAGGAAAGCGACCCCCAATGGATCCATATTCCTTCGTCTCGAGATTTTTAAGGCCACCTCCTGACTTTGCGGCCTCCCCTGTGATCTGTGAGAGCCCAGAGCTGGCCCGGTCTTGGACTCATCCGCCAGCAGCAGAAAGACTCAGTAATAAACTCATGTTACGCCGGGGAGCTGAGGCGCCTGGGCAGGTACGGCAGTGGGCTAAATGCCGAGGCCTTGTCATCTTTGGGACTGGTCGGATCCTACGTGGAGCAACGACTCAGCTTAGCTCCACTCACAACCCCCCTGTCGTTTGGCGCCTGAGGCTGTAGCTTCACACGGACCATAAACATCTCATTGAACGCCCTGCGCCAGACAAGCACACGCCCTGTTCTGCTGGACGGCCGGAGTCCCGCACCCAGGACCACCCCAGCAGGGACGGCGCATGTCAGGGCGCTGGGCTCGTTGGCTAGCGCAGTGGGGCAGCGGCTTTCAAACCACCCAGTGCTGGGGGGTGGAATGTCGGGCTCTGGGGCTCCTGGCTGCAGGGCATCAGGTGAGCAGTGGGGGGGCTAAGGCAGCTCCCTGCCTGTCCTGCACTGCAGACTGTGCTGCGCCCCAGAAGCAGCCGGCCCACGCACTGCCCTTGCCCTGATCGTGAGCTCCATGCTCCCATTGGCTTGGAACCTGCTGTGGCGGCTTCTGGGGAGCAGCCTGGTCTGCGGTGCCAGGAAGCTGCCTTAGCCCCCCCTGCTGCACCGCTGACAGGGAGCCACTCAAGGTGAGCTCCTCCTGCCCCCCAAAGCCAGAGCCCCCTCCTGCACCCCGAACCTCCATACTCAGCCCAATACGCCAGTCAAATGACGCCGCAACCCAACCTCAGCAACTTTCTTCAACTGGGCCACGAGAAAAAAAGTTTGACAACAGCTGCAGTAGGGTTGGTGCGTTAGTTCTCCGGAGCAGCAGTGGCTAATTGGGCTGGAGGTGCTGCGGCAAAGTAGCCCAAGTAGCCGGCAGGGCCAGCTGTGACCTATCCGGCAGGGCCAGGGGTGCACTGCCAGCCTGCAGCCGGGCTGAGAAAGAGAAGCCAGAGGCTCTCCCTAAGGTTACCAGGAAGGAAGAGTCCGAATGGCCCCCATCCCGCCACGGACTAGGGGGAAGAGATAAAGCCCCCCCCCCCGTGGACTCCTCGCTGCTCAAGCACTACCCAGGCAGACAGTCTAGTGCTGAGTGGATGCTGCCACCTTGCGAACAAGCTTCATCACTGCACGTGCAGTGCAGAGCCTGGCCTGGGCCCGCTCCCCCTTTGCGTTTCTCGAGATTGTTAAGGATGCAAGGGGTGGCATGCCCACCAGGCAGGGAAAGAACCTCTCCCCTTCGGGGGTCGCCATGTGCCAAGCCCTGGAGCCCGTGGCACAGGGTGACGACGACAACGGAGCGCCCAGCCACTGCAGCGAGGCCGTTTTGGGTGACGGTTGCTGCTCGTGGCAGATTCACAGCTCGCCCGACCTAGCCCTGCCCTAGATCGCCGGCAGACCTTCTTCCACCTGCACAAGCTCCTCCTCTCTGGACTTGGCCTGTCGTGTTTGTCGAGGCTAGCGTGAGCATGCCCCCCATGTGAGCAGACGTGGCTCTGAGCCGCCGGGGGCAGAGCAAAAGTTTGTGGCCAGGTGCAGAGGCCCAGGAGAGATTCCTCACTGGCCTGGTCCAGTATGTGTAGAACCTTGAGTTAACGAGCAGGCAACAAAACCTGAGTTACAGCGATACGCCGCTAACACCGGTATCTCAGCAGCACCCATTACAAAGAGATGGGCACAGAAGAGGAAGTCATCCAGCTGGGACATACGCCGGCAGGGTACATCTGCCCGGCAGCGTTAGTTTGGAATAACTGAGGTTATGCTGAAATAACAAAGAGCGTATCTGCACTGCAAGCCGTTATTTCAAAATAACTAGGCGCCGAAGGACTCCGACTCCAGTAACCCTCATTTCACGAGGCGTAAGGGAAGTCGGAGGCAGAGTGCTGTGACTGGGAGAGCCGTGGGCTCCCTCTGCATCCCATCACGGCGCTGCTACGCTTCTGTCGGCCCCTCCGCAAATTCTAGGCCCACAAGTGCCGTGAGCAAAACTGCCCTGTCCCAGGATGCCATCTCGGTTACACCACCACTGCGATGGTGGAGGGCCACTCACTAGCCTAGGCTGCCCATTGCTGCTTTAAAGGGATCCGGTTTTTCTAGTCCAGGGAAACTTGCCTGAAACCAACCAACCCCCCCAGCCTGGACAGGGAAGAATCCGTTGCCTATTAGGGACTTGCTTTTAACCCAGAGTGCGCGACCACAGCCCCAGGTGTACTGCAATCCATCTGAAGTGATCTCCTAAATCTGGCTCCCCTGCGGGCTCTAGGTGGCAGGAGAAGGCGGCGGTAGAGCAGCTAGCATTGTCGATAAAGCCCGGGCGCAGTAATGCGTAGAAATAGGCCTGCCGTTGTCTAATGGAGCACAGGCTGCACTGGAGCCAGCTGCTCCCCCCTCCAACCTGTTGACACCGTTAGGATGACGCAATATACCGGGGCCGGTGCATGTTCCTCTGGGGCCAGAGGCCCTATTTCACTAATCCCAGATCCCTTGTGGCTGGTGTAACGGGGACTCCTGATTGCGGAGCAGAATCCCAGGCCGGTCCCTGCTGTCGCCATGACACTGCGCTAGCAGGAAGTGCAGTAGCCTAGCAACAACCTGCTGGGATCCCCATGGACACAGATGTACTGTACACCCCCATCTCACTGCAACCGTGGTAACAACATGGCCCGAGGTCCAGGCTTTCCCAACGAGGATCTCAGGGACTGCATCAGTCAGGTTTGGAAAAGGCAAGAGTCGGTCACTCGAGGGAGCAAGAGGCAGCCAGGTCTCCCATCACTTATTACTCAGGGCTGACGTGCAAAGGGGATCATCTAACTGGAAACCTAGTCAAAATTAAATGGGCTTCACTTACAGGTCATTTTCTGGTTCTGTGCCCAAGTCTCCCTGCCCATTGTTGGTAGGGTTGCCAGATGGTTTAACAAAAAATACCAAACACCCCTCTCGCCCCCCAAAAAAAAACCACCGGGAAAAAATTCTGTTGAGGAAAAAAAAAAGGGGGGGGGTGTCGTTGAGGGGAAAAAAAAGGTGCTGCACCTTTAAATGACCCTGCACTCCTCACTTCCCCACCAGACGCAGCAAGGGAAAATGGTCCCTGCTGGGCTTCCGTCCAAGGGAAACAGGAAATACTGGACATTTCACATGTCCGGGAAGTTTGTTTTTTTTTACCGGACAGAGGACCCGAATAATGGACAGTCCGGGTGAAAACTGGACACCTGGCAACCCTAATTGTTGGGGTTTTACAATCTCATCCTGCTCTGGCTTTTCCACAAAGACGAGGGGAACGGCGTAGCCGGCGAGCTGTTAAGATACATGAGCTTGATACGCAGGGCAGTGCGCAGCACAGACAGAAACCCGTTCCCCGTCCTTCAGCGTCCGTCCCCTCCAGGGCTGTTGGGATGGCCAGTCGGCACCATCTGAAGTGGCCGCATCCCCGCCGGGCAGAAACAAGGGGCATTTGCCATTCTCAGGCAGGGCGTTCGGAGCACTGAATGCAGCCTCAGAAACAGGGAAACCTTGTGATTTTAAACCTTAGTCCACTAGGCTCTTACCAACAGGATGTAAAATGATTACAATCAGACATCGGGGCCTGTGCTCGCACCGGCGCATTGGCTGAACGTACAGCGCTGGGATCCAGGAGTTTAACTGCTTGAAACCGTGGCTCCCGATTGTTTCTTCGTGCAGTGTTCTTAACGCAGTGCTGCAAATTACAGCTTGCGAAATATCCAATCTGGGCTCCGTTGGCCTGCAGCTGTGTGAAACAGAACAGACTAAGTCAAGGAAGAGAGAAAATACCGTAGAACATCAGAACGGCCATACTGGGTGCGACCGAAGGTCCATCTAACCCAGTAACTGGTCTTACAACAGTGGCCAATGCCAGATGCTCCAGAGCGAATGACCAGGTAATCATCAAGTGATCCCTGCCCATCCTGGCTAATAGCCATCGATGGAACTATCCTCCATGAATTTATCTCGCTTTTTTTAACCCTGTTAAAGTCCTGGTCTTCACAACATCCTCTGGCAAGGAGTTCCACAGGTTGACTGTGTATTGTGTGGGGGAAAAAAAACCTTCCTTTGCTTTGTTTTAAATCTGCTCCTTATTAACTTCATTTGGTGACCCCTAGTTCTTATGGGAAAAAATAAAATAACTTTTCCTTATTCACTTTCTCCATACCAGTCATGATTTTATAGACCTCTATCATATCCCCCCTTAGTCTCCTCTATTTCTCTGCTGAAAAGACCCAGTCTTTTTAATCTTTCTTCATAGGGCACGTTTCTAAACTTTGCTTTTCTGCTGTGACCATTTGCCTACAAATTGTGCTTTAACAAGGACGCCGTCTACTGCCAAATCTCAGTGAGTGTCAAGGTTACATCCTTCCTGTCATTAACTCTGGGAACTGAAAATCAGTAGCCAAATGCACCAAAAGCAGATGTGCGGGTTTGTGCTCACCCTGCTGGCGCTGCAGCAGCACAGAGCTCATCCAGGCTTTCCAAAGCAGAGTGCGTGCCGTGTGCACCCGCAGGAGTGTCACTCTGTGTGTCGTGTGTGTACCGGGCTGGCCTTACGACGAGGCCAACTAAGGCGGCTGCCTCAGGTGCTAGACTGTGGGGCGGGGGTGCCACTAGGACCCAGAGAATTGAGACCTTTCAAAGTTTTGGCCCAAGCGAAGGGGCAGGGGGGCGTCATTTGAGCTCCCCGCCTCAGGTGCCAAAATGTTGTGGGCCAGCCCTGTGTGTGTACACGCAGCAGCCTAGTGTGCCAGGCAGCACAAGCCCGGCTGGAAGGCAGTCCAAGAACAAGTCTCATTTGAAGCCAACAGCGCACGTACTCCCAGATCTCGCCTGGGAAAGCGCGATACAGCGCAGGGATGTCTGTGTGAGCTGTAAACCGTTTTCCTGCTCCAGTATGGCTCTCGCCTGGCCTACGCCGCTTAGGGAACGGTGTCGCTGTGTGAGCTAGGGGGTGACTGCTCCTACCATCCCTCGCGTGGACAGTTACGCTACCTTACACCCGCACAGCTTATTTTCCTTCCAATACCTTTATACCAGCGGTTTTCAGATGACGGGTCGCTGGGTGGTGGAATGTCGGGCCCTGGGTCTTGTTGCTGCAGGGGGATCAGGTGACCAGTGGGGGGGCTAAGGCGGCTCCCTGCCTGGCCTGGCACCACAGACTGTGCTGCACCCCAGAAGTGGCCGGCAGCAGAACCAGCTCCCAGGTGTGTGTGTGTGTCTGTAGGGGGAAGAGCGCACAGGGCTCCGTGCACTGCCCCTGCCCCGAGCATTCACTCCGCACTCCACTGGCTGGGAACCAGCTGTCGGCTGCTTCTGGGGGCAGCCTGGTCTGTGGTGCCAGGAGAGGCAGGAAGCTGCCTTGGTCCCCCCCGCTGACTGGGAGCCGCTCAAGGTAAGTCCCTCCTGTCCCAGCCCTGACCCCCCCCCCCAAAGATGGATCCCCCTCCTGTGCCCCTCAGCCCCACCCCGGAGCCTGCACTTCATTCAAATTCTGTTGGGCCATGGGCATCAACGATTTTCTTCAACCGGGTCATGAGAAAAAAAGTTTGAAAACTACGGTTTATACCCTCCCGCGGTGGCCATGCCGGGAGGGTTTAATTAGCAGGATGGGCATGACCTTGGCCAGGCCGTGGGGATCTCTTTCAACCTGAAATTCTTATAAAGCTGTGGTTCAAAAGTGGAAGAAGAGAGCAGGCGAGGCAAGCGACTACAAACAGAGAGCCCCATTTTATTAGCAGTTTAGTTCAACAGGACCATACATTGTTAGTGATAAAGGATCTTTGAATACAACCCAAAGCGACTGGGTTCAACGAGATCGAAAGGAGGGCCAAAGACAACTCTGAAATATCCCCTCCCTGATCCTCCTCCCTCCCCCGCCCAGGAAATACCCATTCCCCCCCACCTCCCAACCCCTGGGAAAGTATACAGAATTTCATGCAAAAATAAAACTGGGAACCTACAGGGTTTCCCTCTTTTGTCAGTAACAAAAGGTAAAAGAACGGTTTAAAAATGGGAGTGTCTCTCCCGACTCGCTCTCCAGCGCCACCCAGTGACCGCGCTTGTGATCGACAGAGCGGGCTTGGTACGTACCACTCCCCTCTTGTAAAGTGCAGGCTAAAACCCATCAGCATTTGGGGACTGTTCCAATGATTCCTTTTGTCAACGCGCACCTGGCTGGGTGGTTTGTTCCTAGGGTACCCGTCTCCACCCCGCTGGCCATGTGAGGGCTGGTGGGTTGCAGCGCTCAGATCTGTTTCCTCGTGAGCTAAGCTGAGCCTAAGACACCCTGATGCGATGGGGACAGACTGTCAGAGGCTGCAGAAAGCGCTTTACATCCATCCTCTCTCACTTCGCCACATCCCATTACAGCCTGTGGTCCTGGGCCCAGGTTCCACCCCTGGCTCATGGGTCCTGGGGAGCTGAGGCCCACACCGTCACAAATGGGGCCAGTAAGGGGGTCCTGGCTTTGCAGACCCCTCAGGAGTGAGCCAGCCTCCCTCCCTGTGGAAAAACGAGGAGCCTTTGGCACTTTCGAGACTACCAGCGTTACTAGAGCATCAGCTTCGGTGGGTAAAACCCACTTTACCAGACAGACTGGAGTAGAAGTGACAGAAGCAGAGGGGTGTATATAAGGAAGATGTTGCTTGTGTTAATGAAGCTCATCAAAGTCAGGGGAGAAGTGGCTCATTCACAACATTTGGTCTGGCAATTTCCCCTCCAGATCAAATGCTGTGAATTACACACTTCCACCTCTTCCTTGTGTATCCACCCCCGCGTCTGCCACGTCCACTCCAATCCATCTGATGAAGTGGCTTCTACCCACCAAAGCGGATGCTCATCTCTAAGGTGCCCCAGGGCGACTCCTTGGTTTTGCAGATGCAGATTAACACGGTCACCCTGCTGAGGCTTCCCTCCGGAAAGGTCGAGATATCGTGCACCGAGTGCTTTTCTCCTGCCTTTTCCTTCCTGCTGCTGCCAATCAAAGGGTCGGGAGGCCAAGTCCTGGCTCCAGGAGAGCTGAGAGCAGCAGCAATAGGAGCAGCCTGGGTGCGGAGAGGAACATGGGCTCATTCAGTGCGGGTCCCCCCTCCACCAGGGAAGGTCACAGTTAGCTGCCAGGGATATTCCCGGCATGAGACCGCGGAACAAATCAGAGGAGGGCAGAGGCTGCTACGAGGCAAGGAGTGGGCACTTGTGGGGCGCAGATGGAGGCTGCGTTAGGCAGTTCTCGATCCCAGCCCAGCCCGATGTTTGCCCGCGTGGCCAGCGGAGCAGCACGACGGGGTCTGCTACCCGCATGGAGCCAGCTACTGTTTAGTTTGTCAAACCCCATGGCCCATGAGCTATACTAGCCCTCGGAGCCCCCACCTGCGTTGGTGGGCACCGCACGAGCACCTCCAGGAGAGCCTAAAACAGGGAGCTCTCCTGTGGCCGAGGTGTGTGCCCGTGTTACTCCTAGCGTGTGCTCGCATGGGCACACACGTGTGCTCGCTCGTACCTATGACACTAGAGACTGGAAACACAGTACCCCTCGGCACCAGCCTTGGCAGGCAGTTTGGACGCGTGGCCCCAAGAAGCGAGTCCCCTTCTCGCCCTACACCACCGCTCTAACCTGAAGTCACCTGTCGGAGGGAAGCAGGGGAAATTCCAAGATGGCAGCGACACCATCGGTGCTAACTCCCGCGGGCCGTCGTTTGGGATCCACCTCCCCAAGCAGCAGCACGGACGGGGAGACCAATGGGCTGCTGGCTTACGCGTCTCATGGTGTCCTGGCTGCTCCTTCCCAACGTGCTCAACTCAACGCCTCCCTCCCCTGCAGCCAGGAGAAGCCAGAAGAGAAGAATCATGCGGGCGAGGGGCTGAGGTCCTGGCCCCTCTGCTGTGACTGTAACAAGCGACGGAGCAGACCGTGTTTCCCGTATCACGGCCCCGGCAGCTGGGGGAGGAAACGGCAACCGGCTGCGGAAGATACACGTGGCCTTTCACCGTCACCCGAAGCAACGGCCAACCCTGGGCTGCCCCAGCTCCTACTCTGGTCATTCGAAGGGCACGTCTCCACGGGAGCTGAAGGTGTAATTCCAGCTCACGCAGACGCGCTCACGAGAGCTCTCCTAGCCTGCTACCAAGAGGAGCCGCAGGTGTAGCCCCCTAGGGCCTGGGTGGGAGTCAATTCAGCCCATCCCGCCCCAGCCACCTCTCAGGTTCTAGCTCACCATCAGCTCCAGCACAGACGTACCCAGCGTGGCCTGGCCGCGGGGTGAAGGAACAGCCGCTGCACGTCTAACACCGAAACAAGGGACGTCTGTGTCACCTTGAACATGTCTCTCCCTCCTCCCCCAACAGGAGCTGGCCCTGTAAAAGCTATCACCTCACCCACCTTCTCCCTCTCACGCCCTGGGACCAACACGCACCCGTATAATACAGTCATTGAACCGGGCCCCTGACTTCTCCCGGGGTAGGGGAGCGTCTGAGGAGAGGCGGCGGCTTTGCGTTACTGCACGCGCCGGAGGGGATGCAGCAGCAGGGACGTGCCGTCCCAGGATGGGGCAGACTAAGACCCTCAGAGCCTAGCCGATGGCAGAGGACAACGCAAGACCACTGGCGCGCCCAGGGAGCAGGCCTGTGTGGATCGCTCACGCCCCGCCATTCCAGCGAGGCCCCACGAGAGGAAGACGACACGGACACGCGGAACAGCCTGAGGGCCTGTAGGGGAACCTTCCTTGCTTTCCCCTCCCCCAATCTCCTTGCTAGACCCTCTTCCTTGTGAATTTGCCCAGTGGCGAATGCTGTGACGTCCAGTGTAGGGAGGTGGGGGGGATCCCCGATGAATTAATCTTAGGCAGTGCTTAGCTCCTAGAAGTCGCAGGCCCAAGAACCCTGCATGAGCCCTTGATTCCTGCACCTTGAGACACTGGCATGCCCGTCTTCGTTCCTCGTGTTCGTACTGCCTGGGGTGGCTGCCCCTTCACCTGCCTCGGCTGCCCCGTTCTCTCTGCCCAACCGCTGCGGAGCAGTGAGGTAAAAGAACTTCCTCTCCTCCTCCCCCACACCATTACACCCACCAGGCAAGCGGCTCACTCCGCCAACACCACTGGCCAAACGAGTCTTCCATTGGCCCGACGCTGGGCCTCCTCCGCTCCTGAGTGAGCGATACACCCCCGTTCTGCTTAGGGGACACCTCCACCAAGGAACTGAGGGCAAAAGCTCATCTTTAGCTCTGCTGCCAGCTCCCCGGACACCAGAACAGTGAGGAGAGGGGGGTTGGCAGAAACTTGCAGGAAACCTCAATACTGAAACACTGGCAGTGAAAAGAACAGAGAGCCAGAGATGAAGCAGCAAGGTACTTATTCCGTCGTCAGAAAAAAAAAAAAAAGGGTTTGTGACTGGTCAGTAGAGAGACCAGCCAACCGCACCGGCCCGCTCCTTCACGTGTAACAGTGAGCGAGACAAAATAAAACCCTCGTATCTCAGATACAAACTCTGGCACCAGAAAAACAAGGACAAATTATTAAAATACTTTAGCGTTTAGTATCCGAGAGGTCCAACGTGCTCAGAATCCTTTTGGCCGCTGTTAGTCCAATGTCTGCCCTGCCCAAAGTCTGCCCCCTTCTGAGCCAGAGGCTCGTATGTCGAAGCATGTTCCACGGACCGGGCTATTGGACCTCAGCCTTTTACCACAGAAAACACCACGCATATAAAATGTTGCTATGCGGGAAGGTGGGGCAGGGTTTGTTTTTTTTCCCTTTGTAACCATTTCTCAGTTCAGTTCTCTTGCCAGATGGGATAGAGATGTGAAGCTCCCACCCTTCAATAAAATAAAATAAAATAAAATACAAGGGTGGGGAAGAAAAATTCATTGGTGACAAACTAAATATTGCCAAGTCTTAAAGTCTTCTTGAAAAAACCAAGAGATCTCTTCCAGCGTTTAATGCTAGGTCGTGCGGGAAGCCAGGACGCGCCATTCCTTTACGCCGTCTCCCTTCACTTGGTTGGTAACTGGATTGCAGACCTGGGTCGGTGCATCTGACCGGCCCCTTCGGGCCTCTGACCTCAAACAGCACATCACGCTCTTGTTCTCCAAGCCAGCTTTGCAAAGAGTCGTCCACACCTCGAGGTCTATTATTTGATGAGGAGAGTCTCAGAACTGCTGTAATACTGTCTCAGACACGGAGAAGCTAGCCCCGTCCAAGTGTGGAGAAGCAGGGAATCTTCAGGGAAGCCCCTCCCCCCGTCCGGAAGTGACATCACAACCCAGGAAGTGACATCACTGACAAGGACCTCAGAAGATGACCGCTGTTGGGGAATCCGCGCTGGGTTGGCAGAGTCAGGCAGTTGCACAACTTGAAGGGCCCTCAGAAGAGACAGTTGGCTCCCATACGCCACACTGATGACCACATGGGTCCTCGTGCATTTTCCCTCAAAGACCTTGGCTGAATATTGCTCAGAAATGCTTTGCCCCGGTGGCCTCTCTCGCCTGCTCCCGTCTGTTTGGCTCGGTGTTAGATTTGGGATCTTCTTCGTGGGCTCACCTCACTATTGCTCAATAAGACGACAGCAGCAGCTACCTAGCGTTCTGGAGTTCCTCCCGCAGCCACGTTGGCAGAGTCTGACCCATTTTGTACAGCAGCTTGGAAAGCTCTATATTGTGGTCCCGGTAATAATCCCTCAGGAAGGCGCGTGACTGCAAGAGAAAGAGGACAGAGATTATCATTCACAGTAATCCTTAGTGCCTGCCAGGAACGAGCTGCAGTCAATGCATCAGAGTGGGTCGATTCCAGTCAACACACGATGAAACCCGACCAGCTTTTCACTATCCACCCACCACCTTCTCCCTGGCATGCGCACGCACGTAAATGTGGTTTTCTAGTGCAGAGCGACATGCATGCCCTCTGTCCCCCATCCTGTGTTCTGCAGAAACTGTGGTCCTCAGTAGTAGCAAAGGAAGCAAAAGCAATACGCATTTAGTGGCAGTCATGCGAGGTTTCGAATACTTACATCTGAATCCATCTCTGGATACTTCCGCCCTTTGCTTTTCCCCAAGCACTTGGTTTTCCCTCCCTCCAAGAGTTGGCACCAGAATCCTTTCTTTGGATCAAACCTACAACACGAGGGGAAAAGTCAGAATGTTTATCCAAACGTGCCCACACACGATCTTTGTGCTAAGTTCCTCAGCAACAGACGGCTTTCCAGTACCTGGATCTGGTGCTACTCAATGTGTTCATAAAAAAAAACCAGGAGTCCTGTGTCACCACAGAGCCTATCAGATGTATTAGGGCATAAGTTTTGGTGGGTAAAACCCACTTCATCGGATGATTCGACTACTTGGATAATGGCGTGCCGAGCGAGCGTATTGAATTTGCAGGGAGGTTAGAAGCACTTTGGAGGCTAGGAACAGAATTCAAGATGACCATGACAAGTGGGAGAATTGATCTGAAATGAACAAGATGACATTCAATAAAGACAAGTTCAAAGTTCAAAGTTAGGGAAGACGGGAAATCAGCTGCATAGCTACAAGATGGGGCGCAAGGGACTAGGCAGCAGTACTGTTGAGAAGGATCTGGGGGTGACAATGGCTCACAAATGCAATACGAGTCAACCGGGTGATGCTGTGGCAAAGAAGGCAGCTCTCGCTCAGCTCTGCATTAATAGGAGTTTCATGGGCAAGACATGGAAGGTAACAGCCCGGCTCCATTCGGCATCAACGAGACTACAGCTGGGATACAGTGGCCATCCAGGGTGCCGCACTTGAAGAAAGATGTGGACAAACTGGACAGAGTCCAGAAGAGAGCAACAAAAACGGTAAGAGGTTTAGAGAACCTGACCTGTGAGGAAAGATTGAAAGAACCGGGCATGTTTCGTCTTGAGAAATCTGCAGGGGAACATGATACGTCTCCAAACATATGAAGGGTGTTACTCAGAAGACAACGAATGATTGTTCTCCATGTCCACTGAAGACAGGACAAGAAGTAATCAGCTTAATCTGAAGTAAGGGAGATTGGAGTTAGAGATATTTTAAAACTTTCTAACAGTAAAAATAGGTAAGTCCCGGAACAGATACCCAGAGGCTGTGCAATATTCAACACTGGAGGTTTCTAAGAACCTGTGAGGGACAGGGATGTGAATGGTTAACCGATAAGCACCGTTACTGAGCGATGCTTACTGGTTATGGTTAAATTGCAGGGCTGGAACAGCCCCATCTGCCATGGCCAGTTACTATGGCCATGTCTACACAGAGGTAAAGATTGAATTTATTAAGCTCGATTTTTAGCACCCAATTTTGTCAAGTCGAAGATGCGTGTCCCCACTACATGCAAGACTTTGACAGAGTTTGAAGTAGCACATCCCCAGAAAGGGAGCTACTATTGACCTTGAGAGCAATGCACTGTGGGTAGCTATCCCACAGTGCCTATGCCCTCTTTGCACACTGGGTTATGTTCCCAGTGCATGCTGGGACCAAAACTGTGCAGCGCAAGGTGATTCTGGATACATGCAAAGGCAAACAGTCTTTTTGCACCCTTTTTTCCCTTGGTTATCCGTACAGATGCCACAGCAACATCAGCATGGAACCCATCAGGGATCCCGTTGAGTATCAAAGCTTGATCGTGATGACGTTAACCTTGGTGCGCTGAATGCTGGAGTACATCCAGGATGAACCTTGGGAGGCCACGAACACACTCTTCTGCGAAGCACTTGAGTTCAGCGACCAGCACATGCCACCGGCTGTCGACCCGCTGGCCACAGCGGAGCGCCAGATCTGGTGCCAGCACGCAAACCCAGCCTGATGGGACCACGTTGTGGTACAGCCATGGGATGATCAGCAGGAGCTGGAAAACTTCCCTATGCGTAAGGCCACTTTCATGGAAGTGTGCGAATGGCTTCCCCCTCCCGACCCGGACGCACAGCAATTCCAGAATGAGACCTGCTCTGATGATGGAGAAGCGCGTGGCAATAGCCCTGTGGAAGCTTGCTAGGACAGACGGCTACCAGTCAGTAGGGAATCCACTTGGAGTGGGGAAATCTACTGCAGGGGCTGTTGTGATCCAAGCAGCCAAGGCTATCGATACCCTTCTGCTATGGAGCACAGTGACCTCCCGAACTTCCCTGTGGCGACGTGACGGCACCCAAGCACCTGGCCAAGGAGCACATACACCACGAGGGGGACTTCTTGACGGTACCGCAGGTGGATCACAGGGGCCGTTTCACCAACATCAACGTGGGGTGGTTGGGAAAGGTGCATGACACATGCACCTTTAGGCACTCCTGCCTCGTCGGCAAGCTGCAACTTTTCCCCCAGATCAGAAAATTGCCATTGGGGCTGTTGAAATGCCAATAGCGATCCTTGGCGACCCAGCCTGCCCCTTGCTCCGGCGGCTCACGCAGCTGTAAACAAACAACCTGGACTGCAGTTCAACTACAGGCTGAGCAAGTGCGGGATGGTGGCAGCATGTGCTTTTGGGTGCTTGAAGGGAAGGTCCCGCAGTGTCCCCAGGGCGATATGGAGGGCACAGCGAGGGGCAGTGCCAATCAGAAAGGCTTTGAAAGGCAGATTTACGAATGGCCCGTTTTGAGTGACACACAGGTTACTCTCAGCAAGGGGCCCTGCATTCAGTGTGCGGCGCTTCGGGGGTGTATGTGTGTGATCACAATTGCGAGGAGGGCACCCGTTTGCTTCGCCACGCATCTCTGGGGATGGAGTGTGAGGCTGCTCTGGACGTCCCCTCCCTCCTAGGGCCCGTGGGAGAGGAGGCTATGGCACTGGATGGCCCGTAAGAGCTGGAGGGGGTGTCTGTTCAGGTAGGCATCCTTCCTTTGTCTTTTGGTACGACTGCCTCGGCCCCTTTATTTTCACTCAGCACCGACGGGCATCCCTGCATCTCCTTTCTCCTCCTCGCCCTTGGTCACGATCGCAGAGAGATCTGCGCTTCTTTCGCTGGGTCGCAGTTCTGGGCACAGAGTCCTCTCCCCACACAGCAGGGAGGTCCAGGATGTCCTGCGCCCTCCATGCTGGTGCAACCCTGGGAACTCATGGAGTGATGGTCTGGCTCAGTGTTCCCTCTAAGATTTTCCAACCACGAGCGGAGTGAGCACCAATATTGAGGTCATGTGTGCTGGTTCGGATGTGCCCCCCGTGGCACCTGATTTCTTCATGCACACGTTCCTGGCTGCCGGAGCAGACCCCGCCCCCCAGACATACGGCAGGTCCCATTCTTGGCCACAGGAGCAGACACCACCCCCGCCCTCGCCATGTGGCAGGTCCCATTCCCGGCCCCAGCTGCCAGAACAGGCCCTGCCCCTCCCCAACATGTGGCAGCTCCAGGCACCGAAGCAGGCCTCCCCCTCCCCTCTGCCACTTGGCCGCGGCAGGTCCAGGCCCCCCACCCCAGAGGCTCCCTCCCACGCCCGCTGGATCAGCCCCCTGCCATGTGAGTGCTGCACGGCTCTCCAGAGTAGTGGGGTGGGAGGGGGGAGAGTACTTTTAGTGCACAGCCGTGCAGCCGCACACCTTAGTGGGAACTATGGTCAGGTGCGCTGCTCAGGGTGCTGTGAGGTCTGCTCGCTGCACTGGCCGCCCAGGAAATGAAATTCAAAATGTTCCTGGGGCGTTTCCTGTTCACCTGCAGAGCAGCAGAGTTGAAAGTCCTGGCCAGAGTGGTCAGCGCGGGGCACTGTGGGACTCCTCCCGGAGGCCAAGAATGTCAACTTCTGCAGCGCTGCGACTGTACTCCCGTCAAGTCAACCATGTGAGCTCGACTCTAGCGGTTACTCCTCATGAAAGCAGGAGTACCGAAATCGACTTGAACGGCCCTTGAAATCAACGGAACTGGCTTGGTGTGTGGACTCATGTTTAGAAAAATTGACCTTATGCGGCTAAGTTTGACCTAAACTCCCAGGCCTATGAAATGGCAAGGAAAGTTGCCAGATGCAACTTCAGCGCGACCCACCAATCCACCTCGCTACCCCACGCCTGGCCCTGGTGCAGACAGTGACCTGCTCCGGGGCGGTGTCTTGAACTTGTACATGGGTCCAGATGGTCACAGAAGATTCTTTTGCCAGGCCGGGTGACTACTGTGGTTCCCATAACACCGGAAATGCAGCATGGAAAATACTGCTCGGGCCAAGCAGAGAGCCACAGCCCCTTGTAAACAAGAGATGTGAACGGACGTCCAGCATCTTGGCAAGGAAGAAGCCGATTTCCCTTCCTCAGCTGCACGCCAGGCCTGCCCGGAGGTAGCCCACAAGGCTGCAGGACTAATGTCTCAGGAACCATGTTCAGAAAAACCATCCAAGCCTCTGAGGAAGGAGACTCAGGCCTCGGTTCAGGCCCCAGAGTCAAATGAGGCTGCGAGTCCTAGGGCAAAATCTCACCCCTCTTGAAATCAATGGAAGCTTAGCCGGGGACCAGGATTATGCTGCCTCCGCCCTGTAACCAAACCATCCCCCCTTGACGGGAAACCTGCCCCGGGGAAGGGAAAGAAACCCCAGTGCTTGGAACGACGGGGCCGCAGCCCCGAGGAGCACGCCGGCGGACGGGGGCAGAGGAGCACTCACGCCAGGGTTTTATGGTAATCTATGAAGTTCGTCACGCCAAGGAATTTCTGGACTGTTTCCATCACTTTGGCTGGCTCTGTTCGGAGCAGCTTGCCATCCAGGACGAGGATCTGTAAGAATAAAGGGGAGCTGAGCGGGGGGTGGCGGGAGGAGCGGTGCTGCCGCTTTGAAGTACCCCTTCCCCCCCTTTGCTGCCTCTACCTCAGAGGCAGCGGGAGGGGGAGGAAGGGGGAAATCGACTGGTCCTTAACACCCTTAGTTGACATCTCTGCCACGCCCCCACCGCACCAACACCTCCCACACACACTTCAATGCCACGGATCCGAGAGGAGCAGCCACTGATCATCTCCACCCCGGGATCTGAGAAACAGCCACAGAAGCTGGGTGAAGGGGAAGTGTTTGTGCTCTGGGTCCCACAGGCATCCCGCTGCTCTGAGCCTCTGCTCCCGGCTCCCCTAGCCAGGGCTGGGCAGAGAGAGGCTGTTACCCCAGAGGTGAGTGGAACGCGGCCCGTGAAGCCTTCTGGCGCCGGGTTCCTCGCCCCGCAGAGCGAGCGCTCTCCCCGCGGCCCTTGGGAATAAGACGGCTGCACAGTCTGTGCCCTTCCTACCTGGTTGGCATGGTAGTTGTTCAGCCAGCGCTCGATGTGGGTGGCGTACCAGCCCGGCACCAGGCAGCGGTTCTGCAGCATGCGGAGCTTCTGCGGCGCCTCGGGCCTGGCCGTGATCACCTCGTGGAAGGTGTATTTCAGTGCGACGGGATCGTCGTGAGCTCGCTGGTGCTGCGAACCAGGGCAAAGCACTTCAGTGTCTCCGACCGAACCCCAGTGGTCTGACCCGGGTTACAGAGATCCCAGGGCAACTGGTGAAGGGGTACACCGGTGGGGGGGGGGGGGGGGTCCACTGGCCATGTGACCGCCCCAGCGTAGGGAAGGGTCAGGACAACCCCACTCCGCTCCAGGCCCCGCCCCCTACCCTTAACTCTGCCCTCTCCCGCCTCTTCCCCACCCTGCCCCGCCTCTTCTCCCAACCAATGCGGCCCAGGGCTTTAGCAGGACAGGGGGCCGACACTGGCCGGGGAAGTGGAGCTCACTCTGTCCCCTGGACGCGTTGCTCCACTTCCCGCTGGCCAGTGTGGGGGCGGTCCCACCCCTTCCTC
Source organism: Pelodiscus sinensis (assembly GCF_052426305.1). Classification (NCBI taxonomy): domain Eukaryota; kingdom Metazoa; phylum Chordata; order Testudines; family Trionychidae; genus Pelodiscus; species Pelodiscus sinensis. The sequence continues at coordinate 7,244,705 of NC_143067.1, forward strand.
GAGCAGCCCGGCCAGGAGAGCAGAGCGAGCTGGGGCCACGTCACTCTGCTTCCCCTGCTGCTCAGTGCAGCGGGCAGATCCCTGCTGTGGGTACCAGTCCCCCCCGGACGCCCAGGGACTCTAGGCCTGCTGGCTGGCCCCTTGCTCCACCCACCCATGGCACTCGGGGGGGTTCTGGGCCCCCCACCCCTGCTGAGATCTGAAGTCCGAGGCTGCCTGTGAGCTCCGGGGAGGTCTCTGAGCACTCACGCAGACACTGGGCTACCCGGCGCCTTGCCCACAGCTGGGAGATGTGCTGCGTGCACCACCCCCTGCTCGGCAGGGCTCCTCCCTTCTACGGGCCAGCATCCCGGCTCCCACAGCAGAGCCCTGGACCATCAGCCCATCCTCCTCGGACACCCGCCTGAGCCTGCCGATCGCCGGCACAAGCCGGACCCCCTGCCAAAGCCATGGACCAGCCATGGACCAGCGCAGAGCACGCCTGCCCCAGCCTGGAATCGCAGACTGGCCGCACGCCCAGCGCACAGAGCAGCAGCCCCCCAGCCAACCCTGAGCGGGAACAGACGGCGCAGACGCAGCCAGGCCGTTCACCTGGTACCAGGAGTAGGCCCGGTCCGCCGGGTTGATGAGGATGGTGATGACCTTGGCCTTGGAGAGCAGTGCGGCTGCCCGCCGGGGGGCCACCTCCGAGTCGAAGTAATTGGCGCTCTTCTCAAAGTACAGGTCCGAGGTGGTGTTGGAGGGGATGGGGAAGAATTCCATGTACCTGCAGGGAGGTCACAGCCGGAGATGGGGGAAGAGGGCACCGGGCGGGGGAGGGACAGAGAAATGCACCTGGCCCCCTCCCCTGGAGAGACAGAGCCCGACTATGGTGCATCAAGCGTTCTATAGTCAGGGTCCAGCACACGCCACCGATCGCCCCTGAACAGCCACGGCCTGTCTGAGCACCGCTGGTCTCGGGCCCCAGCACGGGGGGAGGGCCCGTCTCCACCACCACGATGGAGCTGGTCCGGGCAGAAGTGTACTGGGACCAGGACCTGAGGCTTGCCTGTCCGTGGGTAGATCAGGCCCCGCCGGGCTGGAACAGAAGCCTGGCACCACGGACAGGGGCTCCCATGTAGACAAAACGATCCCTTGGCCCCAGGCCCAGCCCCCGCGGGTAAGGGGGCATTGGGGGTTTACGGTGCTCTGCAGATGGCTCTAGACCGGCACTTCATTGCTCAGCATCGAGGCACCTTTCTGAGCCCAGGGCTGCGGGGCTGAAGGGGCGTCTAGCGGGAATGACCAGTCTGAGAAGGGGTTTGTGGACGCCTGCCCTGACGGATTAGTCCCAGGAGCCAAAGCCACATGGGAAACCCCCTCCTTGGCTCTTCACTGAGCTCACAGCTTCCCCCAAACAGTGGGCCCTGCGAGCTGAGCGCTTGGGTGGCCTCCCGGCTGATTAGTACAGCGCCCCGGTGGTGCCCAGCCACACATGCCTTGGTGCACATAACATTTATTCCGCAGCTGGACAGAAAAAAAATGAGGGAATGCTGCCCTCCGACCCGGCATGCCCAGAAGCCCAGCAGGGGGCAGCATGAAAGGAGCCCTACCAGTCAATGCCCTTGTGATAGTTGTGTCCGTTGAAGAACTGGATCTCCTCAAAGGTCTCCGAGCTGGGGTAGTTGCTGCTCAGGTCCGGGTGCATGCCCAGGAACAGGTAGAGGGCCGTCGTCCCTTTAGACGGAAAGGGGGCAGAGCTGAGGCCAGGGCGCGGCAGCGACCTCCCAGCGCCGTGGCAAACCAGGCAGCGCTCCCTCCCCTCTACCGCAGGCATGGACGGGGCACCCAGCTCACGTCCCTGCCCCAGCCCGGCACAGGAAAGAGGGAGGTTCTAGGACCCAACGAGGGGAACGTCCCCAGCTCGGACCTGCCTAGGGGGCTGGCAGGCAGAACGCAGGGAGGCACCAGCCGGCCTCCCGAGGGAGACCCAGACGCTGCCCCTCGCGAAGAGAAATGGTGCGACTGGCGGAGTAGCGCAGCTAAGGGGGGTGCCCGTAGCGGCAGCGGCCCTGGCTCTGTGGGGCGCAGCTGGACGGAGGGGGGCTGCAGTACCTGTCTTCTGAGGGCCAATGATGAGAAGCTTTGGGAACCGGTCACAGGTCTTCTCTTTGGACCAGATGTCCTTGTGCCGCTTGTCCTCACAGGGGTCCTGCAACACGGGAGTGAGAGGCGGCTTGAGGAAGGGCAAGGGGCGGAGCTGGGAGGAGAGGCCTCGATGCCCCATAAGCTTTTAAGACAGTGAAGGCTCCCTGTTCACGTGGATGGCGGGCAGGGCCGAACCGAGGGGGGCACAGGTCTGGGGCAACCCCCTCCAGTGCCCCAGGCGCAGGGCAACCCCCTGCCGGCCCTGCTGCTCTACCACACCCCACCTCTGCCCCACTCCTTCCCAAAGCCCCGCCTCTGCTCCGCCCCTCCCCCGAGCAATGCCAGCTGGGGGGACCACGGGGGCCTGGTGCGGGGCGGCAGCAGCCGTCGGCCCCCCGACGCCTGCACTCACTGCGGCAGCAGGAGCCGGAGAGACCCGGCAGCCTCCTCCACTCCACCCCGCTGCACCTCACTTCTGTGCAGCAGCGGGAAGCGGCGCGCCCTAGGGCCAGGACGTTAGCTGGCGGCTAACTGAACAGGTGACCAGCCGCATGAACTGAACCAGCTCCCCGTGTAGACTGGCTGCCTGGTGCGCCGCGCTGCTGCCTCCGATACGGCCCCCGGCAGCAGCCCCTGCCCGCGGGGGGTCCGAGCTCCCCATGGACAGAAGCTGCTGGAGTAGGGAGGGGCGGGGGAGGGGGGCTGGGACCCTCTGTGGACAGAGGCCGCTGCCCGGGTCCAGCCAGGCTGCTCCGGCAACAGCCCCTGTCCAAGGGGAGCTCGGACTCCTCGCCGACAGGGGCTGCTGCCGCGAATGAGCCTCTGCTGCGGCGAGCCTGGGACTGCTGCAGGCAGAGGCTGGTTGACGGCAGCCTCCCTTACCGCCCCACGGCACTGTTGCCTCTAATAGGGGCGGCAGTGTGGGGGGGGACAGCAGCTGGCTCCCCCCAAATCCCCCTCCCCCTTTGCTGCCTCTGATACAGAGGCAGCGGGGTGGGAGGGGGGGGGATGTGAGCAGTCAGCTTGATTAACCGATAAGCCCAGGCTCACTGGTTGATCGACCAGGTGACGACTCGTCCACGTCCCTGTCTGGGGCTGGGGCAGTCGGGCTGGGAGAGGGCAGCAGAGCAGAGCAGCGTCCAGGTCGCTCCAGCACCCACAGCCACAGCGGGGAGCGGGGGATGGAGGGGGAAGCTCTGTTGCTGCCCTGCCCACGCCAACTCCCCCAGGTACTATCCTGGGAGACCCTGAGACCCGTCCACAAGACACTCGAGGGAGCTTCCGTGGGCCCCCCAAAGCGCAGGGCCTGGGGCGGCCGCCCCACCCCACCCCACCGACAGGGCGGCCCCGATGGCAGGTGCAAGGTTGTAAAGGAGAGGGAGAGACGGAGGCTGCGGGAAGGTCAGCGGAGGAGACCCCCTGGTTAACAAGCAGGCGCGTGCTGTCCAGCCGGCAGGGCAGGTGCCAGGAGTTCTGGGCTCTGCTCCCATCTCTGCCGTGGGCCTGCTGGGAGGCCTTGGCCAGTGACGTCCCTGCTCTGTGCCTCGGTTTCCTCTCCGGGAAACGGGGCTAACGAAACGGACTCTCGTTTGCAGGGAGCACTGCCCTCATGGGCCCTTTCCTGCGCTGCCGCTGGGACCTAGGACGGGCTGTGGCCGGGCGCAGGCCCCAGCGGGTTCTCACGTAGGGAGAAGCCAGCCCTGTTTGCCCCGGCACCGTCCCCTCTCCCCTGGGCCCCCGGACCTGCCACAGCGGGTCCTTCTCCTCGGAGAAGATCTGGAAGTATTTCTGTGCCAGCTGCGCGGGCGGCAGTGTCTGCAGCCTCAGATTGGTCCAGGCGCCGAGGAAGCGGACCAGGTGCTTGAAGGTGTACAGGCCCAGGCGGTCGTTGCCGTAGTTGGACAGGTGCGTCATGAAGATACTGATCTGGAGAGGAGCGGGCGGGGGGGTGGGGGACAGGAGTGAGTCAGGCTCTGAGCCCATTTGGGGACAACCTGGCTGGGACCTAGGGGGCGGCTCTCCGTGCTGGGGAGGCCCGGGCCCCGCTCGGAATTGGGGGGCGCCCGCAGGAAGCCACGCAGGTGAAGTTGTGGGACCCCGGACGTGGGAAGCGCCCGAGGAGAGCAAACGTCTTTCTGCCCCTCTGGCGGCCACTTCCCATCCCCGCTACCAGCCTGGGCCAAGCCGCAGAGGTTCACAGTGTCGGGACAACAGTCCCCGGGCAGACCCTGCTGCCCACCCCGCGGGGTCAGTGACAGGCGGACCTGGAGACCCGCCATTTGGGGAGGAAAAGGCCTGCAGGAGACTCTGGTCTGCAGAAGCAGCCTTTACGTCACTCCGTCGCCGGGGTTAACTGGTGGCCCGGCTGGGCTGGAGCAGCCCCCTGTCCAATACGGGCAGGGATTGCTCCAGCCCCACCGGGCCAGCCACCTGCCCACGGTGGACCCAGCCCGGCTGGAGCTGCCCCCATTCACAAGCCTGGCCTGGCCAGAGCAGCCCGCCCGCCCCCCCCGGTTAAGCGATTAAACGGGATTTCACATCCCGCTCCGTGGCCAGTCCAATGCGAGGGCCAGCGCACCTGGCTGTCCTCCTCAACCACAGGCCGAGAGCCTCTGGCCACGGGGGTCCCAGGAAACTCCTCTCCCCCAGCCGAGGGGCCAGGCCTGGGCGCGCCCAGGGGCCCTTCCCATCCCGCTCTGCGGCAGCACTCACAGGGTTAAGTAGCACCGTGAGGAACAGCTCCCCTCCATTGATGATCTTGTCCAGCTCGCTGGAGCCGCCGGGGTATTCGTTGTAGAAGATGGTGTGCGTGAACAAGCCACAGGTCTGCCGCGGGAGCACCTGGGGGCAGAGGAGTCCGTGCGGGGGGGAACCGCGCAGCGATCCAGTCCCCTGCTCCTGCCCCACCGTGACCTAGATCTGCGGGTGCCCCCACACCTGGGGTCAGCACCGTGGAACCCCCGACTGGATTCTCCCGCACCGGAGAGACAGAGCTGGGCTGCTCCAACCCTTTAGGGGAGAAGGGGGAAAGTCCCCAATCTCTGAACTACACCTGCACAGGCAGCCGGGGGGCTTTTGGGGCGCGATACTCCTGGATCTTCCAGCGACGCTGGGAAATTGTTACTGCGCTCTCCTGAGAAGACAGGCCGGCTCTGACTTAGCGGCACCCCCTGCTAGCTGGCTGCTGAGGATTCATACCGCAGAGGCGACCAGGGCAGCCGCGGTACAATGCGGCTCGTTCCCCCTGCTGTTTGAGCCAACCGGGCGCCCGCTGCTGAATCCGCCTGCGCCGGCCTCTGTGCGGCATGTGCCATGCAGGGAGGCGCTTGCGACAGCGGAGACGGCTTAGGCTTGGCCGAGACGCAGCGACCCCGCTTCCTGCAAGCCACAGGCATGCTGGGAGCCGAGAGTCACTGGTAGGCAACGCTCAAACCTGGGTCCTGGGGGCACAGGGTTCCACGTCTTAGCTGGAACTCTGAAGCCAGCCACGCTGGCCACCCAGCTGACTGTGGGTGGATTAGGCAGGGACGGGACAGAGGAACAGGATCACCCCCCCCCCCCCCAAACATCCCATTCCACCTACCATGATCCCATTGTGGATAAAGCCCCGTCGGTAGCGGGCTGGTTTCAGGTGGGGGTACTCCTCCGTGCTGGTGACTCTGATGGCCCAAACCTGCTTCCACGCTTCGTATAGCTGCACGTGGACGGGGTACACGCCGGAGTGGTGGGGCGCCACGGCGTACCCCATGTCGGTGGGGATGCCGTGCTCCTGATGGGAGGGGAGCGGGAAGGTGAGTGCGCTAAGCTACAGGACGCATGAGCTACAAACGACCTAGCGGGAACCCAATGGGGCCCAGCGGAGCTACAAGCTAGATCCCTCCTTGGGTGAGCTGGGACGAGGGGGCAGAATTCTCAACTCCAGCCCACGCCCCGGCGAGCTCCTTGCCTTGCCTACAGTGGTGGAGAGGAAGAGCAACCAAGGGAGCTGGACACGCTGCACCGTCCGACAATACTCCACCCTGCCAGGGCAACTCAGGCGTGCCCTGCTTCTCCTGGCTGCCAGCTGGGCCGCACGGAGATCAGGATCCCCCAGGCTGCGGCCACCCAGGCATCACAGTCATGCTCCAAGCAGGGCTGGTGCAACAACCCCCACAGAACACTGTGCTTAGCGCGGCCAATATCCTCCCCTGTCCGCTGGGGCTGGGAAGACCATCATCCTCCCAAACCCCCCCAGCTTTTCCAGCAATTCTACAGCTCTGCTGCCTCCTCTCAGGAGCCAAGAAGCGCAGAGAGGAAAAATGAGCATTATGTGAAATTCTGAAAAATTCCCCAGAACAGTCTCAGCCTGGTTTTGGCACAAGGGTCCGTTTGGGATCAACTGGGGATAAGAGTAGTTACCTTATCAGAGCCAGTGTGGCCAGCCTTAGCTCAGATCCAGAACACCAGCAGCAAAAAGGCCAGCGGGTTAGCACAACGAGCCGTCCGAGACTTTAGAACCCTTTGGGGATGGGGGCAGAGTTCCCTGTAAGCCAGGTGCTTGTGCAGCCTCTCAGGAGAGATTCAAATGCTGCCCAGCTGATTAGCAGAGCGGCCACAGTTGGGATTTCCGTTTCTACTGGTGGTGCACATGCCTTGGTGCACACAAAACATTATTCCACACATGGATGGAAAAAGTCCTTGGCCTCTGTTTGTCAGAGGCTGGAGAGGGATGGCAGGAGACAAATCGCTTGATCATTGTCTTCGGTCCACCCTCTCTGGGGCACTTGGTGCTGGCCACTGTCGGCAGACAGGCTACTGGGCTAGATGGACCTTTGGTCTGACCCAGTACGGCCGTTCTTATGTAAGTCCACATGTGGATGGAAAAGATTAGAGGGAACACTGGCCAGTGGGGGTGTGTATTAACTCCCCACCTAAAATGTTCTTTATCCTCACCACATGCTGCCCCCACCAACACAAAAAAGTGGGGAAGCTCTTTCCAAACCCAGAACACAGGCACTAGCGGACTGGGTCAGACCCATGGTCCATCCAGCCCAGTGTTTCTTAAACTTTTTAAGACCAAGGAACACCAAACAATTTTTTTTTAAATGAGGAACATTGAGGATTTTTTGTTGAGTAAACAAACAAACAAACAAAAAGGATCAGAGGGAAGTTGTTGGGAAAAAAAGGGTCGAGGGAAAGTTATAGAGGAAAAAAGCATTGGGGGAAGTTATTAAGCAAAAAAAAAAAAAAACACCTGCCCCTTTAAGGGCTGCCATTTTTAATTCTGTTGTTCTCCGTGGCACACCGGTGTGCCACAGAACACAGTGTAAGAAACACTGATCTAGCCAGTCTCTGACAGTGGCCCCCATGCCAGATGCTCCACAGAGAGGTACAGATTCCCATCGCCAGTCTGGCTCTCGCTGGCTCCCCCATAGGCTTCAACTCAAGCTGCCGACCCAACGCAAAAGCTGACTTGCCATGTCTTCCCCGCTATCTGAGCCGAGTTAGCATACTCCTGGCTGCACAGGTGTGGCTGGCTGGGGCCCTGAAACCGGAGGATGTACAGACAGGCTTTCCCCAGCTCACAGCACCTCGGGGATCTTACTATTCACGGAACCAGAGGAATTAGCTTTTTAATTCTGCTAGCCTCTGCAGATGGCTGCTAGGCTGAATTAATGAGCACCAGCCAAAGCCTGGCGAAGGCCTGGCAGGTCGAGATAAACACCCAACTCCCCCATGGCAGGTCAAGGCAACGACTAATTTGCCAGACACTATAATCTGCCTGGGCTTGTACCTAGGGCACGTTCCCACAAGGGAATCCTGTGCGTCCTCCCGCCTAGGGAAGGCAAGACCTGTAGCTGTATCTACAGTCGGCTTTCCACAGGGAGGTAACCAGTTCACGGGACACGAGGGATGTGGAAGTGTAACTGCACACGGTCACACGCAGGCTCCCGGCATGTGCCGGGAGCCGACTCCCTGGTTACGCATTTACCTAATTCACCACATTTTAACATCCCTACTGGACTTGTCCGACATACTGGATTAGCGACTCTGGACACTCCTCACGCATTTCTCCCAAGCAATCCAGCACCAGAGTCTGTAGTCTGGGACCAGGGCAGCCTTTGCCAACGTGGTAATGTGCTCCAGTTCATCAGCCATCCACTAACTCCAATTAAAACTGGAGTGAAGTTAAAACTCACACAGTTAACCTGTGGAACTCCTTGCCAGAGGATGTTGTGAAGACTAAGACTTTAACAGGGCTAGATAGATTCACGGAGGTTGGGTCCATCAATGTCAGGATGGGTAAGAATGGTGTCCCTAGCCTTTGTTTGTCTGGAAATAGGTGACAGGGAAGGGATCACATGAGGATTACCTGCTGTGTTTGCTCCCTCTGGGGCACCTGGCATTGGCCATTATCGGCAGACAGGACACAGGACTAGATGGACCTTTGGTCTGACCCAGTCTAACCGTTCTTATGAAGCCAAGCTCTTTGCCTTCGCCCGGGCCAGGGCCATATTTAAAATTGAGATCAACCAACCTCTCTTACTCAGGGGTGGGAAAATGTTCCGCTTTGTGTGATGCGGTTAGATCAACCGGACCCCCGCTGCAGACACAGCCAGGGCGAGGGAAGAATTCTGCCCTCCACCTCGCGGCTGCCTTGGGGGGGGATTTACTGCAGGGATGGAAAAGCCATAGTGCACCTGCACTAGTGGCACCAGAGCACCGCAGCTGCACCATGGTAGTGCGCGTTGTGCACACACAGCCGGGGCCTGCACACGGGCTTGGACCAGAGTCATTACTTCAGATGGGCGAGGGTGATTTTTTTAAAGTGCAATGCACTTGAACCTCCATAATCCGGTGCCCCTGATCCGGGAACACTCGGGGTTCGGACCCTGGCAGGGGGAGAAGGAGGCGGCTCTGTGCACTGCTGCCCCCCCTCGCCCCTGTTGATCTAGAGGCTTTTGCCTGCCGCTCGCATAGCGGCCGGGGTGGTGCCTGGGAGCAGTACAGAGCCACATGTGTCTCTGGGAGCAGGGCACCAGGTAAGCACCCACCCTCATCCCGCCCACCTCCATCACTCCCCCTCCCTCCTTCCCACATCCCCAGCGTACTCCTCCACCGTCCCTCCCCTCCAAACCCCACTCCCTTACTCCCCTTCATCATGGCAAACCCTCGTGGTTTGGAAAATTCCATAATCCGACAAAGCATTTCCCAAGAGGTTCATGTGTCGTTACACTGTGCAGTCACTACTGTAGAGGCTGTTCTGCCAGTAGAAAGGGGTTTATACTACCAGGTAGTATGGATTATTCCCTGGAAATCAGCTCTACTGGTACAAGGCACTTTTGCATCCACCCCGGGACGGGAGCCGTGCAGGTGTAACTATCTTGGGCTGGAGAGAGTAGTACAACTTGTGTGCAGATGAGTCCTGGATCTCAAGTAAGCACCCGCGGAACTGCCTGCCATGGGATAGCTAGGTAAGGGGTTAAAAAACTCCTTCGGTTTTCAGTTTGCCGCCTTTGGACAGGCCATGCCTTGCTCTGGTGAGAAAAAGGCTCAACAGAAACAGAGGGTCAGCCTTCTCAACGCCACTCATGTTATGCCCCTCAGATCATTTTGTCTTTGACCTGATAGTTTTAATCTCCCCGGCTGCCGCTCAGCCTCCAACGCAGGTGCAGACAGATAGAGACGAACACGGGAACCTGTCTTAGGCCAAGTCTATGCTAGCGGAGAAGGTCAAATCAAGATACGCAACTCCAGCTATGCTAATTACATAGCTGGAGTCGAGGAACCTTGATTCGAGTTTCCCCACCGTCCTCACAGCGGAAGGCCGAAGCAAATGTTCTCATCGGCTTCCTTTACTCTTCACAGGAGCAGGAGTATTGACAGGGGCGCCTTTTGAGTTTGATTAAGCAGGTCTTAACTAGACCCGCTAAATCAAACTCCAGAAGATCGATCAGGGCAGCAGATGACTGTCATATCTCCTACTGCTCTTATGCAATGTTCTTCCCCTTACAAACAGAAATCGTTACCACATCCCCCAGGAACAAGCCTGAGAAGACAGGAGGAGAGCAAGAGACCTGGGAGTCTGAGATGTCACTGTTAAGTCCCCAGCCCAGCAAGCATCCCCCATGGCTAGAGAGCCCCATGCCTGGCATCTTACTCACGACAGCGAATTTCTTGTTCATGGTCATTTGCTCGGCAAGCACCGACTGGTTGTGGAAGAGGTGAGGCTGCATGTGACTCCACATGTGGGGGAACCACCAGAACTCCTTGACGTAAGACAGCAACAGGTCGTCTCCTTCGTCTTCAGCATCCGTGCCTGCAGGGGACAAACCTAGGTCAGCAGCCCCGCCACGACAAAGCCAACGCACTGGTGTCTGGCTCACGTGAGAGCCTGAATGCCCTGCTCAGGGTGGGTATGGATCGCAAAGGGCAGGGCTCTCCGACTCCCACCCTGAAAGCAGTGAAAAGCTAACATAAGAATGGCCAGACTGGGTCAGACCAAAGGTCCATCTCGCCCAGTGTCCTGTCTGCCGACAGTGGCCAATGCCAGATGCTCCAGAGGCAGTGAACAGAAACAGGGAATCATCAACTGATCCTTCTCCTGTCATCCATTGCCAGCCTCTGACAAACACCATTCCTACCCTTGGCTAATAAGTATTGATGGACCTGTTCTCCATGAATATATCATGCTCTTTTTGAACCCTGTTAAAGTCCCGGTCTTCACATCCTCTGGCAAGGAGTTCCACAGGTTGACTGTGTGCTGCGTGAAGAAAGACTTCCTTTTGTTTGTTTCAAACCTGCTACCCAATAATTTCATTTGGTGACCCCTACGTCTTACGTTTTGGGAACAAGTAAATAGTTTTTCCTTATTCACTTTCTCCACATCAGTCAGGATTTTATAGACTTCTATCCGGGAGACCAGGACCTTACACTGCCCTCCATGAGCTCTCTGCTGCTGCTCGGATTCCCAGATGGCCACTAGAAAGCTGCAGCCGTGTGCGAACCCCCCAGCACACTTACAATTCTGGAGTGGATCATTATCTTTACAGTGACCGCAGATGCATGTGGTGCTTAGCAGCCTTTGCTGGCCCTGCCTCTAGGAGAGCAGAGAGAAATCTGGCTTCTCGGTAGCTCGGAAGCCATTTAATCCAGGTCGTGAGCCCAGCCTGGATGACGGCATAAATCCCTAGAGAAGAGTCCGAATCCTCAGCCCCCGAGAGGGAGCAGCCTCCTATTGGTGCACGACTGGAGATGGCACGTTGTGAACAGGCGAGAGTGTCTATTGACGCGTTTAGGTGTCACGTTCCCCTTCCCCAGGAAGCGCGTAACCCGGCATCGCAGCCCACTGCCCGGGGGAGTTGGCCAACTGCCGCTGAATGGGCTGGCTCACACAGCTCGTCACCTCAGCAGGGCACGGGGTGGCGCGTGGACGGCAACAGCCAGAGCCCAGCAGGTACAACCTGACTTCCAGCCCCGACGCTGGCCAAGGTACTGGCTCTCTCTCCGCCTGTATAGCGGGAAGGGCAGCTGGCGACAGTAGCTTGGTGGAGGACAAATATACAGGCAACTGGGTGTAGCGTTTTCTGTTCCCGGAGTGAACCGGCCAGGCCCCGCTGCCACTCAATCAAGGCAGGCAGGCACCTGGGGCCCATTAAGAGCTCACCTGAAGCAGCAGATTAATCAGGGACCCTGCAGCCAATTAAGGCCTGGCAGGGCCAGTTTTAAAGGCTTTCCCTCCAGAAGGGCAGAGAGAAGGCCAAAGACTGAGAGGGAGGAGGTGCCCTGAGAGAGCAAGGGCTTGGGAGTGGGGCAGAGGGCTGGGGAGGAGCCGGAAGGATCTTTCAGGGACCAGGGAGACGATACTGGGAGGGATCGTTTGGGGAAGCAGCCCAGGGAAAGGCAGCCAGACGGGAAGTGAAGGAAACGCTGACAGCTGTCGCTGCCTTAAGGTCCCTGGGCCGAAACCCGGAGTAGCGGGTGGGCCTGGACTCCCCCCACCCCTCCGGGGAGGGCAGGACTACGGAGGGGTGTCACCCCAGACTGTGGAGGGCGGCTGAGTAGGCTGTGACCCCTGCCTCTAGTAAAGGGCAAGGGGCTGTGCTGTGGGTCACCGCGAGCCTCTGAGGCAAACCCAAACCGCCAGGACCCACAGGACCCTCGGGGCATGGCCAACACTTTGCCACAGGAGGGAAAGCGCTTTGCGGGGTGACGCAAGGCTAGAGCTAGGGACTCTTACCGGCCAAACCCTGTAAACGCCTTTGCCGGCTAATGCGTGGGGTTGCGCTCAGTTGGTTTTCCAGAGCTTTCCCCATCTTCCAAGCCCCTGCCATGACAACACCACAGAGGCCTGGCTCGTGCAGGCAGAAAGTGCCCTGGGAAGGGGTGTTGTCACTCACGACACTTCCACAGCCGCCCTCTCCGCTGTGCCAGAAGCCCAGGGGCCGGGTGGATGGAGAGGGACGGCGAGGGTCTCTGGAGGTGAAACCGCCCTGCCTCACCTGTGTGGAAGAATTTCCCTGAGTATCCGAGGTTGAAGGTGAAGTTGGGGATGTGGGTGCGCAGCTCGTTCTGCGTGTCAAACAGAGCCTATGGCATGGAGAGACGATAATCAGTACCGGACACACGGCATCGTGCGGGAACCTGCCCCTGTGGTGCAGCCGTGCGGTGGGCCTGGCAGTCACGTGTGCGATGGCTGCTTGGTTACTCTCGCCACAGCACTCCCACCCCCCGCAGATGCTCAGAGGGCACCAGATCCTACACATCGCCTCACGAGGGCCACAGATAATGCACCAGCATCCTAGAAACACCCCAGTCCTAGCTCTGTGCACAATGGGCTCCATGCACCAGTGTCCAAGACACATCCCCCGACTTTGCTCTGTGCACAATGGGCTCCATGCACCAGTGTCCCAGACACCCCCAGCCCTTGCTCTGTGCATCTGTGTCCTGGTCACACTCACCCACCTCTGGCCATGGCTCCATGCACCAGCGTCCCAAACACCCACCCCACCCCAGACCTTGCTCCATGCACCAGTGTCCAAGACACGCCCCCAGACTTTGCTCTGAGCAGACTGGGCTCCGTGCAAGTGTCCCAGACGCACCCCTCGCCTTCGATCCATGCACAATAGGATTTGTGCACCAGTGTCCCAACCACGACCCCAGCTCTTGCTCCATGCACCAGTATCCCAGACCTCCCGGCCCTGGCTCCATTCACCATCGGCTCTATGCCCTAGACACACACCCTTGGCCCTTGCTCTGTGCCCCAGTGTCCCAGACACCCTTGGCCCCTGCTCCAGGCACAGTGGTAACATCAGGGTCGCCTCCCCCAAGAGCCCCGGCCGGCTGAGCGGTGCCCTTTGCGGTACCTTTACGTCTTCCACCTTCATGCGAGTGCCCTCCTTGCCCACGAAGATGTCGTCGATGTCCACCAGGAGGTAGCGGTCCAGGGGCAGGGAGAGCCTCTTGCCGGTCAGGAAGGAGACGGCGTCCACGAAGACCAGCTTGTGCAGCCAGAAGCTGAGGTTGTTCCCGAAGAGCACGCGCTGGATGCCGTCGTGCAGGCCCAGGTCCTGCACCACGGTGGTGTGCAGCGCAGCGTCCACGCTCAGGTGCGGGATGGACTCGGCCGACTTGGTCTTGGCCAGGAGGACCGGCTCGTAGGTGGAGTGGTTGGACTGGAAGACGGTCCAGTCCTCCCCCGGCAGCAGGCCCTTCTCCACCTCACTGGGGCGCGTGATGTACAGCAGGGGCGACTTGGGGTTGATGCTGCAGTCCTTCAGCCCCAGGTTGGAGTGGAGGAAGAGCGGGAAGCCCTTGAGCTGGGCGCTCAGCAAGCTGTTCTCGTTGGCCTGCCGGGGGAGAGCCCGCAGCGCGAATGAGCAAGGCCTCCAAGGGACCCAGGGAGCTAGGGGAGGACTGCCCCGGGGCATTTACAGGTGTGACTCCGGCCCCCGTGCTCACCTCCAGCCCTGCCCTCCCACCCCCGGGCCAGGCCACCGCCGGGCTCAGACCCAAGTCGCACCTGGACAGGTCGAGGCAGCAATGCGGGGCCCACGGGAGGCCGGGGAATGGTTCAGCCCGGTCCGGGGAGGCAGGCAAGACAGATGGAAGAACCACAGCGTGCGGAAGCGGGAAAGGCAGCACGTCACAGGCTGCTTCCCAGCACCCCCCCGATCCCCTTCCTGGTGACAGACACACCCTAAATAGCCAGGGCCGCCTCCTCTTCCGCTGAAGAGGGCGCTGGCCTGTCCCCCACTGGCCATGGGAGAATTCTGCCGTCCCCAGTGCTCCCCTGCAACACGCCTCCGGCCGACAGGGCCTGTCACGCAGCGGGGGCACCAATCCTACGCCTGCCACTGAGAGCCCCCTTTCTGCTGGAACGGGACTCCCCCACACGCCCCTGTCCCACGCAGAGAGATTTCCAGGGGGGAGGCTGTTGCCCCCACACGCTGCCCCATCATCTACTGACATTTACACTTCTCTCTCGTGCCGGGCGGTTGGGACGGAGGATCCTGTCAGAGGCTAAAAGGAGCCTGCTGGCTCACGTCACACACACGGAGCTGCCGACAATTAGAAAGGCCGGGGGGAGGGGGGGAGGAAGCAGAGCCATGGGACAAGGCGTTTGATAAACCCCACGGATTCAGCAGACGCTGCCATGCCGGGCTCTCGGGAGGGGAGTTTTCCAGAGCAGGAGTTCGTGCGACTGACAGAGCCCTGGGGCCCGCGCTACGAAGGGGAGGCCTTGCCGCTAGGCTGGGGGCTTGGGGCGGGGGAGAGGCCTCAAGCGGCGCTGACGGGCGACTCCTCCGTCGAAGGGGCGGTGGGGTCAAAAGGAGGCTGCTGGGCGTGTGAGGGAAGCGGATTCCTCTGGCAGGGATCCAGGGAGTCCCTCGCACGCCGGGAGCACAGCTGGATCGCCGAGGGCCTCGCTCCGCGGGTGGGCTCAGCCCACGCTCCCGGCAGCGTCGCGTCTTCTCGAAGCAGCCGGGCCGGCCGAGGCAGGCCCGACGCCGGAGGGTGGGCATGTTCTATTTAGCCTGCTGGTTTCATAGGCCCCCCAAAGGGCCCGGGGGCTTCCCTGCACTGCCAGGGGCAGGGTCTCCACATCTCACGGGGACTCACCAGCTTATTTACGATCTTCTGGGGCTCGATTCCAGGCCAAATTCTCTGGTATAAACAGGTGTATCCAGGGTGACCAGGTGTCCCAACGTTCTAGGGACAGTCCCGATATTTGGGGACTTGTCTTAGATCAGCGCCTATTCCCCCCCCCCCATTCTGACTTTTCACATTTGCTCTCTGGGTGCCCCGGATGGATCTGCATCGGCTTCTAGGAGCCCCCTCTTGTTCCCAGCAGCAGCGGGCTGGGATCTCGATCTGCTGGTGCACCTGCGCCCACGGGGACGGGTTACGTCTCGAAATACAGCCCAAGTGACTGGACTCAGCCCAGTTTGCCTCAAGGGTCCGCCCCCCCCCCCGGCACTGCTTGGTGCTGGGAAATCCCGGGGCGAACGGAAGAGCGCGACGCAGAAGCGCCTCAACACCGGAGCTTTGTGCGAGGGGAAACGGGTTCCATGAGCCGCCCCGATGCCCGGGGAGCCAAACATCCGGAACAGGAGCCAGCCCCCTGCCCACAATCCGCCCCTGCACCCTGACGTGCAGAGAGACAGAAAGCAAGAGCAGGGGGCTGCTCTCCGTCGCGCCAAGGATCGGGCCAAGCTAACCCTTTGCACCTTTGGTCTGGGTGCGTCACCCCCTTGCAGGCCAAAAGGAGACGCCTCTCCCAGCTCGCTGCTGGGAGAACAGACAGCTCCCCGGGACCATGCGATCACCCTGCGGAGCTGGAGTAGGTGGCAGCCGAGCCTCCTCCCCACAGGGCGGGTCTGGAACTCTGCACCTGGCCCCAGCGGAGGGCACAGCTCCGACTCCAGGTTTATTAGGCTCCCCTGGGCAACACCTAAAACAAAGCAGCAGTCCCCGTGGAGCGTGCTCAGCGCGCGGGAGGAGCCTGCTGCTCTTGGGAGCAAACCACAACGATCTCTGGTCAGCTGGGCAGCCGGGACTCACCCAGCAAACGCCCGGGGCCCATGAAGGCCTGGGGAGAGCGTCTGCTACCGGTGTAGTCTGATGGGTCAAACCCACCCCTTTCCCCGACGCGTGCTCTCCGAGCTCTGCCGTCAGCTGCCTAGAAAGACCGGATCCGATTCCTCCCATGGCCAATCAACGTCTCATATTGTCTGTGCTCAGTGGCTTGTCTCCACAGAGTAATGGGACGGGACCGCAGCTAAGATTCCCCACCCCAGCGAGGCAGGGAACCCCGAACGGAAATAGACCCTGGGTTCTTCTGGCCCCCCCGCCCAGCCGAGAGAGCACGGCTCCCCAGATGGCCCGTTCCAGCCCCTTCCCGCCCCGTGTACCTTGAAGAAGCCGATGATCCCCACGCCGTACTCCACGCAGTACTTGTCCAGGAGCTCCCGGTTCCAGGCGTCCAGATTCACATACTTGAGGATGTTCTCGTAAATGATGAGCGCGAAGCGGCCCCGGTCCTTGTCGGTCAGGGTGGGCATGTCCCCCTTGCCGGGGGCGATCTCCGTCCGGTACTTGAAGCGGCTGGATTCCAAGATGGCGATGATCTCCTGGCCCAGCTGAGAGTACAGGCTCTCCACGAACACCAGCACCAAGGGGTCTGTGCGGGAGGAGTCGGCCACCTTGAGGGCCTTCAAGGGGAGCAGGCGGGAAGGAGCGATCTTGGGTTCGTCGCAGTCCGGGCCCGGGACGTCCCCGGAGGGCTCCAGGCCCCTTTTCCACCCATATAAATAATACGCAGAGATGAAAACACTGAGCAGGCAGAAGGCAAAGAGCAGGAGCAGCACTACCTGGGGGGACACCTGTCGGAAACCCCTGCGGAGCCTCCCCAGCACCGTCATCCTGGCCTCCGAGGAGCCAGGTTAGGTTCCTCCCTCCCCCCACCCCACCCCCCCCTCGTGTTCTCAGCCCCCTTCACAGGAACACCCAGGAACACGTTAAATACTGGCAGGCTGCGTGTGCGTGGGCAGGCTCTCCCGCTGGCTGTCGGGTATCCCCCCTGCCTTTTTCATGTCACCATGGCAAATCCATTCGCAGGCCCCTGGCACAGCAGAAACACCCGCGGCGTCTCGGCATCGGCCTCGCTGGCTCTCCGGGGCCGGGCGAGCGGGCGTGCCTCTCAAGGGCATGTCGGCTCCCTGGGTCCATCCATGGTGGCCCAGTCCTGCTGCAACTCCGCACGCTCTGGGGAGAGAGAGACAGGGCGTAAGCAAGCAAGCCTGGAAAGAGCAGGATTTCACACCCCTGGAAACCCAGGCTTTCACATCCCCAGTGCAGAGGAGGCTGCCTAAAGGGTAGGCGCTGCGGGAGATGTGGGGGGGTGTCACTACAGACTCAGAGGCAACACTGCACCTGCAAGTTATGTCACCGTGGAACCCATTTAACAGATCCCTCGGTGTGCTCATTTGCATCCCAGTACCCAGAATGCTTTTCAACTGTGGGACCCAAGCAGGGAGTGAGCGAGTGTGTGTATCTGAGAGGCAGCACAGCCTAGCGGTTCGAGCAAACAATGGCAAATCAAGAATTCCCGGGGTTTCATCCCGGTTCTGCTGTCTGGCTTTGGGCACGTCACAAGTGTCCCCACCTGTATAATGGGGATACCATCAGCTACCTGCTTGCCAGCTACCGGGGAGATAAGAGGAGTGTGAGAAGCTCTTTCCAGATCCATCCCGAGTCCAAGGCAATGTAAACATGCACATATGGCTTCATTTAACAGCTGCTCTGGCCTCGCTTTCTCAGCCTTGCCTGCCTTTTCCAAGGCCTCTGCGGGAACTCTGCTAGATCTGACCTTTCAATGGCATGACTGTCCCAAAGCACTCACAAACTACACAGGTACGGCAGGGACAGGCAGGCGGCCGGCCAACTGGCAAATGGGTGTGTTGCACAACAGGGTGGGAGGGGAAATCCGGGCCGAGGTTGCCAGGACGAACCCCGCTCTGACAGAGGCTGGTGGGATCGTTCATGTCCCGGCAGAAGACAGGGCCTTGGCATTTGAAAGTTTCCTTTTGAAAGACACTGGCAGGGACCTGTGCTCCTCAGAGGGAGGAAGCCTCAACTCAGCAGGGACGGGAAGTCTGGGCTTCCCAGACCTCCGTGCAAAGGGGAAGGGTGGGGAGGGGCACGCACTGATTAACCGAGACACTCCACCGATGCTCCCGCTGATTGTCCGAGGCCTTGAGGCGGCCAGGGCCTGCCTACGTGCTTTCAAGCCAGGCCTATGCGGGAGCGCCTGTCTCGCTTGCCGGCCCACGGCAGCGTGAGAGAGGCCGCAACGTTACCCAGGCCCTGGCAGAAATCCACAGGGCCGAGCGGCATCTGCGCTGGCTTGGCTGCAGTGTGCAGCGCACGGCACTCGCCCCCCACTCTGCTCTGCCCAGAGACAGCCCGAGGGGCCAGAGAAGGAGGTCAGAGGCTCTCCTCGGGTTTCACACCTTAGCAGGTGGACAGGGGCTATTAATAGGCTCGGGTGAGTCAGCGGCAGCACAGGGAAGGCTCTCGCAAAGGCCGAACCACCTCTGCTTCAGCGCAGATCTTTGCTCGGCGGCTGCCTGCCCCCGGCTCTCCTCTCCCCCCCTCCCTGCGCGAGCGCAATGGACAGCTGCAGCAGAGCGGCAGATGCCGCGAGTTCCCACCCTCGCAGGCAGCAGGGGCTGCCGAAGGGGCGCGGAGACCTCCAGGGAAGCCGGCCCCACTCTCTCTGCAGCCGGGCATGCAGCATGGCGGGCACCACGCCGGGCAAGCCAACGGGCGCTTTCAAAATATCAGCCGGAGAAATAACAGGATTAAGTTTGGCCGACTGGGAAGTAACACGGATTAGACGTTGCGAATTTGCTGGGTAATCCCGTCACTCCTGCCTTTGCATGGAGCCAGGCGAGCACAGACCCGCTATTGCCGTAGCCTCGGGGCCAGTCAGAGGGGAAGCTACATACAGCCCCCGTCCCGACATATTGCATGCTCCCAGGCGCTGTCTGGACTGGTTACACTGTATCAGGAGGCGTGACTGCAGCCCGCAGAGGCACAGACCAAAGCCAGCTTGTGTGAGGCCATGCACCTGCCCCATGTAGCCCAGCCCGTTGCACTGCCTCCAGCTAGTTCTGATCTAGCTATAGCACAGCTAGCTTGGATAGCGTGATACCTACTGCTCTATAAGAGCGGCCGTACTGAGTAAAACCAAAGGTTCATGTAGCCCAGTGTCCTGCGACAGTGGCCAATACCAGATGCCCCAGAGGGAGGAATCACAACAGGTAATCCTCATGAGCTCCCTCCCCTGTCTCCAGAGAAACAGAAGCTAGGGACAGCATTCCTACACATCCTGGCTAATAGCCACTGATGGACCTAACCTCCATGAATCTATCTAGCACTTTTTTGAACCCTGTTAAAGTTCTAGCTTTCACCACATCCTCTGGCAAGGAGTTCCACAGGTTGACTGTGTGCTGAGTAAAGAAAAACTTTCTTTTTTGTTTTAAACCTGCTGCCTATCACGTCCTGCGTGCAGAATACCCCCCCCCCTCCATCCACCTACCAATGGGGATCCTCCCCCCACTTCTTACACATCAACCCGGGGTCCAGCCCAGCAAGCAGGATCGAGTGGGACTTGCATCCCAAGGCGTCAAGACGAGAGGAGCGGGCTAAGCAGCTAAGGGTGTAAAACAAAGCAACTCCCACCCCCTCACCAGGCTTCCCAGTGTGAAAGTGGCACCCGCCTGGATTTCCCTACCCATCAGGAAGCAGGCAGCATGGATCTCAGGGAGCCAAAGCCACACCACCTTCCACGAAACCGGAGTCAGAAACTGACCAGAATGGAGCCCCAAGCGCTGATGAAATCACAGGTGCCCTGGCAATTCAGGAGAAGCCAAAATAAATGGAATTGTGTCTCCCCCTCCTCCCCCACCCCCAGCAGCTTGGCTCCAGCCGCAGAGCAGAGCGATTGGCAAGAGAGCCAAGCTGGGAGAAAAGAAAAGGGAGAAGTCCCTGCCCCCTAAGCAATGAGGGACACTCCTTTGCCACCCTTCCCAATTATAACTCACTTTCGAGAGAAATGAGGCTTTCCCCATTCACATTTCCATGCCCCCTACCTGTCCCCGCTCCGTCTCTTGGTCTCCTTGCCCAGCGCAGCCGTCATGCTGAGCATATGGCGATCCTCAAGACTTCAGATAACTGCCGGAGTTCCTAATGCAGCTCAGAGCCGTTGGGGTGCACGACTCGGGTTCGGAGAAAGCTGGCTCTGCTCACCCAGCTCCTAAGGTCTTTCACTCCACCCCGGCCTCAGCCTATGCCCCGCCTCCCTTGCCTTTTGCCATTTCTCCCAAGCAGGGCAGAAGCCCATACATCCCTAGAGTTGAACGTTCACACTCGTGAACAGAGTTGAAGGGAGGCAGTAAGTTAGCCAGGGTGAGCCTCTGCAACAGACTCCCAGTCCAGACTGATACAGATACAGGCTAAGGCCACATCTTCACTCTAGGGAAGAACGACGCTGTCATAATCGATCTGCCGGAGTTCGATTTAGCGGGTCTAGTTAAGACCCGCTAAATCGAATTCAGAGGGTGCCCCTATCAGCAGCTGGTACTCCTGCTCCTGCGAGGAGTAAGGGAAGCCAATGGGAATGTTTGTTCCGGTTGGCCTCCCACTATGGGGGACAGTGGAGAAATTAGAATCAAGGTACCTTGACTCCAGCTACGTAATTAATGTAACTGGAGTTGCATATCTTGATTTGACCTTCCCCTGTAAAGTAGGCCTGACCTAACAGATCTAGAGAGAGGTCTGAGTCAAACACACCTGAACTGTGGGAAAATTCACAGTTAGAATATAAGAACATAAGAACGGCCGTACTGGGTCAGACCAAAGGTCCTTCTAGCCCAGTATCCTGTCTGTCGACAGTGGCCAGCACCAAGTGCCCCAGAGAGGGTGGACTGAAGACACGATCAAGCAATTTGTCTTCTGCCATCTCTCTCCAGCATCTGACAAACAGAGGCCAAGGACACCATTTTATCCCCTGGCTAATACCCCCCTTTTATGGACCTAACCTCCATGAAATTATCTAGCTTCTCTTTAAACTAGATAATTTCTATTATAGTCCTAGCCTTCACAGCCTCCTCTGGCAAGGAGTTCCACAGGTTGACTACACGCTGTGCAAAGAAGAACTTTCTTTTATTAGTTTTAAACCTGCTACCCATTAATTTCATTTGGTGTCCTCTAGTTCTTCTATTTAGGGAACTAATAAATAACTTTTCTTTATCCGCCCTCTCCACACCACTCATGATTTTATAGACCTCTATCATATCCCCCCTCAGTCTCCTCTTCTCTAAACTGAAAAGTCCCAGTCGTTTTAACCTCTCCTCATATGGGACCCGTTCCAAACCCCTAATCATTTTAGTTGCCCTTTTCTGAACCCTTTCCAAGGCCAAAATCTCTTTTTTGAGGTGAGGAGACCACATCTGTACACAGTATTCAAGATGTGGGCGTACCATAGTTTTATACAGGGGCAGTAAGATATTCCGGGTCTTATTTTCTATCCCTTTCCTAATAATTCCTAGCATCCTATTTAGGAATTTGTCACCTGAGGCTTCTCTGTCAGGCAATGAGAAAGCTACCAGTGACTTGTAATCCCAGCTGATCATAAAACAAACAATTTTCAAACTTTTTTGTGAAAAGTGTCTCCTATTTTTAGCTCAAAAATTTGAATTCTGCCAACTCTGTCTGTAACAGACAAGCAAGATCAGCAGATCATCCTTGCCCTTCATCTCTGTGCAAGGAAAACAAAAGCATATGCAGTGCACGCTCTCCTGTTATTTTAAGCTGGCATTTTGAGTTATACATACAGTTGATCCCTGCAGAAAACCAACCACTCCCCTCCCCCCCCACCCACATGCAAGCCAGGGAGAACAAACAACATTTTGGGGAGCCATCGCATGCGACCTTATTCAGTCCAGTCATCTGAACATACAGGAATGAGACCTGTGAGAAATGCTAATTGACTACCGCGGTGCAATTCTCACCAGAGATGTCTGTTCTGCCTCAATCGTTCTCTGACTATAAATCATAAGAACGGTCATACTGACTCAGATCAAAGGTCCATCTAGTCCAGTAACCTGTCTGCCAATAGTGGCCAATGCCAGAATCCCCAGAGGGAGTAAACACAACAGGTTATAATCATGTGATCCCTCCCCAGTCACCCATTTCCAGACAAAAAGGAGCTAAAGACACCATTCTTACCCATCCTGGCTAATAGCCATTGATGGAACTAAGATCCATGAATTTTTCTAGCTCTTTTTTGAACCCTGTTAAAGTCCTGGTCTTCACAACATCCTCTGGCAAGGAGTTCCAAAGGTTGACTGTGCCTTGGGTGAAGAAAAACTTCCCTTTTTGTTTGTTTTAAACCTGCTACCTACTAATTTAATTTGGTGACCCTTAGTTCTTATATTATGGGAACAAGTAAATAACTATTCCTTATTCACTTTTTTCCATACCAATCATGATTTTATAGACCTCTATCATACCCCCCCCCCCCCCGTCTCCTCTTTTCTAAGCTGAAAAGTCCAAGTCTTTTTAATCTCCCTTCATATGGGACCCATTCCAAACCCCTCATCATTTGTTGCCCTTTTCTGAACCTTTTCCAACACCAAGATATCTTTTTTGAGATGAGGCGACCACATCTGTACACAGTATTCAAGATGTGGGCGTGCCATGGTTTTATACAGAGGCAATAAGATATTTTCGGTCTTATTCTCTATCCCTTTTTTAAATGATTCCTAACATTCTATTTGCTTCTTTGACTGCCGCTGCACATTGAGTGGCTGTTTTCAAGAACTAACCACAATGCTTCCAAGATCTCTCGAGTAGTTGTAAAATCTTCTTATTCATAATGGCTATCTACAGATTATACCCACACAAGTAAACAAAACAGCCTATGTGGTTAAAAAGAACCCCGGTATCAAAACCTCACACTCAGACACCCCAGAAGTAAGCCACCATTACCCTGAGCCAACAGAATTCTCTGCAGACCTCCCTTTTCTGCTCTTCTATATAATCATTTCTATCTCTGATTCCCCTACTCATGTTACAGTCATAGCTGTTATTAAACCATCTATTTCTGTATTAGGCCACATCTTCACTCTGGGGAAGATCGCGCCACTCCTGTGATCAATTTGCTGGACTTTGATTTAGCAAGTCTAGTTAAGACATGCTAAATCAAACTCAGAGGGTGCCCCCGCAAGAACTCCTGCTTCTGCGAGGAGCAAGGCAAGCTGACGGAAGCATTTGCTCCCATCGGCCTCCTGCTGGAGGGATGCGGCTAAGCTCGGCTTAAGGTAAGCTGACCCCAGCTACGTATTCTGCTGAGATAGAGCTGTGTACCTTAAGCAGAGCTGCCGGGTCTAGTGTAGACCTGGCCTTGGCAATCCCATTTCACACCTGGGAGATCTTCCTATCGCCCACTACTCCTAAATGACAATGCAGCATGCCGGTCCCTCTGCACCCCAGAAGGGCAGAAGAAAGGCCAAGTAGTCGCATCACTCTCTCTCTCTACCCAGCTTACGTGTTCTAGAAACCTCCAGGCCTCAGCCCGCCAGTGCTCAGTCCTGCCTCAGTTAGCCTAAGCTGTCTTCAGACTCAGCGCCCCTGACAAGGTGCTGATGCTAATGAATGAAATGCTCCTGTGGCCACAGAGATACCATGGCAACACCACACGATTAGGAAACACAACTGTACCCGCCCTGCACCACAACCACCCTCCTCTTCTCTGCCGTGCAAACTGGTGAGGAAGGGGCAGGCGAGAGGGGAGGACGGCAGATGCACCGAGCAATGGATCATTACCCTTTTTCATGAGAAGGGCAACGCCCCATTTCTTCGGGGCTGGAGCGCTAGGTCACTTCTTGCAGGAGGAGAGCCAGCAAGGACACAGCTGGTCACCATCCCTGCTGTGCAACAGAGCCTGTGTCAAGTCTGGGATCATTTGGAAGAAACCACAAGCCCGGAGTGTCTCTCGCCAGCCTTGACAATGCAAAACTCGGATCCAAATTCAGCCGCTTCCCAGTCCTGTGGGTGAGTGCCTGTTCTACGCCAGACACCATCAGGCAGCTGTGGAGTGCCACCGAGTGCTCGCGCTTAGGGGGCGTTTCTACCGCACTGTTACCAAAGCCCTTACCCCCCCCCATCATTCATCCACAACGAAAAGTCTCTGACTTTGGGGTGGCGGTGGAGTGTTAAGCCTGGGCTAGCTGACCTGGCTAGCGGGGTGCCGTTAGTGAGAAGCCGGACTCTGCTTTAATTTGGGCTGGAGCCCACTCACTTTGCAGCAAAGACTGCAGGCACAAAGGCCACTCCAACAGCGACAGTCCTCCAGCGCCTTCCCACAATTCCCCCCAAGGACAGTCAAGTGTTCCCACAACCGACAGGGAAGAACCCTACAGCGGGGGTTCTCAAACTTTAGTACTGGCGGGACCCCTTTCACAGAGCAAGTCCCCCCCCTTACCAACTGAAAACACTTTTTGATAAAAGCTGGAGGCAAAGCGGGGGCCTGGGGTGGAGGTTGACCGTTTGCAACCCCCCCATTCAGTAACCATGCAACCCTCCGAGGGATCCCGGGACCCAGTTTGAGAACCCCCGTCCTACAGCATCTCAGATAAAGAACCCCAGGACACGCGCCCCAGACACACCGGTGAGGAAACATTGAGAGTGCGGCTTTGCCAGGGGCCAGGCCACCTGCTGCTCATCCCGCTTCACCGTGCAACGTGTGGTCCAGGACAGACGAGGCACGGCAGGTCGGTGTGCCCAGCTGCCGTTCTCACCTCGTGGGTCCCCACGGACAGCGTTGCCACATACATTTTCATCTTCCCAAAGCTGGACGAACCAGACACGGACAACCTGTTCGCAGCCGATCTCTAGGCTCCCATGCTTCCTGCCGGCCTCGTGTTTAGGCCGAAGCCTCTTCGGAGCAGGGGTCTTGTCTTTTGATCAGTGTGTAAGCCCCACACGTCCCTGGCACAGAGAAGCTGAGTGCCAGCCCTCAGGGGTGCACACTTTGGGTCGGATCGACAGGAGGCCACGCGGCTATAAACGCACACAACAGAGCTCAGTCCCTTAAGCACAGCTCAGCAACTTCCGCTTAGCAGCTCCATTCAGCCAGTGAGACAGGGTTTCCCAGGGCGACAGCTGTTTGAGTAACAAGAGTGCTGCCACGTTTGAACAAATTCCTCCGCAGAAGCACAATAATAATACTTAGCACTTTTAATCTCCCATGTGCTTATCAGACATTAGTTAACCATTCACCTCCCTCACTCCTGGCAAACAAAGTCCAGCAGCACTGGATGCGGATGGGAAAACGTACGTACGTACACACACAATCTCTAGCTCTATATTGATCCCCCGAGAGAGAGCTAGAGAGAGAGAGAGATGGAACCATTTATCAAGTCACAAAACCCGCCAGCGATTCCTCCTCGGTTTCTTATTTCTTTCCTCATGCAAGATGGTACCATTCCAACCAGCCTCCTCCTGCCGTCACCCATGTTCCTCCTGCACGGAATAAAGTCACAAGTCCTCGTTAGTGACATCAGAGTTCCCATGGCTACCGGCTGGGAAGTGACAGCCAACAGATTTAATGTGGATGCATAGAGAGGCAGAAAAGGAGACAGTTACTGACAGGAAGAGATTATGCATTTGTTTTTAATCACCTGTAAGAGAGACAGGGGAAGGGGGGTGCGAGGAAGGGCTGCATTCAAATCAGCCAGGGCTTTCAGAAGGAGCGCTCATTACCGCACAGCGCTTTAAGAACTTGTTTGGTTTTTAATTCACTGTTTGTAACAATCAGACACTGGACTCTGGGCATTGACAGCTGCTTCCTTAGCGGAATTTTCCATCCCTTCATGGCACATACACACACAAGGCCGCTTTCCTAAGGCTCCTCCCAAGTCGCTGGCTAGAGCAGGGGTGGGCAATCATTTTTTATCGGGAGGGTCACTCCAAGGCTTGGGTAAGTGGTCACGGTCCGCACTTTTCTATGGAGGCGGTGCAGGATCTGGGACAGAGGATGGGTGCAGAAGGGAGCTTGGGATTCGGGTTCAGGAGAGAGTGTGGGATCTGTGAGGGTAAAGGAGGGGGTGCGAAGCATGCAAAGTGCAGAAAGGCAGATAGAGCAGCCAGCTGCTCTGAGCTCTGGAGCTGCTCCCTGCCTATGGGTCCAGTGGGCTGGGCCACAAGCAGGTTGAAAGGCTTGGTGGCCGTATCTGGCCCATCCCGGGGTAGAGGCACTGGGCTGGTCATCGAACCTCACAAGCGGTTGGCTAGCTACATGAGGCCAGACTGGCTCTCAGGTATATGGGGGCAAGTGAGAGCAGAATTCTCCACATAGCCCATTGGCTTCCCCCGGCAGGTCTTTCAAGGTACCACGTAACTGGGAGTTAAGCAAACTGGGCTCTATTCCTGGTTCTGCCTCTGAGGCCGGGGGAATTGCATTTTCAAACAAGCCCATGAATGTTCAATGCCTCTGGATTGCAGATGCCTCATGTAAGACCCTGAGGCCTGGTTTTCAGAGGCGTGAGTACTGGCTGTCCCCATAGAAGCCAATGAGAATGCTCTCCAAGCTGAGCGGAGCTGCAGGTCTCTGCCACTGGCCTGCTGGGTGACCCTGGTCAAGCCATTTTCCACGCTGTGCCTCAGTTTCCCCTCCCCACTCCTGGTCTTGTCTATTTAGCTTGTGAGCTCTTTGTCGCAGGGGCCCATCTCGCTGCGTTTGTACTGTACCTGGCGCAACAGAGCCTCTGCTGAGATAGGGGCCTCGGTGCAGCCAAAACTCAATCCAATGGGCTGCTGCTGTTGGTACCTTGTGGAAAAGGGAACCGAAACCTCCCTTATGGAATTTCCACAGGCCCAGCGACAGGGACAGAAAATCACCAGCGAAAGGCAGTCGGATTCCGGGCTGAGCAACACTGGGACAGTTCAAGATTTGTTTTTTCCACCTCCCCGCCTCCTCTGGAGCAGCGGAAAATAGTTGCACATGTCGAGAGGCCTTTTCCCTTGACACAAATTAGTTCCACTCAAAACTTCAGGTCTGCGGTTTGCCACTAAAGCAGAAAGTCGGATTCAACTTTGGGCCTCTTCAAGTCACTGCCTGGAACGTGTTCTCTGGTCCCTGTGGTGCCGAGCGGAACAGGCAGGCGTCCAGCTCGGCACGGCCCTCCAGAATAAAGTAGCAATGGCGGCAAGGACACAGCGGCAACTCCCCACTGAATGCCCTAGTGAGCTTTTCCAAGCCCCCGAGGGGCTGCAGAACACACGTGCCGGAGTGTGCAGGCTCCATGGGATGGACTATTCTGGCAGGAGACGGGAGTCCAAAGGGCCTTGGCTGGTTTACAGAGGCTGGGTGCCCTTCATAAAGCACCTCCTCTCTCCTCCACTATCCTCCAGCACATTTCCCCCTGGGGCAGGGAGTCAGAACAGTACGCGACACAGGAGGGGACGGGCTCTTTGAAAAGGGACCGTCGAGGTTCCCACAATTCCACCGGTGCTAAAACCAGCCTCCACAGCTGCTCTTTCAATCTCCTTCTGCTCCTCCCCATGGAAGCTGCCACATTGTGACTGTGCTCATGCCCCACTTCCAGAGGCAGCCTGCCACCGCAGAGGGGCAGCCACAGACAGGCATGTGAATGGGGCCTCTGTTCCCAAACCGTGGCCAGCGCTGGTCCTCCGAACCAGCCAGAGTGCTCCAAAATAGACAAGAACCCTGCTCTATCCATTCATCTGGAAGGGCAACACTTGGACTCACTTCTCTGCAGGGGGTGAAGAGTGAAGCAGTGACAGAGCCCTGATGGGTTAGCACGCCGCGATCTACTGCCTGCTTACCCCATGGCTTTCCCTGCTGATGGACAGGCAGCGGTGGTGGCGAATGACGGAGCACGATTTGCCTAACTTCGGCAAGGCCTCAGGAAGCGAGAGTCTGGCTCCTGTCGACACAGCCGGCCTGCGGTTGACAGCTGGGGAGGACGGAAGCCCTACGCAGGCGTGCCTGCTAAAAACAAGCTGGTTGGCTAGACGCAAGAGTAAGCTCGTCAAATGGGACACTGGATTTAATAAACCAATTACCGGGCTGTCTATACACTTGGGAGTAAAGGGTTAACTGGTTACCAGGAAGCATCATCCGTACAGTGCCCCCCCACCCCCTAAACAGGGGGAGCGCCCTGCCTGCCGCATGGCATGGTGGGCCCAGCCTGGTTTGCCCGGAGCACCCCATAGTATGATGGGCCCAGCTGGGATAGAGCAGCCCCTCCACCTGCATCGTGGGGCACTACGCCAGCCCAACCGGGCCCACCACGTGGCATCATGGGGGGGTTCTCCAATCCGGCCCCGCCTACTGTGCCCGCTGTGGGCAGGGGGCCACGCCAACCTGGCCCATTGTGACACAGACGGGGGGCCCACTCCAACCTGAAGCGGCTCTCCCACCCGAGGGATCCAGGTTAACCAGTTAAATGGAACGTTTCACTAGTTAACTTTTTAAAGAGGATTTTACAACCCTGCTCTAAACACAGATGATCAGACCCAGATCGAGGTCCGCGAAGGCGCAGTCGCCCGGTCTGCCAAACCTCGCAATGAAGCTATGCCTGACCGTCAGTCAGCTGGCGTTTAAATAGCTTGCCACTGCAGAATTCCCAAGGATTGCCAGGGTGAAATCCTGACCCCCACTAAAGTCCATGGGAATTCTGATATTGATTTCAAGGGGCTGCAAGTCACCCTAAAGCGACAAAGTCGCCCTCCTCTGCAAAATTTGACTAGCTGCTATGTCTTGTAACCCATAAAAGTACTTAGCGAGAGATTAAATGAATACCAAATATCTCTGCCCATGGGTTTACTCTGTGTATGTGACAACATTTTGGTCTAGTCGGTGTCTCCTGTGTGTTTGGGTCTTTGTCACATGGCAGGGAAGAAGAAAACTTTTTTTTTTTTTAAAGGGAAATGGTGGTTTTACAACTGCAAGAGCCGGCAGGCGGACACTCAGGTCAGCGCAGCACCTGAAAATACTTGAACTGTTTTAAAAAATTAGGTTAGCAGGTCCTTCTCAACAGCAGCTGGTTATTAAATTACACATGGTCAAAAATTAGGATCTAAATATTATCTATGGGGATCAAACCCCAGGGACATTAAAATTTCAGACATCTGGTAGGTTTGTAACAGACACCCAACGTCGGGACCTGGATTACGCACGCTGCTGTGGAAAGAAGTAACAAAGCTATTTCCCGTTCATCCTCTGAGTAGACATCCATTCAATGCCCAGTGATCGTATCCCTCTCCTCTGCCTTGCTCAGCACGGGCATGTGGGTACCACACCCACCTCCCCAAACATTACTGATCCCCGGGCAGGAAATCTCTCGTCTTTACAGCTCCACAGCCTGAGTATACAACTCTTCATAATGCAGCGGAGTTTTTCTCCAGGGGAGATTATAAAGCGAGAGCAAAGAGCCAGAAAGTTGAATTAAATGGGAAAAAAAAAAAATCACCCCTCCCCCGCTATACACAACCCAGCATGCAGGAAACCACCTTACACGATGCCCCGATTTGGTACCTGGAAGGCTGGCGGCTCGCCACCGTATTTAACACGGCTACTCCTGATCCGAGCGCCCTGACAAACAGCATTACCGTCAAACCGGCTTTCCAGGCATCCCCTCCCTGCCCCCAAGCACTGCCAGCCAATGTCAGTGTGCCAGTCATCATGAAACATTAACACAGCAGCTCCCAACTCACTCCTGCTTTGTCTCCTTCCCTCGCAATCTGGGGCAAGTGCTCTCCCAGGGAAGATCGCTGCTTTGACTCAGGCTCGCGGTAAGCGAAAAGGGGTGGGGGATGTGCCACACACGGGTTAAAGGGATTGGGGGGGGGAGAGGCGGGGAGTGGAAAACTACTGATGGCAGAGACAGAAAACTCGCCCGGTTTTGTGAGAAATGAAACAAAACGACTGAAAAGCTGCCGCCGCCACCCCCTTGCCTGCCACTCACACCCTGCTCAGAGTTACTCCCCTCTAGCCAGAGCCACTGTCGCTTGCAAAATCGTGCTGAAAGAAAAGGAAGCAAGCAGGCATGGCCAGGCTAAAGCAGTCTCCCAGGAGCAGCCGTTTCCATGTGCCCCCGCCACCTGGCTCTGAACTCTCCCCAAAGGTCTTGCTGCCCACTCCCCGGGGGAAAAGGCCGGGCCTAGCGTGGCAACAGTTTTCAACGAGGCCACATGCCCACATGGTCATTTCTACGGCAGAGACGAGACTGGGGCATTAAGTCAACAGTCTGCGGGGGGCAGAGGAAAGAAAACCCCAGTGTCCCATTGGCCTGAGCAGCACGAATGGGAACCCCGTGGAGGGAGACAGCGAGCCAAGCCCTCCATGCAGGACAAAAGGAGCCAAGAGAACATGAAGCTGCTGGTTCTAGTTGACGTCCCATGGCTTTGCCACAGCCCTGCGCGGTGCACCGTGTCTCCACACCGACTTTGTGCTGGGGTGAGAAAGGTTCACCGGTAACGGGAGGGGACGGGGCGGCTCCCCACCTGCCGCTGCGTGCGTTTAGTTCGTACCATGGCCGAGTCAGACCAGGTACAAAACAGGGGTGGGGAGCCTCAGCCCAGGAGCCGGATGTGGCCCCTGGCTTGCCTGGATCCGGCCCCCGAAGCTGAGGGGCTCCCCAGCATTGGGGAGCCCACACTGGCACTCCAGTCCCCCCGCTGCTCCATCACAGGGCTGGAGCACACAGAATCTACCAGGCTGGGGGCCCCCCCAGGCTCTGGTGTGCGAGGGGGAATGTGGGGAGGGTCTTTCTCCTCCTCAGTCAGCGGCCACGTCACTGAGGGTTTGGGTTTTTTCCCTTTGTGCTTCTCACTTGTGCGTGGCCCTCGCCTGATTTTTCTGTGGGTCAGTGGCCCCCGGCCCAAATAAGGTTCCCCACCCCAATATAAAGCCTCATTAAGGGGCCCTGGAACAGGTGGATTAGTGCGCGCACGCACACACGCACCCTGAAGGTGCTAGACAGCCACATACTGACGGGACTCCGTGTGTAGTCTGGGCAGACCCCAGATGAACGAGGCCGTCAGTACAGTCATGTGTAGGGATGAAAATCCCGTTTCAAGTGTCTAACCAAATCACTGGTATACCCTGGAGCAAGCCCCCCCCCCACCCACAGCATGGCACAGGTGGGGGATTGCTCCAACCGGGCCAGATAGGCTGCACTGTGGGGGAAGGGGGTTTCTCTGGCAGTGTGACAGGCATAGCGAGGCTGGAGCGCCTCTCAACCCCCGCTGTGATGCTGGAGCAGCCCCCCGGCTAAGTCAGGCGCTGGTTAGCCGGTTACCAGTAAGCATCCCCAGGAAAGGAGGGGTGGAGAGGACAGAGGGCCTGATTTTCCGAAGTGTCGAGCACTCACAACAGCCACTGAACTCCCTGGCTGCTCGGCTCCTCTCCTGATACTTAAACGCGCGATCACGATTCAATCGAACATCCTGCTGGAAAACGTAAGAACCTTTGGAACCCTCCAGGGCGGGGGGTCTGGGGGCCTGTGCTTTCCCCCAGGCCTGGTCGTTGGTCAAGAGCTACTGAGGAAAGAAGGGGTCTAGGAAGGTCATCGGCGTTGGGGGGAACGGGACGAGGACGGCAGAAGGAGTCTGCCACCAAGGAGCCATGCTGCAGCCTCAGCCAGCACCGCTGGCGATATGCTATTGCCACTCGCCATGGCCCCGTGTGCGGGGCTGCTGTCGGAGGAGCCAGAGGCTGCTCCTCTTGCAAGGAGGACGTCCAGCTGAGGAAAGCGTGGTACGGCTCCTGCAGGATGCCAGCGAGAGGCTTCTGCTCACGGCAGAGCTCCGCTGTGCGAGGCTCAGCCAGCGTGGGCGGGCAGGACACGCACACGCTTGTGAACCTCGTGATTAGCAAGCCACGGGGACTCCTCCCCCCCAGACTGCCCTGTCTGCTCTGCATGTGTCTGCACTTGACCCGCAAGCCACCAGAGGCGACCGCTGGCTTTTCCTTTTACACACAGTGACACAGGAGCTCAACCATCGCCAGGACACCGGTGATAGGAACGGAGACAGCCCAAAGCCAGGGGAGCTGACAATCGCACTGGGCCCCGGGGTAAGGTGGGGGGAGGCCCGGCTCCACACTCCCAGAAGGGGCGGAGCCTCAGGCAGAAGGGGTGGGGCCAGTGCAGCATGCCACCGCCCCTCCCTCCCAGCCCTTGGTGCCGCCTAGAACACACCACATGGCGCCCCAGCCATGGTTCCAAGAGCCCAAAGCTCCAGGTACCATCACTGCTGCAGTAGCAGTGGCCAGAAGCCCTGGGCCCTTTTGAGTCACCAGGACCGGGGGCAATTCCTCCCTCCCACCAACAGGCCTGCCCAAAGCACCTAAAAATATTCCCTGTGGCCATGCTGCCCCAGCAGCCCTGTTCCAAAGACTCCTCCAAAAGTGCCACCTTCTTTCCTGCGCCTGCCCAGAACCATTTCCTCCACGTCAGCCAAATCCCGGGGGTGGCCCCATTCAGCCAGCCTCCCATCTTCCCTTAAGGCCCTGCTCTCCGCAGCTGCACCTCCTCGGGAGACCGAACCGCTCCGGCTGCTTTAATTGGCCACCCGGGATCGGTTTATTCTGCTCTGCCAGTGCAAAAAGGGGAGAAAGGTCATTGGGAACGAGAAGGGAACCCTGACCTCCCCCAGGTGCACAAAACCTTCCCCTGCTCCATGGAAAGCATGCGAGAGCTGCCGGCACGGCCCAGCTTCAAGAGCGAGAGGCATAACAAAAGGAAACCAAATCCTCTGTCCTAAACCTGATTCTGCCCAGGTGTCTGAAAGGGATGAAATATGAGCCAGGGCGTGCCAGGTGAATCTCACCGCAGGTCTGCAGCAGACTAGGCACTCGGGGAAATATTTAATTGCCAGCGGTGAGGGGGGAGGGAGGGAAGCATCATAAACCAAAGTTACAGGTGAAATCAGTGAACGTGGCAGGTTCACAAGTCTGGGACTCTCTAAATGAGGCCAACCCCGGGATCACCCTGCCAGGGCGGGACACGAATCCACGGAAGATGGGCACGCAAGTCTAGTCCCGGTTCTTTGGGCTGGGATTTTCAAAGCCACCTAAGCAAGCTGGAAACAAGGGACTGGGTTTCCAAATCCCTCACTCAGCTTTGGGAGAAAATCCGCTTCGGCACCCAGAGTTCATTCCGGACAGGCACAGAATCGCCCACCTGGGACAGACGACGCAAGAGGCCACGTTCATGCCACTGGAGGCTGGCCCTAGCTGGTTAACATGACCCTTTCCCTACTTTCTCCCCTCCTCCCTAGCTCTGCCAGGGCCACCTCTGCCACCACCCATTGCAATTTGGCTCTTGCTCTACGGATTCCAATCCCGTGGGCTTGAAACTGGCACGTGAGATGCAGGACGCCAGTGGGTGCCACTCCCCAAGGAAGGGGAAAGTAATGGTGACACCACCTTCCCCCTACAGAAGCATGTCACCGTCAGACCCACTCAAATAGATCCTTCCCACATCCCCCTCCCTGCAAAATTCCTTCATCTCTCTCCTCCAAGGCAATAGCCCACGTCACTGCTTCTCATGAGGGAATTTTGCCTGTGGTTTTTTTAATAAGAAAAGAATTCCTCTTCAACTTGCAAGCTGCCCTTCATGTGTCCCTTCCTCCTCCCCCCGCCAGCTATTAATCTGATCTAGGAGACAGCAGGGGGGTTGGTCTGGGCTAGCATTTGGGAAGGAAGGGGGTCCCAAGAGGACCACAGATGTACTCATTTTTTAAGAGACGCAGCTGAAGGTAGACACTGAAATATGCTGAACCCCAGAGGTGTGACTGAGGTGCTGGGAGCCACAGTGAATTTGCTTTTCTGGATGCAGAAGGGCAAATGGGAAGAAGAGGATGCCTTTTGTTTCATCTCCGGTGGTGAAGACTTTTCTGATGCTTCCATTACACACGCATAAACAGTAACTGGACCCCGAGGAGGAAGAGAAGATAGTAACACGAGATAGTAACGCGGATGATTAAAGATCTCAGGAACTGTGACGATGCAGAACAGTCAGCGACAAGTGGGTATATTTAACAGGAAAAAAAAAAAGGAGATTTAAGACTGAGGCATGACAGCCACGTTTCATCAGGGCTATGCCGTGCCTTGTCTAGGATTGAGAGAGGTGATGTTAGATTGTTAGCTCACTTAATCTAACCAACATTTTCTAAAACTGCTGTCAAGGCACCCGGGTTTCTGCACGTGCCAAGATGGCAGAGTTAAAAGAATACATTCTACTGTGTCTGGACTAGAGCTTTGGAAGTTTGAACAGCCCCTTTCATTCTTGGTCAAAGAACAGTATTATCTAGAGTAGGATTGAAGATACGATGTCAGTAAGCGTTAGCTCACAGGCCAGTTAACATGTTTGAACAGCAATGGGCAACCGAGGCTAGAGAGTGGGCTTCAGTTTTTAGCTTCGTCTCAGTGGGTCGCAAAGATTGTCATAACCAAGACAGTCTCCCAGGATAGGGTAGTTTTGCTCATTGTGCTTGCATGCCTAGAACTGCAGGGGGTGCCAAATGAACCGTAGCAGCGCTGTGATTGGCTGCACTGGGAGCACATGGATCTCACAGTCACTATTGTGTGCAACCAGCACCCAGCTCACTTCACGCATCCTCACTTTACTACCACCAGTAGGACAACAATGACTGATAGAAACCGACGGAATACGGCAACCCTCGTGGGCAACAAAACATCTCATGGGCCACACATGGAACCCGGTGGGTCGCATGTGGCCCTCAGTCTGCCACGTGGTCCACCACGGCGTTTGAAAACACAAGTGCAAACACAACAGTGTCAATCTGAAGATGCAGTCAACTGGTTGAGTTCAAGACCAAGGTCCCCTCTACATCTTAGCTCAACCAATTTGGCTGTGTGGACAGCCAGGTGTCTCACGTGCACTGCACTTCTCAAGCATGTTAGGACTTAGTAGCTACTATGTTCCAACACCATTCATCTGGACAAGGCTGCGAGCGAAGATTAATAAAGTCATAGGGGTTGTTTTTAAGACCAAAAAGACCATTCTGATCATCTAGTCTTATCCAGAGACCTTCCCTACAATAATTCCTAGAGCAGATCCTTTAGAAAAACAGCCAGTCACGATCAGGGAGGGATGTAAAAAGTGGTTTAAAAATACTAGTGGTTACACGTGTTGCTTAAACAAGCTTTATACCGCAGAGCTCGCAGCAAAGATTTCCCAGGAAGGCTGCCGGCCTCACTCCCAGGAGGAGGCAGTTTCGCTGCACACTCTGCAGCAGGCTCCCAGGGAGCCAGTGTGTAACCTACAGCAGGGGGTCAGGCGGGCCTGCCACGGACAGGAGCTGCTCCGGCCCCAGTCAAAGCAGCCTCTGCCTGCAGTGGCCCCGTGGGGTAGGAGTAGCCACCTGTCCAAGGTAGGGAGGAGCTACTCCAGCCCCTACCAGTTCACTATTTACGTCCCTAATCCAATTTAAAAGTGTGCCACCATATTACTCAAGAGAGAACCACAGGCTCAATGCCAAAGAGGCTAAAAACTGAAGCTGAGAAAGGAGCAAACATAGAATCTTAGAACTGGAAGGGGCCTCGAGAGGTCATCAAGTCCAGTCCCCTGCCCTCACAGCAGGACCAAGCACCATCTAGATCAGTGTTTCTTAAATTGTATTCTGCAGCACACCGGTGTGCCGCGGAGAACAACAGAGTTCAAAATGGCCAGCCTTAAAGGGGTAGGCAACTTTTTTTTTTTTGGCTCAATAATTTCCCCCCCCCCCTTTTTTTTTTTTTAATTGCTCAACAAAACAATCGTTGGTGTTCCTCATAAAAAAAAAATATATTGTTTGGTGTTCCTTGGTCTTAAAAAGTTTAAGAAACACTGGTCTAGATCAGTGGTCCCCAACCTTTTTGTGTGGTGGGCGCCGCACCGGTGGGTGACGTCATCCCGCTGCGTCGCCCAGCCCCGTGCCAAGCGTGCCTGCACTGGTGCCAGACCCCCCCACTGCGGCCATTTCGCAGCTCTGGACCGGCCGCCCTGCTCCTGCGGCTTCCCTGCTGTGCTCCCCAGCAGGTTCTCCCACTGCAGGCGCTTCCCCATGCCCCGTCACGGCACGATTTTGGCCCTGCAGCACGTGTGGCCCGTCCTCCTCCGGCCATCCTGTGTTGCAACCCCGACTAGGCGGGCGCACATAAATGTCCCGGCAGGTGCCATGGGACATTTAAGATCATAAAAATGCAGATCATCAAGCATTTAAGAGTCTACAGAGAAATGTCGTTACAAAAAGGGGAACTGATGTGAAGGACTAATGCTTAAAAGCTCCCATCGAAGTGGAAACTGGAAATATATTTAAAAAAAAAAAAAACGAACAAGCACCTAAGAGAAAGCACCATTAGAAAGTGAAAATGCTGGATAGATGTGTGCATGACTGCCTATCAGTACACATCGTTTCTTTGCTTTGCTGGTCAAGCAAAGAAATCAAGGGAAGACAACTTCATTTGCTTTAGCGCATGTTTGCAGAGCAATTTCAGGATGCAAAGCACTGCTGAGAATTATTACTGAAACAAAACCCTACAGTCTGAAGAGCATGGGAGTCGCTGGGTAATAAATCACCACCCTCCTCCTCCTTGCACACAGCTTTTCATCTCCAAAGCATTCTTCAGACAATCACAACATCCGCACAACGTCCCTGGGCAATCAGATATCAGAGTGATGAAGCATAGCATAAAAACTCACGACTGTCGTAATCATTAAGGAATGTAACAGAAACCCATATTTACAATGGGCTAAGGGGCCCCAACAGAAGCGGATGTGTGCTCCTCAGGCATATTCTACACTTAAAAAGCTCAAATCGACCTAGGTAAGTCACTCCAGGCTGGGGAAATTTTGCACCTGGAGTGCCAGAGTTACCTTGACCTAGCTATCTGCATAGACATGGCTCGCTCAATGAAAGGATTCTTTCGTCAACCTAACTACTGCCTCTTGGAGAGGTGGATTAACACCACCGATGAAAAACCCTTTCCATCAATGTAGGAAACATCTCCATTACAGTGCTGCTGTACCTGTGCTACTGCAGTTTCTGCAGTGCCAGCAGACATCCAGCCTACATAGAAGTCTGTCCTGCTTAACCCGCCAGCCTTTGGGAAGAACATTACCTCGCTGCCCAGCTCATAGACTCATAGACTTTAAGGTCAGAAGGGACCATTATGATCATCTAGTCTGACCCCCTGCACAGTGCAGGCCACAGAATCTCCCCCACCCCTCCTAGAATAATCCTCTCACCTATATCTCCGATATTGAAGCCTTCAAATACTTTGAAGACCCCAAGATGCAGAGAATCCTCTAGCTGTGATCTGTACCCCATGCTACAGAGGAAGGCAAAAAACTTCCAGGGCCTCTGCCAATCTACCCTGGAGGAAAATTCCTTCCCAACCCCAAATATGGCGATCAGCTAAACCCTGAGCATGTGGGCAAGACTCACCAGCCAGACACCCAGAAAGTTCTCTATAGTAACTCCTAACAGCTGCTCTTGGGAAGGTCCTAGGTAAGGATTTTTATAAATCCAGAAGCTCTGGGCACCACATTTCAAGAAAGATGTGGAGAAATTGGAGATGGTCCAAAGAAGAGCAACAAAAATGATGAAAGGTCTCAAAAACACGACTTAGAGAGAAGACTGAAAGAACAGGGTTTGTCTGGAAAAAAGAAGACTGAAAGGGGACATGAGAGCAGTTTTCAAGTACCTAAAAGAGTGTTATAAGGAGATGGGGGGGAAATTGTTCTCCTTGGCCTCTGACAATAGAACAAGCAGCAATGGGTTTAAATTGCATAATGTCCTATGCTATCTGGACATTAGGAAAAACTTTCTATCTATCAGGGTGGCTAAACACTGGAATAAACTGCTTAGGGAGATAAGTATCTCCAGTGATGGAGATTTCACAAAGAGCAGGTTGGATACATATTTATTGGGGATGATCTAGACCAGTGTTTCTCAACCAGTGGTACGAGTACCCTTAGGGGTATTTGAAAGAAGTCTGGGGGGTACTTCAACAACTGAAATTTGGAGCAAACGGAATTTTTCTTTTAAGTTTTACAGTGCTTTATTATTTTGGTACTTTTTACACCCAAAAATTTCATCACCCGCCCAGCTACGATTAAGTTGTTTAAACAAATGAGTTGCAATGGTAGAAAAAAACCTTTGTGTACCTGAATACTATAGGTATTGGGGGTACTTTATAAAAGAAAGATTGAGAAACATTGATCTAGACAGTGCTTGGTCCTGCCGTGAGGGCAGGAGCCTGGACTTGATGACCTCACAATGTCCCTTCCAGTTCTAGCGTTCTATGATTCTAAGCTTTCGTGAATGCAACCCTTGGGCACAAACCACTCTTTAGTCAGCTGGAGCAGGGGTACTCAGCCAGGGGGCAGCAGGAGGCACGGGGACCTTTGCATAGTACTTTGGAGAGGTCATTTATTACCTCCCTGGACACTCAGTAATGGACTGAAAAGTAGCCGTCCTTCTACAACAGAACTTCAAAACCAGACTGCAAAAAGAAACAGCAGAGTTGCAACTCATTTGCAATTTAACAAGATCAAATCAGGACTGAGTAAGGATTCGGAATGGTTCTCTCGCTACAAAGGCCTCTCGTGGCATTCACACCTCCCCATCAGCTGCTGGGAGTGAGCCACATCTACCCTGCCTGATTTGGCCTTCTTAACATTGGCCCTACACTTGATAAGCCACCCCTTTCTTATGATATGCTAGTACCTATGTATATCCCGCCTCTGTAACTTCCACTCCAATGCATCTGACGAAGACGGTTTTACCCACCCGAGCTGATGCCCAAATAAATCCGTTCGTCTGTAAGGTGCCACAGGACTCCTCGCTACTTTTGCAAATGGAGATGCTAAAGCAGAGTTCAGTGGTGGGCACCAGCCCACAAGGGGAGTCCCAGCAAAGCCACGCCCAGTGCACAGTTCTTAGCCCACAGGACAACCATGAGAGCAAGCATTATGGCTGTCAACACAATGACGCTCTGACCACCGCATGCTGGACTTCCCGCATGTACCAAAATGAGCCTTCGTGAGCTCCCATTGACACTCATCCCTACTAGAGAAGATAGGTCCAAGCCCTCCAACCCCGCTTGTTCAGAGCACTCGTGCCTGCTTGCTAGCAGCCAGTCTGCAATATGTGCTAATAAATCATTCAGAACCGCCCGTCCCTCCCCTCCACCTGATTCCATTACGCATCCTGACAGCAGCAGGAAGCAGATTCCGACCATCTAGCATCACCACAGCCCCGAGACAGCAAGGGAAAGTTGGATTTTATTTGAAAAACAAGAACCCGGGGGTGCTTCTTCCCTCCAGGATTGAGCCTTCCAGCAGGGCAGACAGAATCTGGACCATTTCAAGCCAGAAATGCTAGGTCCAGTTTGTCCCTGCCTTGGACACAGCTTACAATTCTCAGCTCCTTTCCTGCTCCTCCCTCTCGCGCATGCGCAGCAGAAAGGGGCACAGGAGGCGGCATTGGGGCAGCCCAGTTTACTGGCATTAACGGGCGCCTGTGTGCAGCCAGAGTTTCGGGTCTGTCGTGTGGCATGAGTAACCCTGCTACAGAGCCTAGACCAGGGGTGGCCAAACCGTTACAGACAAAGAGCCAAAGTAGAGGTGGATACAGAGCAGAGAGCCAAGGGAAAAAAGTTGTTGAGGCTGTTGCTACACTTCAAAGGCGAAAGTGAAAGTACTGCGGGGAGCCCGGGGCCAGCGGGGGACTCATGCTGTTCCCCACTGACCTCGTGCTCCCCGTGGTGTTTCAAAGTGTCAGTGCCACATGGAGCCCAGTGTCATTGGAGAAGTCCCCAGTTGGCCCCGGGCTCCCTCGATGCTGCTGCTTTGAGACACCGCCTCCCTCCCCCCAGCAACTTGCTGCCTCTTTCTTATACAGCTGGTCCCCGAGTTACGAACGCATCGATTTACGACCGTTCGTATTTACGACCAACCTCCTATACAGTCAGAACTCGAGTTACGAATGAAATCCGCACTTATGAACAGCGCGGCCATACGTCAGTGAATGTAATCCGACTTACAAACACATCGAGTTACGACCAAGTACTTGGAACGTAACTGGGACCGGCTGTAGTGTGTTGACTTTCTGATAAGCATTTGCTTATCGGATAGTTGACTAGCCGTTCCCATTCCTAATGGTGGTGGTCCATTCCAGCCTCGGCCTCTGGCAGCCAGGAAGAGGAAGTGACAGGAGCAATCAGTGGTCATCAGCTGCCCTCAGATGCAGCTGGGTCATGTGATATGGCCACTGGCCACCCAACTGAACAGGACCTGCGGCAGTCCATACGTACAGCACGGGCAGCAACTCTCAGACCCAGCACCAATTCCATGGCTAGCTGCCACAGGCAGACAGCTCACAGGAGAAAAAGGCACCCATAGAACAAACAGCTTGCTCCAAATGCTAACCCCCCACTCCCACCCCAAACAATGCTTCCTCTGGTCTCTGGAAGGTGCCTTGCCCTCTGTCCAGGGGAGGCTGGCACACTAACCAAGTGCGCCCGGTGAAGCAGGGCTGATACCCACGCCGCTCAGCACCTTCCACAGTCAGCCAGAATGTGACCGAAGAGAGGTCTCTAACCTCTGCAAGGCCACAGAGCATGCCATAGACAAGACTGGGCCGTGGAGCTGGGTCCCAGGCTAATCCACACAGGCCTTTAAATCCCGCCCCCAGCCTCACCTTTCAGAGCGCGCTTTAAATCCTGGGTGGCGATGCACAATCCCAGAGAGACATCCCCTCTGGCAGCATTAGACCAGTGCACAGGGCACGGGTACCCACCCACTGCATTCTAAGCGGAAGGAAACATTAACTGCGCATTTCTGCCCCCCTCTCGCCCGAACACTGGCCAGTCACGAGACTTCCCCTTCCCATCTCAGCAGCTGTACAATGGTAGATAAGGAATGGCTCAGCCAGAGAGGACTTGGACTTCTTAATGGCTGAGCACACACCAGCTGGCCCAATTCAAAGGACAGACAAACAACGGTTAGGGGGCTTGTCGGCAGGCCCCGAGGACGGCTTTCTGTGCCTGCTCCCCAGATGGTGTAAAAGGAAAATGAATGAACGTGTTTTCTTTGGTGACAGGAAAAGTCGACCTTGGAAGGAAGGCACAGTGTGGAGTCGGGGCTCACTACGTGACCTAGGGCAAGTTACTTAGGCTTTGGCTACATTGAATAGGGTTTGCCAATATAGATGGACTAGTACAGCTAGACTGCTGATGCCGCCTGCTCCGCTGGGACCCAGCTTGTACAGATTGAACCTCTCTGGGCCAGCATCCTTGGGATCTGACCGGCGCCGAACCAGAGAATTTGCCAGACCACAGGAGGTCAATATTGTCTAGCAGCATCCCCAACACTCCCACTGCTTGCTGAGCTCTTTAAAGACATTTAGGTGTAAATTAGAGCTAAACAACAGCACACAACCCTGAGAGCCAGGATTGGGAGGGGGCTGTAAACAAACTTTATGGGACTGTGGGAAACTTGGCCACACCCATACTAAGTGGACATCTGGTTAACTAAAATCATGCCAGACCACAGATGTTGCTGGTCCAGAGAGTGCCTGATTAGTGAGATTCAACCTGTAATGGGCGGGGGAGGGGGTTGGCGAGTTCAGCTTAAACCAGTTTACCCTTAAGCTTAAACCAGTCAATAGACTTTTATGCCGCTGTAATTGCATTTGCATTATAGTTTTTGCAGGCATAGCTAGGTCTGCCAGAGGTGTATTTTTCATACCTCTAACAGATACAGCTAGGTTGGTAAAGATTTCTAGGGCAGCCCAAGCCTCAAACTCTCCAGCCACGATACCCGAAGTCACTAGTCTCTCCAAAAGTCTTGGATGCCAGCCCACAGCTTATCGGGGATATGCATCACAGGGTCGTTGGGTGAAGTGTTCTCAGATCCTTGGATGGAAGACACCACAGAAGTGCTTGGTAGTGTCACTGGGGATGTAAACAAATAGTCGTGTTTACGATTAATCGATAAGCCTAGGCTTATCGGTTAATCTTCCTGACTACTCGCATTCCCCCCTCCCCTTTGCTGCCTCTGTATCAGAGGAAGCAGCTGGGGTACCAGGC
Source organism: Pelodiscus sinensis (assembly GCF_052426305.1). NCBI lineage: Eukaryota > Metazoa > Chordata > Testudines > Trionychidae > Pelodiscus > Pelodiscus sinensis. The sequence goes on from NC_143067.1 coordinate 7,287,009, forward strand.
GGCCGGTCCACGAGGGGAGCTGATTTTTACACTGGCTCCCCTCACTGACCGGCTCCTGCCCGCAACCCTGCACTGCTGCCTCCGCTAGAGGGGCTGCAGCACGGCGTGGCAAGGGGGTCCCCAGGAGTGAGACCAGAGATACTAGCTGCTGGCCCCACCCCAAGGACTATAGAATAGTCGAGTAACCGCTAAGAATTCACACGGTTACTTGACTATTCAATTACCCACCAGCTAACCTCCCTACGTGTCACATGAAGCTGGATGGATTCGATGGGTCAGTAAAACCTCCCACAGAAGTAGCACCCACAAGTTAAGCATCACCTTGGGTGCTTCTCCTTGGACAGGGACTTCCATGGCTGTCAGCTGAAGGGTCTAAGATGCTGTACTAGGGATGTTAAATTCGGATTAGTTGGCTAATCAAATAGTCGATGCAATTTGCTTCGATTAGTCGATAGGGTGCCTCCGCCTAGGGCTGTTGCTACACTTCAAAGGCGAAAGCGCCGCATGGAGCTCGGGGTCAGCTGGGGACTCCGCTGACCCCAGGCTCCATGCGGCGCTGCCGCTTTGAAATGCCGCGGGAAGCCCAGCGTCAGGCTACAAGCGGCATTTCAAAGTGGCAGTGCTGCACGGACCCTGGGGTCAGCGGGGGGGGGGGGAGGTCCCCAGCTGGCCCCAGGTTCCACGTGGCGCTGCCGCTTTAAAGCACCCTCTCCTCCCCCCCCCTTTGCTGCCTCTTTCTGATAGAGGCAGCAAAGGGGGCGGGGGGGGGACTAGTTGACTAGCCTGTTGACTATCCGATAAGCATTTGCTTATTGACTAGTCGGTCACATCCCTATGCTGTACTTGACTCTGATGTGCATTTGCAGGCAGGGGAATCAGAGCTTCAATATCCCAGCTAGTAGGGGCAGGGTGGGTAACGAGTCTCCTTTTCTAATAAGATCCTGAACCTAACGCAGGCTGCTTGTAATGTGCCCATTCCAGCTGTGAACAAATCAAGCTGTCACTGGAGCAGTGGAAGCCAGCGAGGAATGCTGACAAAATCCAGGCAGAATGTATTTAAAATCTATAGTATTTCATCCAGGGGGGATTTTAGCAGAAGTTCCTCCTGCATTTTTCAGCTCTCTTTGTCCTCCATTTTAATATCAGATCCTACTGGGAAGGCGCACTCAGAAGTTACTAATGCGATTAGTCACATAAAGGGTGGCTGCTGGACCAAGTATTAGAGAAACCCCACAGACTGCACTGCAAGAGTGAAGTTGACTTGTGCATCCCCCAGGCTACTCATTTTAAATGAAATTTCCAAAAAATTTGCTAACAGAAAAGGGGCCCACTTCTAGCATTGCGCAATGCTACCATTCCAACTTTTTCTGCGCAGTTGGTTTCCATTTATCTACCAGGTCTACTGCAGAGGATTCTCCACCCACCACAACCGCCCTGCGGCAGAAAGTTCGGATTGCACTGCTCAATGGGGCAGGGGGCGCTGGGTGACGTCTGGAACCCACTCTTGTGCTACTAAGCCATGTCCCACCCTGCCGGATCCATTACTGGCAGGGTTTGCCCGGCTCTCCATTAAGGGGATGAGAATGTCAGCACACAGAGGCCTGGCTGGGCCATTTGCCCAAGAAGCCGTTCACTGGCCACACTGGCCACCTCTCCTATTTCTGACTGAGAAGGCTGTGGCGTGAACTAGTGCTCCCAAGACACAGCTGCACCTGATCCCCTTGACCGGTGTCACTACCTTGACTGATCCGGTGGGTGTGAACCCTTGCCCACTTCCCACAGGTCCCTGGCTATGCTGGTTAGCTAAGCCACACAAATGAGTGAACCAGAACAGCTGATAAAAATCATGATTGAAGCCAGTTCAAACGCCATAGCCGCAGCGCACAGAGAACTTAGCTCTCCAGAAGCCCCTATTTCCATAGCCTTCACCTTGCAACAAACATCCCGTGCTGCTAGGGCTGGCGGTCTAGAGCGACAACAGTGGCTGGGTAGCTTCTCGATCGCCGGCCCACTGGACAGACACACGGGACTGCGGCTAGAACAGCTGCCCAGTTTTTCTGCTGCTTCACACAGGGGAGCCCTGCAATCTCAGGGCCTCCTTTTAAGGTGAGGCCCCAGACTAAGCAGAGTATGCTATCAGCAGCCAGCCTGCTTAGTGGTCTCATCCTGCACCGTCTCTTGGAAAGGCGTCTCTCCCCCTACTCCTCCCGCCCCGCCTTTCTCTCCCCCATCTTCTGACATTCACATGAAAGGAACAGTGGGGGGGAAGAGGGAGCAACGCAGCAGCCTCACGCTCCATCCTGCCTAAAGTAGGCCAGCAGTGGCTTTCCAATCATTAGCCTTCTAATGCTGCCTCTCGCATGAGCTGGCCCTGCCCTTCTCCTCCCTGGCCATGAGACACATTCCTTCTGCTTCATGCAGAGCCGAGCCGGGTCTACCTCGCCACCCCCCACGCGCTGCAGCAGACTCACTGGCCTTGCTGAGCACACACCAGACCAACTGCCTCTGAATGCAGTGGCGGCTCTGCCATTAACCAGACAAGGCACAGGCCCACACAAACACATGGGGTCGTGGATATCGGTGGCAGCATGCAGCCCCAAACCTTCCTGATGTAACCTCAGAGGAGGGTAAGAAGAAACACTCAGATCTAGGGCTCATGCACTTAGAATCATAAGCACATCACACCCAGCCCTTCTCCCCTACCAATTGTCTTTCAAGGAGAGCCTTTTAACAAGAGACAGCCCTGTGTTTCAGCCCGCTGGGGTGAGGATCATTACTGCAGTTTCTTGCATCAATTATTCATTGGCTTGGAAAATATCATAGCTATTAGATTGATCCTTTCCGTTCTAGGACTAAGTTCTCTGCAATCTCTCTTTCCATGGCTCAGACAGCGTCAACATGAATGGTCCATACTCACAATGTAGATGAGTACCCCGGTCACGCACAGGCAGAGACCAACTGTGCCCCTTCCCCTTCCAAAAACCACCTCTGGTTTTACAAGGCAAACCAACTATGGGCATGAGCCCTGTTAATAAGGATAAATAACACCACACAGTTCTTCTCCGGCACTTCCCTCCTGCTGATCTCACAGTATTTTATAAGGAGGCCAATAGCGCAGTCCCGGTCTTACAGATGGGGCACCTAAGCAGGGGGAAATGGTGCCCCCGTCCTTTTCCAGGAGCTGGATCTCTGGAGGCCCAATCAAGCACGCTATTCATAGGCAGAGCCCTGTAAATCCACAGATATCCATTTATAACCATGGGTATCTGCATCCACAGATTTGGGTGCAGTAAGCCGCAGCTCTAAAACTAGGGATGTCACTGGTTAGCCAGTTAACTGATAAGCATCATACAGTAAGGGTGATGCTTCCAGGTTCTCAGTTAATTGGCAGCCTGGCGAGGCCCACCCACCACCTCGGGCACTCCTGGAGTAGCCCCCTGACCACTCACACCACGGGCTCCTGTGGGCCTCTAGCAAAAAAAGACGGCTCAGAAATGAATTGTGGGAGTTGTAGCCTGTCGAGCTAGCTTAGCCATTTCTTTTACTTAGCAGGATCCTAAAACCTGGAACCTGTAAAACTCGGGCACGAGCAAGTCAGCATAACAAAAGGTCGCCTATGACCCATAGATAAATGGCCTGATAGTTACCCTAGATTTTGGGGAGCTGCTCATGAGAAGGGGCTCATATATATGGACACAAACAGCCACAGGAGCCCTGAATCGATCCTGGGTCTGGATTGAGACAGGTGTAACCACAAACTTGCTTTCATAGCAGGTGCCGCATGATCATTAGCTAACAGGGATTAATGTGTTCGGCTCCCCACTACGATGAGGGCGAGGAAGTTTGTTTTACACATGGAAGGCCGGGCAAGTCAATGAATATTCCTGACGGTATCCACACCCTACGATAGGCCAAGCCACCCTGTAGCGAGGGTGAGCTGTCCATCACTGACTTTTCAGCTCTTCGTTCTGAGTTACCATTCTTTGGACTTTTGGGGCACTTGGACGATCAGACTCACAGGCCGTGAGAGTGACAGGGCTGGTCCTTTGTCTCCCACTCACCAGGTCCCGGAAGAACACAAATTCTGGGGTGCCTGATTCCAGGATGAGACTCCTATTACTCCAGAAATATCAGTTGTCAATCAATTCAATGATTTTCTCTCTATATATATTAAAAAGTTTTTCCTGTGGGGCCGGCTGGGGGGGCAGGAAGACCTGGGAGGAAGAGTATGGGGCCTTGGCCTGACAGCTGGAGGGAATGAGCTGGGCCAATTGCGGCCTTGGTCCAGTCCAAACTCCCACCTCCTCCCCGGCCAGGGAGCCGGGGCTGGCCTGGCCTCAGGGGTCCTGGCAACCAGGGGGAGGGGGGCCAGGCCAGGCCTGCCACATCTCAGCCTGGCCCTCCACAGTGGCTAGGGGGGAGGGGGGAGACAGGGACAGCCAGGACTGCCTACCCCCAAAGAGGGGGACTGGAGAGCATAGCAAGGGGGGCACTGTCTCCTAGTTAACCACTATAAAGAGTCAGGCTACAGAGTTATCAGTTCTTAAGAATTCAACAGCAACTTGATTAAGAGAGTTTTCTTCTGTTTCATGAAATAGGGTCTATCAAAGTAACCCCAAAGTGTTGTAAACCAAAATTCACTTCCTTCACTTAGGTGTTACTTTCCTGGAATATGCTACATCAGAATCCTAACAGTTCTCTAGTGGTCCATAGAGTCTCACAAGGTAATCATGGCCTGAACGTGAAATACTTAAGGAAAAGGCAGATTACAAAAATCTCAACCATTACAATTGCAAAAGTAGCCCAGACTGCCTTTATACATCATACAGGAGACAAAAGGCGGGCAAACTCCATTTCTCCCTGCACGTCACCTTAACCTCTGTACATCTCCTGACATGAGGGAGGGACAGAAAGGAAAAGTTAGACTAGAGGGCAAACAGAGCAAACAGGGAATAAGATAAGCTGACTCTCAGCTGATGGCCAATGAGAGGACCCAACCATACACAAGACCAAGCCTGCAGCTGAGCCAACACCTGCCACAAATGAACTATTTGCTTTGCCAGATCATTCTTAGCAATTTGCCAAGGACTGTCTGCAAAACAGGGGGGGGTGAGCCAGCTGATTTCGCAAAGGGGTTAGGAGGGCTTCTTGCACTGAGGTTTGCAGCTCGCTTTGAGATCTTGCGAGCAAAAAGTGCTGTAGAATTGCAAAATAACAAATAGTCCTGTGGCACCTTAGAGACTAACAAAAATATATATAACATCAGGAGCTTTCCTGGGTAAAACCCACTTCTTCAGATGAGCTCCTCCGATGAAGGTTTGCCTGCGAAAGCTCATGATACTATATATATTGTTTAGTCTCTAAGGAGCCACAGGACTACTCGTTGTTTTAACGTTACAGAGTAACATGGTGACTGACCCCTCTGAGACTCCGTAGAGTCGCAAGACATTGTCAGCAGTGGCAGGAACATTAAACCCATTAAAACAATACAGTGATGCATCTGGGCTACTTGTGTTGTAGCCACCCCTTAAGGGAAACATAGGTCACAGAGTGTCCATTGGTTACTTCCTCCTGATTGATTTTTCTTGACAATTTCCCATGATAGGGATTTCTGAAAATGCAAAGTCGAAGTCTCAGTTAATCATCTCTAAAAACAAGGAGCTTTTCCGTTCCGTTCCACACCCACCCACCCTTCCCTTGCCAACATATGTACACAGATTATCAAAATCAGACAGATAATGGAGCAGCCACCCTCCAATTCCATTAACAACTGTTCGGGAAGCAGATGCTATCAAAGCTAATTGAGCCCAAAATGTAGGGTTTGTAAACAAGCTGTCCTAATACTGAAACATGGACCAATTCAGGGTCTATCCCTCCTGAATTTCCCTGGAAACAGGGTTTAAAAAAAAAAACCCACACAATAAATATTCTCTTTCAGACAGAGGCCCCACAGTTGCTGCAGTAGTATGTCCATTTCTAGGATATTCCCTTCCAAGTTTTCATGCACGAACTAGAAAATGCTCTAGCATGTCCCTCCTGGGAAGTCTACTGAGGACAATCTCGGGGCAGGGACTGGCTGCAGGTCAGCTCTCTCATGGTCAGACAATGCATAAAAAATAAATACAAACGGTAATCCACACCATTCTCCAACCCAACCAAATGGTTAAAAAACCAACAAACACGAACTGTAACGAACAGCAAAGAGCAAATGGGATTTACAAAATTCTCTCTTTTTTAAACCCTACCAGTGTTACTAGGAACATGGCCAATTTTTAAGCCCTTTTAAATACAGTTTCGGGCCCCCCAAGTCCAAACTCTCTGCTTAGGTCACTGATTACCAGCCAGGTTTGTGAGCTCACCCAGACAAGTGGCGTTTCCTTTTTAAGCACGCTGCTCTCTCTAAGAGTGAATCTGCCCTGAGCCACAGGAGTGCGTGTCCATCTCATTGTCATTCTAGCAGCAACAGGCTGAGTGTGTGCCATGGGAGGTGACCTACCGAGAGCATCTGCTGCTTCGCTCGGACTTGTCTCGGTGATAGATACATCCATTAAACAGTCCTTCCTGACAGTACAGTCACATGACCCAGTTATTCACACCGGCCAGTTCTTTTATCCAATGCTCTTTGTAGCACATACTCCCCCTGCGCCCCACAGCTCATGTACGTACCACCCCATATTTCATTAAAAACTGCCAAGGGCTCAGACAGTTTATCAAGCACACCCAGTAACCCAGCACTGACCTCACTGCGCTGGGACAGTCGGAATCCGTAACCCCGTAAGCAGCAACAGAACAGCTCAAACCTCCCTGCAGAGCTAGGAAGGGGACTTCTGGGGGCAGTTATCTGCCTTGGGGGGGAGGTGCAGGACGACATATTTTCCCCAGCCACTTCGCCTGCATATCATTAAGAATGATTAAAGGTCTAGAGAACATGAGCTATGAAAAAAGACTGAAAGAATTGGGCTTGTTTAGTTTGGAAAAGAGAAGACTGAGAGGGTTGGAGGACATGATAGCGGTTTTCAGGTATCTAAAAGGGTGTCATGAGGAGGGAGAAAAATTGTTCTTCCTGGCCTCTGAGGATAGAACAAGAAGCAATGGGCTTAAACTGTGGCAAGGGAGGTTTAGGTTGGACAGTAGGAAAAAGTTCCTAAATGTCAGGGTGGTGAAACACTGGAATAAATTGCCCAGGGAGGTTGTGGAATCCCCATATCTGGAGATATTTAAGAGTAGGTTGGATAAATGTCTATCAGGGATGGCCTAGACGGTACTGGGTCCTGCCATGAGGGCAGGGGACTGGACTCGATGACCTCTCGAGGTCCCTTCCAGTCCTAGTATTCTATGATGCTCTGATATTCCTCCAACACAACCGCGGTGCTTGCGTCACTGCACAGTCCTGGGGGCAGATGCTGGGAAGTGACCAAACCATATAGAGCATTTCACCACAATTGTTCATTGTAACCATCATTGCTGAGCGGGGTGCCAGGAAGGAGCTCATCCGTGTTTAAAAACCAGCTCCCCACGCAGATTGGCTGCTTATCATCCTGATAAAGAGGCAGCAGCGCAGGGAGGCAGCAGCCCCTGTCTGGTGGGGTCTGAGCTCCCGGACCCAGCATGAGCCAGAACTGAGCTGCGCTACCTGCCCGCTCGGCTCCTACTACACTTTAAATGAAGAGCCACAGCAGGGGTAGGTTCCGGACCCATTGCAAGCTAGCACGGAGCTGGGCTGCTGCCCAGCCTGCTAAAAAATTTATTGGCAGGGGGGTAGGGGAAGGAGGGAAATGCATGTAGTCTATAGCATTAACCTATAAGCTTTTGTTTATTGGTTAATTGACTACACTATTACATTCCCACCTGGGCCCTCTTTGCTTCCAAAAGATGGGATGGGGGCCTCATCTGAAGGACACTGAGCATTTGGACAAGGTAGCATTCTAGACCACACCAAACATCCCTGCACCAGTGTCAGCTGTGCGGTACTGAATCTCGTTAGCCCTTTAACACTCCCCCTGCACAAACTCCATCCTTAAAATTTATTACACAGACCTCTAAAGCACCAGCATAGCCTGCTGTACCAGCCCTAGGGTCATATACACAGCCCTTGCACTCAATCAGTAGAGCCGTGCAAATCGGTGGATATCGCTTTATATAGATCTGCAGACTCAGATGGCCATGGCTCATTTTTGTGGATGCAGATGCAAATTTTGTATCGACAGCCCAGCGACTACGCACAAATGCACATGTGGATGCCAATTTTGTATCCGCACAGGGTGCTCAATATCAGATGCGTTTAGTCCCATATAAAAGAACAAACTCACTTAGCCAAGGATTATTCCAGAGCACAGATATCTAGTGTGGACCCCAGGCCACCCTATCTGCCTGCCATGAAAGGCAACAGCACCAAGGGAGAGGGTTAGAGGGTTCCTGCCCTTCTCACATGACCAGCATTCAGCATGGTCTGCCTCCTGCTTCCTAAACTCAGGGAAGCACAGATGTTCCGATAGAACCTGCATTCCTTATTAGCATAATCTTCCTCAACCACTTTGCCAAGGACCGCTCCATCTGCAGGGCTGCCACTAGACAGAAGGGACGTGCTTGGTCCCACCCCTTGGAAGGCGGTGGTGAAAAAAGCAGGGGGTAGTTGGGGGCATAAGTGGAAAGTCAGCAGGTCTCTCACAGAAGCATCTGAAGGAATCCAGACTCCCCCAGTGGGGAGAAGAAAGCCGCGGTTAAGAGATAATATACGCGGCAGGGTGGCAGGCTGCTTCATGCGTGCTAAAAGGCGGCTATTTTCCAGGGAGCGTTAGAATCATTTTTGATCATAAGAGAAGCTGCCAGTGAGGCTGCTTATCTGCCTTGAGGATGGTGGAGTTTAAAGAGCGAGGGGCCCATCGCACACTCAGATTAAGCAATTCTGGAAGCAGAGCTCTGTCTGTCATTGTGGGTGTGTCCAGCTGTGTCAATTACACTCAAGCAAAATGCAGGACAATGTAGCACTTTAAAGACTAACAAGATGGTTTATTAGATGATGAGCTTTCGTGGGCCAGACCCACTTCCTCAGATCAAATAGTGGAAGAAAATAGTCACAACCATATATACCAAAGGATACAATTAAAAAAAATGAACAAATTACACTCAAGTGACAATAAACCGCCAAACAAAAGAAGCAGGCTGTTGAAATGAAATATCTTTTGTCACCAGGCTGCTGTGCACGAGATCAGCTGTCATGACACTTTGGGTTCCACTGGAAAAGGTAACTAAGACTTTGTCTTCATTTCCAAACACAACGGCATGGCCATGGCCCCAGCACTGGGAGAGAAGTCATCCAGCGCTTGATGCAAACCTCCACAAGGGGTGCAGGATCCTTGCTAGGAGCCTGTTTACACTGGGCACTTTACAGCGCTGTAACCTGTTGCACTCAGGGGGTGTTTTTTCACACCCCTGAGCTCTGGTCTACACTAGGGAGTTATTTTGTAATAACCCCCCTTATTCTGAAATAATAAGTGGCGCGTCCACACCACCAAGCCTGTTATTTCGAAATAACTCCTGCTTTCAACGAGGAACAACACTAATTTTGAAATACTTATTTTGGAAGAGCAGTAGTGTGGACACTCCAGTGCTGCTGTTTCAAAATAACTGCTCCCCCAAGTAATTCAAACTAATTACTCCCCAGTGCTTCCTGGAACTCTAAGTCAAGGTAGCACATCCACATTGAAGGAATCTGCCTCACACTAATTTCAAAGCGTCCCTGTAATGTGGACATGTTATTTCAAAATTATTTATATTGGGAGTTATATCGCACAGTCAACCTTTGGAACTCCTTGCCAGAGGATGTGGTGAAGAGTAGGACTTTAACAGGGTTCAAGAGAGCGCTAGATAGATTCATGGAAGGTTGGTCCATCAATGGCTATTAGCCAGGCTGGGTAGGAATGGTGTTCCTTGCTTCTGTTTGTCTGGAAATAGGTGACAGGAGAGGGATCACGTGAGGTTTACCTGTTTTGTTCCCTTCCTCGGGGGCATCTGATATTAGCCACTGTTGGCAGACAGGATACTGAGCTAGATGGACCTTTGGTCTGACCCAGTACGGCAGTTCTTAGGAGTTATTATTTCAAAATAATTTCCTAATGTAGACATGCTGTGAGTGAGAAAGTTGCAGCATAGCACCTTGCCGGAGTAGACAAGCCCTTAAAAAGTGGTACAAAAGGTGAACCGGAAAGATCCCCATGCAGAGTCCTCTGGGCAAAAACATTTGTCTCATCAAGGCTTGTTAAATTGGCACTAAGTTTCTGTACGTGAGTGCCAGGGCCACAACACTCACAACTGGGTGCCTGAAAGTGGGCACCTAAATCAAAGCTGACCAGCTTTTCAGAGATCTCGAGTGCCTGTAAGCCCCACTGATTTCCATGGATGCTCATCACTAGAACCCTGCAAATCTGCACATACCCACTTTATACCTGCATCTGCGGCAGCGAAGGCAGATATCCACGGCTCATCTTTGCAGATGCACGGGCAGATACAAATTGTGTGTCCGCACAGGGCTCTACTCATAACCTCTGAAAATCAGGTCAAACACACCCACTTTAGGTCCCTCCATGAGCCTTTCATAATAAAACTTACCTGTCATGGCCAAAATGTTCAACCATGTATTTGGGGAATCTCTCTGCATGCTGCACAGAGGCTGGGGGAAGAGGGGGACTTAGAAGATTTCAGTCCTCCCCTGTGTAGCTGACAGCAACCCAGGTGGGGTGGTAGCTTGAGAAGTCTTTCTCTGCTTTGGATGGCCAGGAAACCAGCCCTGTTGGTTCTCAAGTTCTCTCTTTTTGGTGGGACTACATAGCAGCTGCAGTCTCAGCTCCCCTGGTGCTCACAACCTACTGCTCAGCACCCCACTCCCTTAAAGCTGCGTAGTCTGCAGTCACGTGCAGGACACGGTGCTGACTTGCTTTCGGAAGGCTCCTGCCATTCTTGGGCATGACTTTTGCAGAACATGAGTCATAAGAGCAACCAAGCCCTCTTCCTCCTGGTGTGTTGGGTCTGACTCACACCAGCTTCCCAGCTGTCCTGGAACTCCAAAGTCTCCTGATACTGCCTCCCTCCTCCCAGCCTCTGGGGACAAAGAGAGAACCAGAGCGGAGGTGGAGGGAGGGGGGTCTCTACCATTTCAGTCATTTCACCCCTCACACAGTTCTCTCCCCTTGGCACCACACGGGAACAAAGTCCGTTAACTCCTCCGGGGCCAGAGTTCACGTGAAAAGATTTCCCCAGAAAGTAGCACTGGCGAGGTGTGTTCCCCTCCCACCCCCGTTTACCTATTTCAGGGACAGGCCTAGGGCTGTGTTCATCCTACCTGCTCCCTTGACCCAGTCCACTTGCGGGCTACAGCGTAATGCAGCTTTTTGAATGTCGTGTTGTTTCGCTGCCAAAGCAAAGCAGTTCTTCCCCCAGCAAAACCTGTCAGATGCGGCCAAAAAAAAAAAAAAAAACCCAAGATACCTACCAAGGATTAAAATTTATTTTTAGGTAAAGGCCACTGCTTGCTACATGGTAGCCAGGAGCTAGGCCTAATACCCACTGCTAGACAAAGGCCCCAAGCTAGGCCTAATACCCACTGCTAGACAAAGGCCCCAAAACGCTGAATTCCACTAGAAACATATGCTGGAAACCCTAGCTCTCTGTAGATATAAGTCATATCTATCCCCGGCAGATTCCCAAGATATAGGACTTTAATAATCTTGCGTCCCTCTCCATCACCTCAATTCTGATATAATTTTAGCAGGCACTATGTAAAGGAAAGCTACAGCTAGGAAATTAAGGCTTATACCAGCTGGAAGCGTGAAATAACCATGCTAAAACCTCAGTCCCTCCTCTACTGTAACTAGTGGCGCATGAAGCGATTCCAGGCAGAGCGCAGATTGCAAGCAGGTAACGGGGTGCACCTCTCCTCTTTGTTTTAGGCACAGCTAGAAATACTACTGCCCCGTGGGTGCCATTTCTGAGGCTGCCACAGGGACATAAAGAAAATGGGGAAGGGTCTGCCTCCTCAAACAGGAATGGCGTTCACTAGACAATCCACACCATGCTGAAATTTGAGGCTTCCTGGCCCGAAGCATTAATCTTGCAAACCGTTGGCATTCTAGACTGTCAGTTGCTAAAATCATATCACACTATGAAATGGCAGGGGACAAGCAAGATCGTAATCAGAGGGACCAGAATCTTATGACCTGCCAACGTTAGCAGCAATGTGACCGATGAGCAGAAATGCTTTCAAACAGTGGCTTTCTATCTGTGGCCCATGAAGCTATGGGACTCCCCGGATCATGTCAAAAGGGCTTGTGAAATGTGTTTACCAAAGAACAGTGGTTTTCAGCCAGGGCCCCCAGACTATCCCTATGATTGGAGCAGAGAGACACTTTAGAATTTGAAATATTTCGGGTCTCACAAATGAAAAGCGGTTGAAAACCCACTGCTTTAAAGACCAGCCACATACACAAGAATGACAGCATCCGCACCATTCAACAACATAATGAGAATCCCACGCTGCGAAGGATTGTAAGGAATTCTGCAGTTTTGTCCCTCACAAAACACAGCCAAGCTCCCCCTCTCCCGCAAATCACCTTGTCTTCGTTCAATTCTGTTTGTAAGCCACATTTGAAGAAACTGACCAGACAGGCTCCAATCTTGTAACTGAGAACATACAAGTGGACAAATGAGGCTCCACACAGACGCAGCAGTCTGCCCAGGTACTGCCAATTGCAGAACTCGGCCGCCGTCTCTTGATTTGCTATTGCTATGCTATTTGGAGTTATGTTTTAGTTCAGCAATCCCACTCCAGGCTGACAATACATCCAAACCCGCAAAGCAAACAAGTGCTACCTGATATAGTATTTTATAGTGGTGTTCTGAGGACGACAGCTGGAGTTTGTTTTGATATTCAAACACTTCTGTCCACCTACATACTTATATGGCCCCTCTTACTGTAAGCTGAGCACCTGCGTTTGGCTGTGTATTTACTAGTTTGAAGGATGCTTTGGGGGAGAAGGAGAAGTGTTAGGTCATTGCACTATTAAAGTGATGTCAAAAAGCACCTACAGCACGTGACAGATACAGCTCCTTCCCCAGGTTCACATGTAAAATTAATATGTGGCTTGCCCACATCTCGAAGAGAACACAGAATACAACCCTAGGTGTATATTAAGTCTAATAATAGACAGCATTCCATTAAAATGTGTGAGGATTGTCTACTCGTCTTCTATCGGTGCCACACTATTTCTGTATGTGCAGGTACCGAGGAAATGAGACAACCAGCACACTGATTTCCAGTGGAAGGATTCGCTCTCTAAATGTTACAGCTGCAGAGCTCAGGTTATGCAGAGCAAAGCAAAATCAGCAACGTGAATCTTGCATTGCCCCAAAGTTTAGATTATCTCTAACCAACAGAATATGAAATGTCTCATTGCCCTACATTTATACACACCAACAACACAGCTGCAGAGCCCCCAAAACAGGTAGGACAGGTTTGGGCAAGGGTCCCAAACTGGAAATAGAATTTTAAAAAGCCATGTAAAAGCAAAGAAAGTGAAAAGAGTGAGTTTGGGGGGAAAAGATAATGTGATCAGTAGGCTTGGAAGGAACAGATTTTTATCAGTAAGCGTTTTCATCATGCACACGCAAACCAACGAACAAAATATTTCCATCCATAATAATCCAACTGTACCCATAGGCAAAGAAGGAAATCATAATAAAATACAATAAAAATCAAATTCTGCCAAGCCTAAAGATATGCAACTGCTGCTTGTTTACATTCTCTATTCAGTATGTGCTGGGTAAGTTCTGCTGAGTAAAAATAGGAGATATTCGTTCATGATAGTTAATGGGAATACAAATATTTAAGATTTCAGGTACAAAAATAGGATGAAGTGCAAAATTTCAGAGCTATTGTTGGGGTTTCATGTTTGTTTTTATTTTGCTTTTTTGGCAGAATCACCACAAAGGGGTAGTTTTCACTTCAAAATATACAAAATTTGGAAGCACTAAGTGTTTTGATGAAAAAAAAAAGATCTTTAGTTAAAATACCTTATAGTGGTTGCCACTTTCTCTTTTCATTCAAAAATAGCCCAATTTGCAATTTTTTTGAAAAAAAGAAAAAGCACCAATTTTCCAAAGTCTTGGATAATGCGAAAGATTTTGAGATTTTAAACATTTCATTACAAATGTCTTACATGCAGCCCAAGGCAGTGATTACGCAAGTCAGTGGGTGGTTTTGTAAGCATCTGTGGAGCAATGAGCAACGTGTAAGATCTGGGCCCTATGGAGGATATCGACACTTGCAAGAAGAGGAAATGGGAGGAAACACCTCGGTCATAGCCTGCAGGTAGATGGTACCATTACGGAATCACAGAACTATAGGCTTAGAAGTGGCACAGGGAGACCTGTAATCTACCCTCCTGCCAAAATGCACAAATACAAACAATAAATAATAGAGGGAAAGGTAAATGATCAGACTGGAAATCACTTACAATGAAATTCTACATACTATAAACGGATGTACAATAATGTCATATCCCAAGTTGCTGTCATAATCTGTAAAGCTGCTTAGGAGGGATGTAACCATTTAACTGGTTAACCAGTAAGCATCACCGTTACCGGGTTACTAATAAGCATCACCTGGTAACCGGTTAACCAGCAACCCAACCAGGGCCCCCTGCTCACGGGATCCCAGTTAAGCAGTTAACTGGTTAAAGGCAACATTTAACCAGTGAACTAGTTAACCAGGATTTTACATCCCTACTTCTTACAGCAGGGGGGGAGGACCTCTTTTTGGATAGGGGTCTGCTGACCCATATAAAAATTAGTCAGGGGCCTGGGGCTGCAGGAAGGCAGCAGGGGGGGCGGAATACCAGCACAGGCTCCCCAATGCTGCAGGAGACCCTAAGCTTTAGGGGCCAGATCCAGACAATCCAGGCTTCATCCAGCCTCCAGGCCTTAGGTTCCCCACCCCGGCTTAGAGTCTTCTTCTCTAAAGCAGGGCTCTATTCTATATATTGATAAGAACGCTCACATTAGTCAGACCAAAAGGTCCATCTAACCCGGTATCCTGTCTCCTGACAGTGGCCAATACCAGATGCTCCAGAGGGAGTGAACAGAACATGATTCCCTCTCCTGTCTTTCATTTCCAGCTTCTGACAAAGGGAGGCTAGGGACTCCCTTCCTACCCATTCTGGACAATAAGTACTGATGGACCCATCCTCCATGAATTTATATAGTTATTTTTTGAACCCTGTTAAAGTTCTGGCCTTCACAACATCTTCTGGCAAGGAGTTCCACAGGTTGACTGTGCACTGAGTGTAGAAAAACTTCCTTTGGTTTTAAATCTGTTTTTGCTTTTAAAGCAAGAAATGTTTGCAGTCAACTTACTTCTTATGTCATCTCCAAAGGAGAAAGAAAAGGCAGCTGAAGGTATATGAGAATGCCTGCATCTCCATGCTTTGGGGGATGTTCTGACCACCATTCAGCACACCGAATTAAATTCTTCTGTGGCATAAAGGGGCCCTCGTACTTTCACCATTTAATTTCCTCCTTCTCCACCCTTTGCAATGTTCACTTAGAAGCCAGGAGCTAGTTTCCTATTGAATTCATCTTTTGTTATTTTATCTGGAAAACAATGATTTCCTCTTCTGCTGTTCCCTGGGCAGCTGAAACGAACAGGGATGTTGTTGTTTATATCCTTGTTTATGCACCATCGTCAACCCAATCCAAAAATAGCTATTGTAGCAATCACTACTGTGACTATCAGTCCCGCAAATAGGCTGCTTTGTTGCTGAATGGCTGTTTTTAAATTCTTAGTAATGAAGTGATGTCGCAGGCTGGTTTTCTAAGTCGATGTTTCTTGTCGAACAAACATCCCTCCCAATTCTAAGCTAATGTCACTACACATTTAGTTGCTAGGCACAAATACAAGGCAAGAGACAGTCCCTGCCCCAAGAAGATTACAATTGGATCTGCACAGGAAGGTGTTTGCATTCGTATGGAGCTTCCTGATATTAACGTGGTTCTGAACAGGAACAAGGACCTTCCCCTTGCGGATCAAATTGTTGGACTGGCACCCGAGTGTGAGAAATGCAGAGTCTGCAATTCACAATCTCTGGCACAGTCTCTTACCGTTATTGGAAACAGTGAAGCCGGAGGGGGTCGCTAAGCCATCGCAGTAGGAGAACTGACATCTAAGGGTACATCTACACTTGCACTGGATCGACAGAACTTCTGTCGTTCACAGGTGCGTAAGAAAAATCCAATGAAGGTCAAAGTTTTGCCACAGCAAGTGAATATGAACACTGTCTTTTAGACAAAGTGAACCCCCATCGTATGGCATGGAAGTATTTTGTCTTCAAAAGTGCCAACAATCAGCATTCACACAACCTGACTTTTAGCGACAAAGCTGTTGCCTTACGCAGTGTAGCGTAGACCTGCCCTAGGCTGTTTGAGGAAGGTGGCGTGGCCAACTCTGCGCTGAGTTGTTGGGAGTTCAAATGGGATTTTTTCCCTATTTTTTTCCTGTTAAAACACAGTATGTTCATTTGTGGTTGCCTAAATGCTATTTGGTATTTTAATTCAAAGGCGACAGGAGGGCCTCCTAGCAGGGATTAAAAGGTGCTTTGTGAAGGCTCCAACCAGGGCGACACAAAGCTGTGCAGTTGTAGAAGATGCGGAATGTCAAACCAATCCACGGCAGCAATTTGCAGATTTCCTTTCATCCTCTGTTATTTTTAACTAACATAGTTGACACATCTACAGAGCGGTGACATTCATGTCGTTGAAGATCTTCTACGTGTCACCCTTTGCATAATGTATGTTGCAACAGTGTTTGGATTTCTGGAGAGGCAGCAGTGCCCCCAGACCATGGTCACCTGTAGAGTACAGGGCTCGTGTAAAAGCCTGTGACAGCGAGATCTGTGAAGTTAACACTTTCACATTGGTTCCCACATAATATTTACTGTCAGCTTTTCCTCCCATAATTCCTTGCACAGCACATTTGAAGAAGGAGGAGTTGTTGAAGGATACCAGGGGATTTAAGGCTTGATAGAGCCAAGAGACATCTCTGAACAAGCTGGGGGCCCTTTCATCTTGCAAAGCAGAAAAGGGCCGGGGGAGGGGAAGAAAGCATCTCCAATCTCTTCAAGATCGTACTACTATTGATATCACAAAGCAACACAGAAACATCACCTGCAGAATTTGCCTTGGCCTACAAAGCAGCTCCCCAACTTTCCCGGCTCACGAGCTTTTTACAGGCTCTGCAGTTCCACTTTATCTCCTTCTAGGAGTGACACACTCAGAGCTCCCAGCAACACTCGCAAGCAGCTGACTCGCTCTGGGCATCTCAGAGAAATCCCAGGAGCAGCTGCAGGATCTATGGTAAGCCTCCTGCTCTGAATCTCACGCTCCACTGCTGAAAGAAGTTAATTGGGTGTTAATAAATCATGATACCAAAAGTTCTATCTGCTGGTCTCTGTCTGGTCCTAGCCAGATACATCCCACCCACACTTCTCCTCCTACCCCCCACCTATCCTCCTCACCAGTGTTCTGTGTCATATGCACTTGGGTGGCCACTCAGGAGAGATTTGAATGTGGCCCAGCTGATTTGTAGAGCACCCACCACCAGCAGCATGTGTTTCTGCTGGTGGTGCACATCTGCATATCCCGGTGCATACAACTAAAATTATTCCACACATCGATGGAAAAAGTTAGGGGGAACATTGTTCCTCACCATCCTCCTGAACCAGGACAGGAAACATCACTCTCTTTCTGCCATCCCTCCTACACATGGAATTGCTTCTCCAACCTCTTCAAATGCCACCTAATTGTGCCTTTGCCCTGAAACCCTTATGAGTGTGCTAACAGCTCCACAGAAATGACCAAGACTACTCTCACGAATAAGGATTTGCAGGTCTTGGCTGACTGAAAATGCTTCACGCCAGGGATCTATCATGCTTTAGCTTTGTGTACTCCTGCATTTTTTCAGGAAACCTGCCACTGCACTACCACCCATGAGGCATTAATGTAGACAAGACCTCTGCATCTTCACTACCATCTCCTGTAGGCCTAAAGTTGGATGACCCAGTGGCAAAACTCCATGTCCTCTCTATACTAGCTACCACCAAGAGAACTACAGCGCTGCCAACACAAGAGTGGAAAATTTCACTGAGCCTGTGCATGTATAGTACACTAGGAACACCTGTAACTTCTGCCTTTTCCCCTTAGCTGACAGTCAGCTCCTTCTTTGTGTAGGGCATCCTGCAAGGCTCTGTTCAAAAAATACTGTAATGCAATAAATTGTGTGGCATCGACCAGGTATCTCTGGTAATATCCAGCAGCCAATCAAATAAATTAATATCCCAAATATTAAAGAAATCGTGTGATTTGACATCTGTCCAAGAAAAAAAAATCCCCCATATGCCTCATTCATTAAGTCAAAAATACACATTTCTGTTACAAAGAGAAACAAAAGAAACACAATGAAAAATGAGTAAGAGCACAGTCTGTATTCTGTACCAATAGTCCGCATTTCTCCACCACTTGTCTGGGCTTTAGGGCCTCCCTATATTCTAAGCAGACAAGAATAGCAGGTCCAGGGATCAAGTCCCCAAGGACGTATGAAGCAGTGCTCAGGAAACACAAGGCAATATTTGGAAGTGCGCCCTTTGCTATTTTGTAACCCATTCAGCCCTAGATGCCTTCCAGAAGCTGAGAGGGTCAATTAATGTCTGCAAAAGCCCTTTGAAGAGAAAGAGCAACCTAAGAGTCAAGCATTATGTCTAATTGATATTTATATACTATACTATATATATATATATATTTGCATTTTGAAATCATACTCCGGCAAGGGAAGAGCTCACACACAACCAGCCGGAAGGGACTCCGAGCAATCTGCCCCAATTAAAGAATGTGTTCTTTGCTCACACAAAAGAGACAAGAGTTTTAAAGCCTGCGTTTGTAGAAGCCATTGAAATGCAGACATCACCGCCCGCTGTACGCTGCCCCACCTCCGTCTAGCCAGATTATCCATTAAAATATTGGACTGAAAGCAATTTAAAGGGAGAAGAAGGGGGGGGGGAGTGGAAAGTTCCAAAGCGGGGCGGGGGGAGGCCATGACATGCACTGGCAACAGGACACCAGCGAAAGCCCCCTCGGCTGCCATGAATCCCGGACACATGGCTCGGCCGGCGCAGCGAGGACAAAAGTTTGTGCTGTTCTCTGGAATGCGGGGGAGGGCGGGCGAATTCCCCGCGAGGGACCCGATCCGGGACCCACGGGGCGTCCCTCGGGCTCTTGCATCTCGGACACACGCACCCCCGGGGGCCCCGCTCCCTGATCCCAGCAGGGACAGGGGGGGCTGCAGCGCCTCCCCTCAATCCCCCCCTCCCCCGCTGTGTGCAGCCCCCAGCGAGCCGGGGCCTCCGCGCCCAGCTCCGCGCGGACCCGCTGGCGGGGAGAGCAGCCCAACTTTAGCCCCGTGCTCCGCGCCGGTGCAGCGGGGCCTGCAGGCGGCTCTGCGGCACGCGCCGCCCATTCATCCCCGGAGGAGCGTGCCCGGCCCGCAGCCCCGTTACCTGCCGGCCGCATGGCCCCGGCGCAGCCCCCGGGCTGCGGGCTAGGGAGCTGGGGGCGCCCGGGCCCCGCCTGCCTGCATGCAGCCCGTGGGGAGCCCGCCCGGCTCCGCTGCCGCCGGCCGGGGAGCAGGCTGCAGGCGCCTCGCAAAGGCCACGATGCCCGCTCCGCAGGGGGCGGCTGCTGCCCGGGGTTAACCCTGCCGGCCCCAGCCTCCTTCGCCAGCCCCTCCGCTCGGATCCGCCTCCCCGCCCGCCGGGGCTCCGCGCCGCCCCCAGCTCCACCCACCCCGCCGAGGGGCCCGAGCCCCGGCCAGCCGGGCTTGCAGCGGGGAGCAGCAGCCGCATGGCTGTTCCGTAGGGCAGGGCCCCCGAGCCACAGCCCAGCACACGGGCCCCGACTTCTGCAAACTGCGCCCCGCAGGCAGGGCAGCCAAAACCTCCGGCTGGGGCAGGAGCCGGCCGGCAGCGCGGGTCAGACTGGCCGAATAGGAAATGCCCTTGCGACAGGGGCTCGGACGAGTTCGAGTTCAGAAACACGAGCCTCCCGTCTTGCTGACCCTGTGCCAAGGAGCAGAGTCAGACCCGCAGGCCGAACGCTTGACTCCAATCACAGATGAGGGGGAGAGAGTTTTATTTCGGAGATACAGCTCTTTGGAATAGAAGCTCTGTAGGGCATGGCCCCGCAGGTGCTCTGCCCAGAATAGGGGCCCCTTTGGTCTTTACAGAAGATTGCACAGAAGTCTTATTATCCCGCATTCTTTTTTTTTTTTTTTTGCTCAAGCAAAAAATACCGGGTGTCCGGTATTTTTTGGGAGACCATCTGGCCAGCCTAGGATTTCATGGTGCCCATATGCCTCACCCCCAGGCCATCGGAGCTTCATAGTGACAGCAGGGAGACAGATGTTCCAGTTTCAAAAGCACAGGCCCCTACCATTTGAAACATCAGAGAATCTCAGCTATGTAGGTCCTATGACACATAGCTGAGCATCAGCTGGTAGAAACACCAGCACTGCATGCAATACTGGTGGTAGAAAAATGGTGAATATTCAGTGCAAAGAATTTTTGAAAGTATTAATGAAACATTTAAAAAAAATTGAACCTTAGTGTTAAACAGAAAGGCTGTGTCTATACTGCACCCCTTTTCCGGAAAAGGGATGCAGATGAGACAAGTCGGAATTGCAAATGAAGCGGGGGATTTAAATATCCCCCGCTTCATTTGTATAAACATGGCTGCCGCTTTTTTCCGGCTCGGGGCTTTGCCGGAGAAAAGCGCCAGTCTAGATGAGATCTTTTGGAAAATAAAGCCTTTTCCGAACGATCCCTTATTCCTCTTAAAATCAGGAATAAGGGATCTTTCGGAAAAGGTTTTATTTTCCGAAAGATCCCGTCTAGACTGGCGCTTTTCTCCAGAAAAGCCCCGAGCCGGAAAAAAGCGGCAGCCATGTTTATACAAATGAAGCGGGGGATATTTAAATCCCCCGCTTCATTTGCAATTCCGACTTGTCTCATCTGCATCCCTTTTCCGGAAAAGGGGTGCAGTGTAGACACAGCCAAAAAGAAATGTCTTATGCTGGTCTCAGGTAATGGGGCAGCTGCTATTTAGGCCTGGATCAGTAAAATGTTTTAAGGCTCACTATCTTGTTGTGTCTAGAAACAACAACTTTATATTTCAATTTGGAAACTCCTATATGTAATCAGAGCTTGATCAATTGCCCTGGCAGAGTAATATTTTTGGCTGGTAAATAAAACATCAGTAGTTTTTTCCCTATGATCTTGTGTTAGAGCACATGGCAGGTGGGTATATTTTGTGCCCGGAATGGTAACTTTTTATATTCAGCTCACCTCACACAAGTGCCAATACAAAATCTTAATACCATACAATGCCATCACATATGCTGCACGTTCCATATATAGATAGATAGATAGATATGGTTTCCCCCCCCGCGAGTATTACTTGTTCTAAGTTTAGATCTTTCGTCCTGTGAATTTGGCCTTTTAATAATCCTTAGTACATTAAAAGTTATTACAAAGGTGAGACAATGGGCCAAATTCAGCACCATCGTCAGTCTGTGCAGCTCCACTGATATCCTAAGTATATCACCTAATACTGCAAAAGCGACGAGGAGTCCTGTGGCACCTTATAGACTAACTGAAGTGTAGGAGCATAAGCTTTCGTGGGCAAAGACCCACTTCGTCAGATTATGCTTATGCTCCTACACTTCAGTTAGTCTATAAAGTGCCACAGGACTCCTCGTCGCTTTTGCAGATTCAGACTAACACGGCTACCCCTCTGATACCTAATACTGGAGTACTTTAATACAACCCTATTCTATCTAAATACAGGAACTGGATGAAAAATGTATAGCGTGCATTGCTGTGAGGCCAGTTGTCAGTGATGGTCTCTGATTGTCAAAGCCATGGCTGGGCAACGGAGATTAGATCATATATTCCTGACTCTGACGCAGCTTCAGTTTAACCATGTATAAAATGGGGATGATAACAGGGCAGTTGTAAGAATCAGTTTATGTTTGTACAGGCTAAACCTCTCTAGTCCGGCATACTCTGGTCCAGCAACATCCATGGTCCGGCATGATTTTAGAGAGCCGGATGTCCACTTATCATGGGCGTTGCAAAGTTTCCCACAGTCCCATAAAGTTTGTTTGCAGCCACCAGTCCTGGCTCTCAGTGTTCTGTGCTTTTGTTTAGCTCTAACTGACCCCTAACTGTCTTCTCTGAGCCCAGTAAGCAGTGGACGTGTTGGTAATCCTGCTAGACAATACTGATCTCCCGTGGTTCGGCAAATTCTTGGTTTAGCATCAGTAAGGCCTGAGGGTGCCAGATTAGAGAGGTTCCTCCTGTAAAGGGCTTTGAGAGCTTAAATAAAAGCCACTACATCTTGCAGAGCTGGTATTAATTACTATCATTTTAATTTGGTTAGCTAAAGATTCCCAGTAGCCAGAAAACAGAACTGGTTTGTGTGTCCTCCTGGAGCGGACTGAGAGTGCTGGAGAAGAATCTGAACTGGATTTTCAGTGCCCACTTGACTCTAACAGCACCACAAGTACAGTCCTTTCAACTGCGGCACAGGATTAACTGTCCAGTTTATGCCTTTCCATCATGCCCCTGTTCTGGAATCCGAGTTAATTCTGGCACTGGGTGGTGAATCAGAACCTTTTCTCACTCCATAAGAATGTCCAAACACCACAGTTCACTCAATATGTCCCCGGATCTGCAGCAAGGCCCAGCGGGGCTGCAGGAACCCAACCCATGCAGAATCGGGGCCTACGATTTCCACAGCTATTCATTCCTCCACTCCCTCCGCCGGATGTGCAAAACATTCCCTTCTCTCTCAGCTATTCATCTCAGCACCCCCACGCTGCGAAAAGGAAAAATTTTCTATATTGCAATCTATCGCACATTGGGCTACGGTGGATTAGCTGGAGCTATGCGATAATCTCTCAACCAAAGGGCCCCTGTGATTCCCCCGGCCTGGAATGTGTTTGATGCTCTTCTTAGAGATATTTCCATAAAGTCCCTTCTCTCACAGCCCTTCCCCAGAGGCAAGCTTGATGGGGTGTCCTGAAGGGTTAAGCAAGGCTCTGCTTTGGTATAATTGGCATGTCAGGCTGATGTCTCCTACAAAGAACCCTTTTATCTTCCTGTTGCTGTGTGCGTGCGTGTGTGCCTCTCATGTCAGATTCTAGAAGCCAATTAATTTTGAGGCTTCCCCACAACAGACCCGGGATTTGATATGAAGCTGCCGGGTCGTATAATTCCCGCTCAGACACTGGCTGAGAGATGAGCTCAAGGTGCCGCTTACAGCCAACTGCCAGCTGTACACTGGACTTGGGCTATGGCAGTTTCTGCTCCAACCTGCACAGACATTCCCTTCATTCCAGCAGGAGGAAACAGACTTGACACAGCTCACCGTTCTGTCCCTGCGCCCTTCCTTCTGCCCAGAGGCTGCTCTGGGCTCCCTAAAGACAAGACATGTAGAGACATCATCAGCCCAAGAGGAGCCACGCTTGGCTTAATCAGCAGCATGGTCTGCAAGAGTCTGTTTCCACACTTTGCCATGCGCCCAGGGCATAGGCTAGCCGGGCAGCTGCCCGGGATGCCAACCTATGGGGGACACTGATGGCAGCTGTAAGGGGTGCGCAGTGCCCGTTATAGCTGCCATCAGGCGCCACGCGCCTGGCTCCCAGATCGCAGGCTGCAGCAGCTCCCAGCAGCCACCCTGCAGTGTCCGCCCGGGGCAGGGACCGCATTAACCCCCGCAGCACCAGCCAGCAGCACCCTTCCCCAAGCGGGCGCGGGGCCCTGCATGGCCAGGCTTGGCCCGCCCCGGGCAGCGCGCCAGCAGCGGTAGCCAGGCTGGGCTGGGCTGGTCACGTGCGTCCTGCCACCGCCAGCTCTGCGCGCCTTCCCCCATGCGCCCTCTCCCAACCCCGGGGCACAATTAACCTGTCTGCCCAGGGCACCGGAATGGCTCAGTCCGGCCCTGCATGTGCCACAAGCAGGGATGCTGTTCTGGCATGGAGGATGGGCTGGTGCAGCATCTGTCTGTCTCTGCTATTCTGACATATGCTACAGCCACCATGCAGATGCAAGAGGAGAAGCAGCAGGAGCCCGTGTCAGGGACAGAGGAAGAGAGAAGAGAATAGATCAAAGTCCCCTCAGAAGCAGAGGTGAAAGGAAGTGGTCGGGCTCAGCCGTGAGCCAGGTTCAGGGCCCCGCCACACAGCGCAAATTTTGCTTTTGCCCCTGGGCGCCTAACACCCTCGTTACGCCTCTCCTCACATGACAAATCCCAAGCCCTAGATGGCTCATTCTGGGTCTCCAGGCATGTCTCGACTCCCGCCACATCACCCACAAATCTGTGCTTCATTATCCGGTCATTGTGGTTATTGCATGTCCTGAGGGAAAATGTCCAATGCTGGGTGAAGAAGATACTGTGGGGTTTGGTGTCCCACAGCCAATAAGAAAAAGATAGGATGCAAGATCTGTTTGGAATTTGGCCTCTGGCACAGTTCTCTGGGAAGTTTTCCCTTTAACCAACAGCCAAGGAAACAATTTCAGTCAAATCAAACCACCCACAAAACAATAAAACAAAACAAAACACTTAGCAGAAAGGAAGCAGAGAACCTCAGACAGTTATAACTGCTCTTGTTAGTAAATTTGCAAAAGCATCTATTGAAGTCAAATACTTTTCATCCTCAAAACAAGTTCACTTCCCTGGTGTTCTTTTTCTAAAGAGCTTTGAATGTTTTGTCCAATCCAGAGTAACTTGAATGTTCAGAAAACAAGACCAGGAATCTTTTCAAGTCTGACCTACTGTAATATGGGGGTGATTTTTTTCCAGCCTGAAATCATATCTGCAAGCTCAGAAATACTTATCTCCTCCATGAAAAGCATATTGAATACCCACTGGCCTATATCAGAGTCAGAGTTGGGGAAGCTACATAAAAATTATTGTGCAACAAGCCAGCCTTGAGTAATAAACAGCACATAACAAAACTCTGAGCACAATCTACATCTACACAGTTCACAACCTCCAGTGGTAAAGTTTTCCACTGACTAATTATGCTTGTGGGAAAGGAATTTGTTAAACATTTGGCTCAGCATTTATGAATACATTCTTTTTTAGAACTGTCTCACCCGTTGGGAACATAAGGTTGCTTGGAAAGACATTCACATAGATCAGTACCAGGTTTACCATAATAAATAAAATCAATTGGTTTTTTCCCTCTTCATTTTTCAGCTGCAAATTTAAAGGGAACCAATTTCATTCCTGCACAATAGGAGTTACAGGGGCTCTGCTGAGACACAGCTATTTGAAGTGAGTCTAGCAGCTTCTCTCTGTCACGTCTCCAATGTATTAGTCAACATCTGCAGACTCCTAAAGAGATAGGGACAAATCATGGTCCCATTGAATTCAATGCAAAATTCCGATTGATTTTCCTCGAACCCGGAATTTTCCCTTGAAGTATATGCCAGTTCCTTAAGCCCCAGAATGGCTCTCAGAATGGTTTTTTGATTCACACATTTTAAATATCTATTTTAACTGCTTTTCTAACTGAAAACCCCCCCACCCTTATAAGTGAATTGAAAAGCTTTTTACCTGCTAACAGCTGCATTCAGGTCACAGAGTTTCTGCTACAGAAAGTTCTTAACATCACTGGGGTGAGGAGAGAAGAAGAAAAGATGTAGTGTTGGTGAAAGGTGCCATTTTGACAGAACAGAGACCAAAGTCCTCTGATTATCTATAGGATGGGTACTGCAGAGGAAGCAGACAATAGAACAGTGCAAATAACGGATTTTCAATTCAGTGGCAGTTCCAAAAACATTTTTTTAAATGGGTTGGATTGATCCACATCTGAAATGTTTCAAAATTTTCACTGAATTGAAAAAAAAAAATCCATGTGGGGCTTTGTTCCAGAACCGGGATTCAAACCCACCTCTCCTGCAAGTGCCCTACCACTACCCGGGGTTCCCCGCCTGTGATTGGCGGACCCCTGGTGGTCTGCAATGGTACTGTAGGGGATCCGCGGAAAATTTAAAATAGAAATTAAAATAAATATACGTAGCCTCCTCGCAGCCAGTCCTTCAACCCGTGTTGCTTCTCACGGCTCGGGAAGCAGTGTGGGCTGAGGGATGTGCAGGCACGGCTATATTGTTGGGGGGGGGGGGTCCATAAAATGTTAATAGATTGAAAAGGGGTCTGTAGGCTGGAAAAGGTTGGGAGCCGCTGCACTAGGCTAAAAGTGGGAAGGTGGTAGGGATACTGGCAGCAGCATTGCCACCTCTTTTCTGGTTGTTCT
Source organism: Pelodiscus sinensis (assembly GCF_052426305.1). NCBI lineage: Eukaryota > Metazoa > Chordata > Testudines > Trionychidae > Pelodiscus > Pelodiscus sinensis. The sequence continues at coordinate 7,313,425 of NC_143067.1, forward strand.
GTGAATGGCAAAAAGCGCCTCAAATTTGTGCGTTGTTTCCAGTCACCCAAAACTGCACTTTTCCTGGAACGAACTCTTCGCCGGAATCGTTTTGCCCAGCCCTAGCAGACAGTACGCTTTGGCCCCTTGTGATTCTACCGCCAGCGTGCTTTTGCCCTGTAGGCAGAAGGTGAGAGTTCCCTTACTGTCCTTGCGGTCTTGGCCTCTCTTCAGAGACAGCCAAGGAGGTTGTGGCGTTGGGGGGTTATTGTCCAACGGCAGACAGCTGCCTGCCAGGAACAGAACCAAGAACGGTGAAGGCAGTTGTCACATGTCATCCAAGAGGCTAATGCCTACCTTGCAGCTAGGAGCATGCTTCCCAGGGTGGGTAGACAGCCACACCAGGTCTGCTCAGGCAAGTGTGCTAAAAATAAATAGCAGTTTAGCTCAGGAAAACCTGGGAGGTGGACTAGCTACCTGACCCCAGGTACATACACAGGCAAGTAACCTGGGCCGCCATCTATGCTACCCCCAGCTGTCCTGCTATTTTTAGAGCACTAACTTAAGCAGAGCTAGCATAGGCTTGTCTGCCTGGGCCAGGAAGCATGCTTCTAGCTGCAGAGTGCAGACACGCCCTGAGTCACTAGAAATCTGGGCTCTCTTCCCACTGCAGCTGATGAGCTGGGCACACCCTTAATGACCTCGTGTAGCAGGGGAGAAAAACTGGAATCCTGATTTTGGATTTCTACAGAGCCAGAGTACCAGCTAGGTGGTTTTAAAGCAGGAGTGGGAAACCTTTTTTGGGTCAGGAGCTCCAAAAAAAATCAGTTGGGGGGCCACACCCAGGTGAGAAGCAAAAATACCCCAAACCTTCACATGGCCCCCGACCGAGAAGGAGAAAGATTCTCCCCACATTCCCCTCACACACCAGAACCTGGGGGGGGGGGTAGTAGATTTTCTGTGATCCAGCCCCATGGGGAGGGACAGCGGGGGGCTGGCATACCAGCACAGGTTCCCCCATGTTGAGGCAGAACCCTGAGCATCAGGGGCTGGACCCAGGCAAGCTGGGGGGCTACATCCAGCCCCTGGGCGTTAGGTTCCCCACCCCTATTTTAAAGAGAAACAGTAGAAACAGTTCAAGTGTTTTCATTGAGTCAGAGGAGCTCAGAAGCCCTGAATTCCATTCGCAGGATCCACATGTCTGTGGGTTTCCCACCCATCGGGAGGCTGTTGCCAAAGAGCAGCTGGGATTTTAATTAGCCAGGAGGAGCTAAATCTGGGGCACGTTTTAATGCAAAGCAACATAACAGGTTCAGGTGCTGGCCGCTCCCTGGAGCATGTGTCATACAAAGAGAGTTCCACGAGGGACTCCTCCCTGCTAGCAAGTGGGTGGCTTGCCTCTCAGCCATCTATCTTGCGCCTTTCCCACTTGGGCAACTAGTGGGCTATTCTAAGTGTTTGCACTGGCAGCTAGAAAAACCCAGAACTGCTGGCTCTGTATACAGCTGCCAGTATACAGAGTCTCTGATGGAAGGAGAGGAAGGAGCCTTCCCTTTGGATGTGAAAGGAGAAAAAATTCTTCCCATGCAGTGCCTAGAAGGACTCGGTACATTTCCTCGTGGCTATAGAATTGCTGTGTGTTTTATTAGAAGCTCCTATGGCAGCCTGGTTTGGTTTTGTTACTATCAAGTGGGGGTTTGCAGCTTCCTTGCCTCTGGGTCACATCTGTTTCTTAACCATCTGTAGGTGGGTCTGATCCCCCTGCCAGAAGACAAGGCTGTGTGTGATCTTCCCTGCCCCATCCTTTCACACACACCCAGCTGCTTCTTTGCAGCCCTCCTGGGAGAAATTCATCGAGGCTTGTTCCCTTCCCACTTCACCTTTCGAACTTGGATGGGTCATGCAGATTCAGTTCCATGCCTGACCGCCACCTGACAAGTGACTGGTTGATGTATGAACTCTGCCGACCCACCCCCGGCTTGTGGGAAACTACCATAGTTACCGGAAGGTTCTGGCTAATGAAGAAGCTAAGAGAACTCTGAATAGGAAGAACAGACAACTAGACAAGGCTCAAGGAGGCAAATGGAAACTGTGGAAAACCTCATCGCTTTTCTGTGGCATTTTCAAACCAGCATGGTAATGACTGCAAAAGTCCACCTTCGAGAGAGGAGATGGGGAGTTAACATCGTTTATTGGACCGACTTCTGTTGGTGAAAGAGACAAGCTGCTGAACCATGTAGAGCTTTTCTTCAGGTTCAGATATTACCTCAGTATCTAGAGACTTCAACCAACCAAGATGGAGGCATCATGAGGCCCAGTGTTGTGTCCAATGTTCTTGCCCTGAAGGGCTCACAATCCAAACAGACAAGGCAGACAAAAGGTGGGAGGGGAAACAGAGCACAGAGATGAAAAGTGACTTGTCCGAGGCCGGGCCATAACGAGGAACAATGCCCTTCTTTCTCCCCTGCCCAAAATGCAAACTCCACCATCCGTCACAAGAGTGCAGCTCGCGTCACCGGAACCCCCGGCTGGAATTACAGCAGCCTTAATTAATGTATGTGGTAAGGGAATCCTATCCGCCATGAAACGTAAAGATCCATGATATAGATGGCAAAAGCTCAAGGAGACAGGATGGACCCTGGGGAGGGGAAGGAGGGAGGGAAGAGTTACCTGGGTGGAAGTGAGCATGGGGCATTTAGTTTGCACAACACAAAAGCATTCGGAACAGCACGCCCCATGAGAGTGTGCAGTAGACTCCTAAGGGAAGCCAGAGAAGCTCGAAGGCTTGCGTCATTTAATTGCAGAGCAGACAAAGCCCTCGACAATCATCTGTAGGGAAGGATGCTGCATTGGTTGGGGAATGGTGTCGTTAGAGGTGGCAGCTGGAACACACTTTTGATAGTTCCCAAACTGTCACTTTTTTGTGCTTGTACCATTAGTGCCAGAAATCTCTTCCGGCTTCCAGAAAGTGCCAGAACAGTACTCCAGAGCATTTGGGCACGGTTCATGCCCTGGGACTCGGTGACTCGGGGTGGGTGAGATTCTGTGCCTGCATTGGGCAGGGGGTCAGACTAGATGATCATAATGGTCCCTTCTGACCTTAAAGTCTATGAGTCCATGAGACTGAAGAAGTTTTTAATTCCTATGAGATGCCTTGTGGGAACTCATCTATAGACTGGATCACCAGATGACTGACTAGATGGATGGATCATTAAGGGTACATCTACACAGAACGCTTATTTTGAAATAAACTATTTCGGAACTGTTTTTCCAAAATACCGTATATTCCGGCGTACAAGACGACTTTTGATGTTAAAAAACATCCCCCAAAAATCGGGGGTCGTCTTGTACGCCGGGTATACATCCCAGGCGCACCTGGGCTGCCCCCCCCCGCCGGCTTCCCCCGAGGCTTTGCAAAGCTGCTGCGGCTTTGCTCCCAGTGCCTCTGGTCTGCTGGGGATCGTCTCCAGCAGACCAGGGACACCGGGAGCAAAGGAGGCGGAGGGGCGCTGGGGTATAAGATGAAACCCTATCTTTTAATTAAAAAATTAGGGGGTCGTCTTATACGCCCAGTCGCCCTATACACCGGAAAATACGGTAGCTTATTTCTAAATAGCACATCTACACCAGTGGTGCTCAACCTTCTTTAATTCACAAACCCCAGGGCCGGAAAAAGTTTTGTTGAGGAAAAAAAAAGGAACATTTTGTTGCGGCCCCTTTAATTTAAAGTGCCAGTCCGTTCCCCTGCCACTCCCTCCACCCCCGTTGGGTGCCGAGCCAGGAAAACAAAATGGCGGCCAGCCCGGCGCTGCGACCCCCACAGGAAGACAGCTGCGACCCACGGGTTGCACACCGCTGTCTACACTGCAGGGAAGACTCAAAATGAGTCCGAGGCAGGCTTCCCTAACGTGGATGTGTTACCTCGAATTAGAGCCCCAGGAGGCACTGGGGAGTAATAATTTTGAATGGCCCTGGGGAGCAGCTATTTCGAAATAGCAGCAGTGGAGCGTCCACACTACTGCTATTCCGAAATAGCTATTTTGGAATAGGCGTTATTCCTCGTGGAATGAGGTTTACAGATTTTAAAAGAAGCCGTCTTATTTTGAAATTATTTTGAAATAACAGAATTGCCGTGTAGATACTCACTTTGTTATTTTGGAAAACTGTACTGTGTAGATGCACATTGATGACTGTCCAAAGCATGGAAAGGCCACGGCCTTCATACCGCCAATCCAATGCCATATTGTCACTATGTGCTCTGACTAGGTTAGCCCCACGGGTCACCTTCCCATACCGGACTGGCCATCGTCTTTCAGTCAAGGCCTGCACAGCGCCCCCACCAGGAACCATCACCTGCCAGTCAGTCAGTCAGTCAGTCAGATGGATTTAAGCCCAGTGTTGCTCTGCCTCTCTGAACAGTTATATTGCCCTCCTAACATGGTTTCTGAGCAGGTGGATTCAACCGAAGCCTTAACCCATCTCTGGACTGCAAGAGCAGCTGCTTTGCTCTGATGATTTTTTTTCCTCAAAAGCTCCTTGGATCCTGCTGCTTTTTCTCCCCACTTCCCCATAATCAGATACAATCCTCTGTCATCACATTTAGTCCCCGCGGAGGCAGCTGTGATGTCGGAAGCAGAGGGCTCCGATGCTAGAAGAGCAATAAGCAGCAGGCGAATTTGTTAGAACTCTCTGCTCTCATGCCAGCGGCTGCTAATAACAAACACCACAAAATACAGGAGCAGGAGCAGCTCAATAAAGGATTTCACGTTTTTTTCTTGGACTACCAATGAATCTGTTAGCTTCTTTGAGAGACGTGGGAAACAATCCAAACCTTAAATAGCTCTCCGCAGTAGTGCTCTCAGGCCACCAGTGAGATGTCATGCATCCTCTGAGGGATCTCTGAAAATAGCCTCCATTCTTTTCTGCCTGGCCTAGGGTTGCCAGGTGTCTGGTTTTCACCTGGACAGTCCTGTATTTGTGGTCCCTGTCCATTTCTCTTGGACGGAAAGCCAGCAGGGACATTCTTCCTCTGCCATGCCTGGTGGGGGGGATAGCGGGGAGTGAGAAGCGTGGGGATTTTTAAAGGCACAATGTCCTTTTTTTTTCTGCTCAAAACCTTTGGCCCTGCATGTGGTTTTTTGTTTGTTTTTGTTCTTTGGGGTTTTTTTGGCTCAACAACTTTAGTCCCCACTTTTTTTTTTTTTTTTTACCCTCAACCAATTTTTTTCCTGCCATATTCGGGATTTTTTTGTGAAAATATCTGGCAACCCTATCTGTCCCTATATTTTTAAAAGCTGCAGAGGGGTAGCCAAGTTAGTCTGTAAACTAAAAAAATAATAAATAGTCTAGTAGCACTTTAAAGACTAACAAAACATGTAGGTGGTATCATGAGTTTTTGTGGGCACAGCCCACTTTTTCAGAAGTGCTACTAGACTATTTGTTGTTGTTTAAGTTTTTCCTGTATTTGTAGTCAGATATAAACATTTTCATGTAGTATATAAGGTCAGAATCCTGTTCGGCTTCTGAAACTAGGCAGGATCAGGCCAAGGAAGGATAATGTATAGGTGACTAAATCAAACCCAATGTATCTTTCCCAAGACTATCTTTGATATTTTCTATCTTTTCTCTCATACTTGTATAGTCAGAATGGGAAAACAGTCACTTTTTGGTTGTCTTAATGAAAAACCTTACAAGTTTCAAAGGTTTTTTTTTTCCACAGTAGAGGGGATTCAAATCTCCTGATGATAATCGTTCTAAAACAGAATATATCCCAGCTCCTGTGCTACCATTCACAGCTACAAAATCTATGCCTAGTACATTAGTCGTCTGACTGCCCTACAGAGAACGATGTATATTAAAAGCTCCCATGTAGCCCCTTATGAGAAAATGTTCTGTATATTAAAATTTCTACATCCAACCCCTTGCGGGAAGAATTCCCAGAGACGTCCTTACATTCCCACACAGATACATTTTCACAAGAATGACATAAAAATGTTATTTAGCTATATTGCAGGGAGTTAACGGGATATTAACTGCATTACAGATCAATTTAGTTCTAATAGACATCTCTCTGACACAAGGTGATACATACAGTTAGGCCACATTAGCAGATAAGATTTGTCTAAAATTCTTTTGGGATTGGACATCGGCCAAGCGAAGCCGACTGATCCTAAGGCCCAAAATGTGGACAAGGGTTTTATAGTAGATTTTGCTAGTATTTTGGGGTTCCTTTAGGGTTAGAGTGGCCACTGACACATTCTCGCAATGCAGGCCCTGAGTTGTCCTGGCTCCCCAGTTTGACCTCCCACGGGAAGTGACGCTGCACAAAAGATGCCATTTTGCAGAGCTCCCGAAGGGCGTGGCCTTGCATGCACCATGTGTGTGAGGTCATGCCAGTGGGGCACTCAGCCAAATGGCATCTTCCGGGATTGTCACTGGACAAAATCACGTCCGGTTTTACGTCAGTCACAGAGGGCAAATGAGACAAACCCAGGCCTGTCCGGCTTACACCTGGACAAATGGCCTTGATTCAAACCTTAATGGTAATCTTGCCATTGACTTCCATGCACACTGGGTCAACCCGAGCCCACCTCCAGCGAGACGTTTCTTTGATAGCTCAGCAAACGGAGGAGAGCTTGGTATGGTCCAAGTCCCTTGTCTGGGCATGATCACACAAGCTAGGAGTTTTGCCGTCCATTTCAATGAGCTCAAGATTGGCCCTTGAAGGAGGTTCCGTGTTCGTTTTGAATCTCTGAGTGCTTGCCGGTGTGGAGTTAAGATCCTTCCCTAAAGAAAGGCATGGACTCTCACACCTTTGTGATTTTATGGCAGCGGTCAAGAGTGCAGGCCAGCGTCTTCAGGCGAGAAGAGCTGAGTCAGGGCAGCCAGGAGTCCGGGATCCAGGTCTACTTGCAGAAGTTACACCAGTTGAATAGTAACTGATTTATAAATCAATACAAGCTTGGTCTGCACTTAAAAAGCCTTACTGGCGCTGCTAGATCTTGTAAGGGAGGTGATTTTTTTCATACTTCATGATGCCATATTGTTTCCAAGGGGTAGCCATGTTAGTCTGTAACTTTAAAAACACTGAGTAGTCCTGTGGCCCCTTAGAGATTATATACAGGTTCACCTCTCCTGCCTTTAACATCTGGATTTTCACATCAAAAGCTACGAATGGGACACTTCAAGCCCACTTACTTAGCCTCATTAACACAGGTCCTACAATAGGACCAGCGATTCCCAACCGTTGGGCCGTGGACCTCTGGCTGCCAGACCACGGTGGCTTTGGGGACTGGGGCTGAAGTACTCCGCTCTTGCCGTGGCATTTGGGAGAGGAAGGTCCAGCCCCGCCTCTCAGCCAACTAGCATCAGGCAGGGCGGGGTTTCCTCCCGGCCGCAGAAGAGCTCTTCCCCGTGCAGCAAGAGGGCTGAATGAGCCACTCCGCGTGGCCCTCTCGCCACGCAGCCGGAAGAGACCCCGCCCCTGCCTGATGCTGGTTGGCTGAGAGGCGGGGCAGGACACGCCTCTCCCAACAGCTGTGGCGGGAGGGGAGGTGCTGGGCAGAGTACCCCAGCCACAGCCACGTAGGCAGCAGCGCAGGGGTAAGTGAGGGGGCAGGGCTAGTGCTGGGGGTCTCTGGAGGCTGAGACAGTGAGGGAGGCAAGGCTGGCACTGGGAGGCTGTGGGGACAGGGCTATCACTGGGGGCTGGTACTGGGGGGAGGCTCTGTGGGTGTTGGTGCAGTGGGGCTCTGGAAACAGGAGGCTCGTACTGGAGGGTCTGGTGGTGGAGGCTTTAAGGGGTGTGGGGGCTGACCCTGAGGCGTTTGGGATGGGGGGCTGGCACTGTGGGGCTCTGAGGGCAGGAGGCTGGCACGGGGGGGGGGGACTTCAGTGCAGGGAACTCTGGAGTCAATGGCTGAGGCCGGGGGGTAGTGGAGGGGTGGGGAGCTCTAGGGGTTAGGGCTGACACTGGGGGACTCTGGAGGCAGGGGCTTTTGGCAGACCGGTAACATTGTATTTTCATGTTTGCATATTCATCACTCACATAATGAATAAGCAAATATGCAAATACAATGTTACCAGTCCGCCAAAAGTTTGTGAATGGGTTTGCTGGTCCCTGGTATCAAAAAGGTTGGGAACCACTGCAATAGACTAGTACTTCTTCTGATGTTTAGACAGACAGATAGATAGATGGGATGAGTAGGGATAGATCGATATAGATTTCTGTGATTTCCACTCTAATTCATCTGATGAAGTGGGTTTTACTCACAAGAGCTCTGATTCTATATATATTCATTAGTCTCTAAGGACTACTTGTTGTTTTTAATGTCATGTTGGTACAAGACACTTTACACAGCTAGAGCTTATTTTGTATGACAGAACCAGAGTAAACTATACTGGTCTAAGCATTTTATAGCAGTATAACTCTGTATACACTGCAGGCGGAATTACTTCTCTAATTATATTGGCATGGTTAAAGCAGGAAAGTTTGTGAGTGTAGACAAGGCTTTAGGTCACACCTAATCCTAGAGTTTGGTCAGCACACGTTCTGATGGCATTCAAAGGTCGACTATCACTTAGGCACGTCATTGCTTGGCTGCTCGTTTTGGCACTGTGCACACTCACCAGGAGTGCTTGGGTCGATGGAAAACGTGGTACTCCCCCGGTATAGTTACCCACATGTGCCCTGTGCCACCATCTGGTTTGCTGCCTTGTAGGACACTTCCACGGTGGTTTGCGAGACACCAACAACTGGCCCAGTGATTTCTGGGTCAAGATCTCAGTGTGGCACTTTCTCCATCCCATAATGTTTGTTCCAGCCCATAATTTTTGTGCCTTTTAAAAACTCCCACAGTCCTAGATGATGCTTTTCAGTCTCTACCTTCTCTCTGGCAGAAGCATGGACTTTGCAGAGCGCCGTACAATTCTGATGTCTAATGCCAATTCTCCTGTTTATTCAGAACTCAAACAAGCATTACAACATCTGGGTGTGCAAGGAGGACGAGGCAAAGGGCCTATGCTAAGCTCTGACCCTCAGCTTTGATTCCCAGTTTTAACTCTGGCTTGACCCATGTCTCGGGGTAATTGGCCATTGACTCTGGAACGGTTCCATTCCCCAAACTGGAAGCCTGCTCTTACTACTAGACCGGGCTGCCTACATCTTGATCCATAAACAGTTGCTGCCAAGACAATATAACTAGATCGCATATATCCAGAGACCATATAGATCCCAAAACAGGCACCAAATGGTAGAGAACAATGACTTGCCTTCCTCTTCATATAGCCGATTACTTTATTCCATAAGTAACAATAATGCCTGTCCTTCAGCCACCTATGTAATGCCTATCGATGTATGGTACTTATATGGCGCCCATCACCATAGTTTCATAGAACCTTACAATCTTTAATCTGTTTATCCTGACAACCTCCTTCTGAGGTTATTATCCCCACTTTACAGATGGGGAACTGAGGCAGCGAGGAATTAAGCAACTTGCCCAAGATCATACAGGGAACCAGCAGCAGAGAAATGAACCCAGTTTTCTTGAGTCTCAGACTAGCAATCTGGGCTGTCCTCTCTCTTTTCTCAGGATGGGCTGCTCCTGCGGTGAATTTATTCATAGCTCCATCATCACACAACTGGAGAATTATCTGTCTAGGTATCAAGATTATTGCAGAGTTGGCCAACATATAGATAACAAGCATCAACCTAGCTAGATATCTCCAGTTATCCGTAAAGTCTTCTGGGGTAGAGCTACTTTGATGGTAGGGAAGCTTTCTGGAGCTTCTATTATAAAAAAAGCAACAGGTACAAACAACTTTTCATGCCTCTTTTACTCATCCCAAGGGCATGAAAAGAGGCTTAAACCCAGTTAAATGTCCTTTGCAGATCACTTTTAAATAAATAACATGACCAACTCTAATTGACCTTTGATCCAGGTTGAAACTTTGAGTCTTGTGCAATGGACCCTGTCGATCGGCGCTCTCTCAGACCTAGAGGGTTAGTACCTGCCAGTTTACTGTGACAGAATCCCCCGTCCCCTCCCCAGTCTTTGCCACTTGAAGGTTTTCATCTAAGAATCTGAATGCAATGCAAGATGACAGTGATGATGTTAAAGTAAACATGCCTCATCAGAGAAACAGCAGCTGGAAGGGTGCCCGCCAGCAATAGCCAAGTAATGATTTCTTATCCAACAGGACTTCCCACTCATTTCTAAATCTATCCTGGGCTGCCGAGCCATGACAGTTTGAATGAAAGATATATCATAAAATTAAGGGAGATTTAAAATGGCTCATCAAAATACACAGCGAAACCCTAACAGGAGAAAGAACCTGGTGTATCTTTTAAACCTCTCTTAAAATGAATGCAAAATGAAGGTGCCTCTTGCCAGCTGAGTGGGAAGTGGCAGGTTGGCTGTTTTATGTTGTAAACACCTCCCACCAGCTCTCCTGAAAGATGAATTAGGTGTGAAACAGTCTTGAATTAGATTAAATCAAGGTGTGTATTAACTTATTTCAGATCTGTCCTTCAATATATCTGCTTCTTGGCCTGATTCTTACTTCCCACACTTGGCACAAGAATGTGTATGGTGGGAAGGGGAGGTGATTTTAAAACACTTCCCCATTCTACATTCTGATGGCCAAAACTCAGCCTCAGGGCTGCTCCAATTTATACTTGTGGGCCCAAGGGGCCGTGAACTGCTCAAGCAATGTTCCCTCTAATTTATTGCATCCATGTGTGGAATAAATGTTGATGCACCCCAAGCCATGTGCGAATGGGCACCAACAGTAGAAGCCCAAACCTAGCTGTAGGTGATTGCTCATCAGCTGGGTGGCACTTGGAGCTCTTCTGAGCGGCCGCATTAGTGCACAACTAACAGGGAATTCTGCCCATGAGGCAACAAATAATTGGATCCAACGACGGCTTTCCCAGGGCTGATGTTTTCAAGGAAAATTAATCAAGACACCACGGACCGAGGCCCACCAGAAGACATCATCTCCCAGCTAGCAGCCGATGACAAAACAGTATTTTGCTGCTTTTTCCCTTTGTGGGTGATGCTGTGTGAGGGCCCATGGCCATCGAGCAATGCAGGAGGGGTCCTAGTCTATGGACTCCTGTGACGACTTAGGAACAGACACCTTCCAACTGAGAGAGCGCAAGGAAGACACAAGCTCTTCAAGGGGCTGAATGGTCACCGCCTCCAACTGCTCAAAATCTAATCGAGTTTAGGTAAAGGATTGGGGGAGGCTGGAAATGTAGTCGCTGGTTTTCTCTCTTTCGTATCTGGGACAGCCTCAGTTACCCAGACTCCTGTGCGTGTGTGTGCTTTATCCCAGAGTAATCTTAGACCTTTGAGGGCCCAAGCACCAGCTCCGACCTGTGCCAAGTTTTCCTTCTACTTCCCAGGACTCAGAGAGCTGGGAGCAGACAAGTGACAGCACCCTGGAGTAAGAGCCTGCCTACAGCCCGACCTGGGGAAGGAGAGGGGAGGACTCCCTGCTGAGGTATATGAGGGGCCATTTGGGAGCCTTTCCATAGTGAGGAGAAGGCTTTGGGAACCAATTGATTTGGTAGGAGGAATCCCTGAGGAAGCTGAAGTGGAAGTTCAGGACAGGAGGGTTGGACTCTCGTTCCATTAGTACCAAACAGGACCCCAGCAGGGGAGAGTGTGCATTGAAAATGGAAGGGTGGTTTTACAGAGGAGAGGAGGCAAGACAGGCACGGGATGGGGCACAACGCACACTCGCGCTGATACAATCGTCTTGAAGGTTGTGTGAACGGTGAGGGCCGTCATTGCAACAAATTACAAATGCTGTAGGTGACCTGAGCATTGGGATGTGTGCGTATTTTGGTTTGGTTTAATAAGGAAGGATGTAAGAAAAACAAGCGAAAAGTGAAACAATTGCGTGAGATAAGCCACCCCCGGTCACACTTCAGGGTTGTTAAAAGACAGTGCTCGACACATCAGTTGTGAAGATTCTACCCACTGGCTCCAGCCAAGTTAAAAGGCTTGTTTTGCCATGCAGGGCCAAGGCTGGAAACTACTGGTTCAAAAGAAACTCTAGGTGGTGAAAAACTCCCTCTCCCTCTCAAAGGGGACAGTTGCTCAGACAGCTGTGAGGAGCTGTTCAGATTAAGACCAACACCTGCTGGAGTGTCTTAAGTAACTAGACCTGCTTGACTCGCCATCATAGCGTCAGAGGGCTTTAGGGCAGACAGATATATGTGTAGACCAGGGCTACTCAACACGTGGCCCGCCGTGCAGTTTGGGTTTACGGGGGCTCAACACACGGCCCACGGATGGGATCCTTTGAACATAGCCTCCACTGGGAACACGCTCCACAACGGTGAAGCATCTCCCAGGAAGGGTGAGCATTGAAAGACGCAAGTGAATGGGTTGGCTGAAACAGATGGGTACAGAGTGTTGGTGTTTCTAGCCCCCAGGGAAGAGGTGCGGAGAGCACTAGGGCATTGTGGGAAGTGCTGGCTGCTTAGCCTTGTGGACAGAGCCTGAGAGGCGCTCACTGACAACATTTGGGTCGCGGCTTGAGGCTTAATCTTTGTATTCATGCCCGTCAGTGTGAAAGAAGCTATTTGCATATATTTGCATGTATATGCAACCACAAGTTGCGGCCCTCGGCCCGTGCTGTGAGTATCATTGTGGGGCCCCCGGGACTTCCAAAGTTGAGTAGCCTCGGTACGGACTGTTTTAAGTTCAGTCCGGTCACAATATCTACTGCTGCTCACAGACTCCTGAGGGTAATAACCGTAGCTGTGGAACTCAGTCATATCGGTGAGTAAATCCAGGCCTGGTCGAAAAATGGGAGAACTGCAGAATTCAGACCCCCAAAAGGGGATGAAATGCAGCTAGCTCTGTAACTGCAACAACTAGCATCTTGTATTTTTTTCTACACTCCCACTATAATCTTTGTTTTCTCCACCAGTTTTTGCTCTAAGTCTCTATGCCTCCTTCCATTCTCAACCCTAGAAGTTTTCCAAACTCTACTGTATCATTACTGTAGCCTTTAGAATTTGGACCAATAATGTAAGTTAAGTTTTTAAATATACATTGTTTCTTGCACAATTGAATTGATAGTTTCCGCTCCTCTTCATACTCATTTAGCTGCTCAGACTCCGTAAAGTCCCCAGCTGTGATGGGAAAATTCGTATGTAATTTAACAGTGATGAAAACAGTAGGGTTCTATAAAATTGTAATAAAATTCAGTATGAGCAAATCTAAAAATTCATAACAGGGACCAGAAAATTAGTTTCTCTTGGTAGGCTTTTGAACCCTTCCATAGCAGAGATATACTCCTCTACTTAGTTCTATAGACTGGTTCCAAAAATCTGCAGGACAGTTTGCATTTTCTATTACATTCTTTTCCATAATATGAACTGAACCATGGATGATCTCTCTGAAAATTAAATTGTATAACATCCCAGGGACATTCTTAAGGAGTTTATAAATTAGCAACTTCACATCCAAAGAGGGGCGTGCCTCCTAGCTACATGAAGGAAACTCTGAGTTTGCTCAGTCCTCAGTACGTATTGCATATCCCCTTTTAGTGCCTAATCTACATAAAAAGTTAAGAGCCTACTTCTGCTACCAACTTTTACTCAAGTGGTGTAGATCAGTGTTTCTCAACCTCTTTTTATAAAGTACCCCTTTTAAAAAATTATAAGTACCCCCAGTACCTACAGTTTTCAGATACACAATTTTTTTTCTACCATTGCAACACATTTGTTTAAAAAACTTAATCGTAGCTGGGCGGGTGATGAAATTTTTCAGTGTAAAAAGTACAAAATAATAAAGCGCTATAAAACTTAAAACAAAAATTCAGTTTTCTCCAAATTTCAGTTGTACCCCCCAGACTTCTCTTGAGTACCCCTAAGAGTACTCATACCACTGGTTGAGAAACACTGGTATAGATCCTATGCTTTCAGCACTCATGGTCCTGGGATCTCCCCACTGATGACCAACAGTGAGTGGATATGGGAGGTGTTACATTAGCTACATATGCATGAGGATAGGGCAACCACTCATCTCTTATTTTAAAAATGAGATGTCCTGTGGCACCTTAGAAACTAACAGACATATTTGGGCATAAGCTTTCATGGGTCAGGCTTTTGCCCACAAAAGCTTGTGCCCAAATAAATCTGTTAGTCTCTAAGGTGCCACACGATTCCTCATTTTTGCAGATACGGACTAACACAGCTAACCGTCTGACTCTCAGTTAAGTGACCCTTCATTTGTGTGTCCCTTAGAGTGTGGGGCGACCAGCTGTCCTAGATTTTAAAAATGACACCAAGCACCATTTTAAACATTCAACTGAAACATACGCAATGCTGACGGGGAACCAAACCTGGGACCACATGAGCTTAGTGCATGAGCCTCTTCAGCTTAAGCTAAAAGCCAGTTGGCTCTCAGCTAAGGCCTTAGAGCAAACTTATTCTCTCTCTGTAAGTAGTCTCAGTACCACTACATGGTGCGTGTATTACCTGTACACAAATTGCACTGTATAATTGAAGGCAGTAGAGGTGTACACCAGAGAAAAATACATGCTTTTGTAACCCACACACTTGCTGGGGATGGTGCACCGTGCCATCTAGTGGCACAGAGACCGTTTACAGAGGGAACAACGAGTCTGCTTTACAGCCTTAGCTAGCTGGCTTTTAGCTCAGAACCATGTCTGCTAGCCTTATACTATGCTAATGGTAAAACAGAGATGGGGAAACTTTTTTGGGTCAGGGACTGCTGACCCACAGAAAAATCAGTCAGGCACCGCATACAAGTGAGAGGAACCCCCAAAAAACCCATGGCCTCTGACTGAGGCGAAAGACACTCATGTTCCCCTCACACACCAGAGCCTAGCACAGAGGTGGGGAACCTTTTTTGGGTTGGGGGCCACTGACGCACAGAAAAATCAGTCGGGGGCCAGAGACAAGTGAGACGTGGAAAAAAATCCCTCCCTGTGGCCCCCGTCTGACGAGGAAAACACTCCCCACATTCCTCTTGCACACCAGAGCCCAGGGGGGCCCAGTCTAGTAGATTTTGTGTGCACCAGCCCCATAGTGGTTGGAGGGCTGGAGCAGCAGTGTGGGCTCTCCAATGCTGGCGAGAGCCCTGAGTTTTGGGGGCCGGATCCAGGCAAGCCGGGGGGGCCGCATCCGGGCTTAGGATCCCCACCTCTCCCTAAGATATCCCTTGCACTGCAGTGCTGTCCCTTATTTGCCATGTGGATTTCCCCCTTATTGCCCCCCACCCCCAGCAAATGTGACCCCCTCCCTGCCTGCCATGCATTAGAGCCACCATGCCCTGCCATGCACAAGGCACCTGCAGGTTGGGACTCACACAGGGGGCGGGGCCAAGAGGGACCCAACGCAGCGCTCACCACGCAGCCGTACTCGAGCCAGGCACCCATCCGGCA
The DNA here is from genome assembly GCF_052426305.1 of Pelodiscus sinensis. Lineage (NCBI taxonomy): Eukaryota > Metazoa > Chordata > Testudines > Trionychidae > Pelodiscus > Pelodiscus sinensis. Next base: position 7,328,833 of record NC_143067.1, read on the forward strand.
TGGGAGCGCCGCCATCGCTGTGAGGGGCAAGAGACCCTGCCAGCAGGGCGCCGCCATCTTTGTGCGGGGTACGTTCGAGTCCCCTGGGCGCCGCCATGTTGGGGCGGTCCCGCCGGCGGCCTCAGGCACACGCGCGCGCGGGATAAACCGTTACCTCGCTCAGCGCCCCCCCCACCGATTACCCCGCTCACCGCGGCGGTGCGGGCTGGACGCAGAACGACGCCGGTTGAAGCGGAGGTGGGCGCTGGTGACCTCCTTCCGTCGCTGTTTCACTTCCGGGTGAGTGTGACCTCTGCCCTCGTGACCCCTGCCTCTTCCTTTCCGGTGCTGGGCGGCCGAGGAGACGTGCAAGTAAGTGGCCGAGCCTGGGGTCGGGGCCATCCGCTTCCATCCTCCCGGGCTGGGCCCCGCTGCGGCCTGTGCCGCCTGCAGCCAGCCTGCCGGGGCCTTTCCTGAGCGATATCAGCCGCCCCGCGCCTGGGGCGAGGGGGATAGGGAGCGGGGTGCTAGGCCGCGGGGCAGCCGGGCGCTAGAGTGACTGAGCCGCCGGGCGGCTGGAGGGGAGGCTGGGGAGCGGGGCGCTAGGCCGCGGGGGAGCTGGCGTGGCCGAGCCGCCGGGCGGTTTAGGGCCGGGCTAACAAGGGCCGGTGCGAGGCTTTGTTTATTGTTCGCTCCTGGTGCCCAGCATGTGAGTCCGGGCCAAGGTCCCGAACCGCTGTCGGCCCGGGGCAGCTTCCCCCGGCCAGGGATGGGAGCAGGGCTGCTGTGGCGTGGGGATGGAGCGGGGAGGGGAGCGCTTTCCTAGAGCGAAGACGCTCGTAGGTATGTCTCTGTAAAGCGTGATGCGGCAAGAAAAATGCCCCAGGTGTCGTTTGGGGCTTGGATGGTGGGATAAGGGAAGCGGGGTCTTTTCCTGGTCTCTGCGAAGGAGGCCGCGATGCTGAGGTTCACTGTCTGTGCATGGCCGGGTACAGATGCTTTTCAGTGCTACTACACACAAAAGTTTCCAAGCACCTCAGTCATTCACCTCTTCACAATTAGAAATCCTCAGAGTCTTGAAGGCTTGGAGAGGGCCACAGTAGTGTTAATGTTTTTATTAGTGAAAACTAAAAGCCAGTGGACTCCATGAAAGTTTGTTTATTTGAATCTGTTAGTCTTTAAGGTACCACAGGACTCCCTATTTTATATACAGATACAGACAGCTACCACCTTTGAGGCTTGTTTATTAGTGGGAATTCAAAATGTGTTAGCCACTTAGACACTTCACTGAGCAATGAGCTCTGCTAAACCCTAGTTACAATGTTCGTCTCTTGTTTAAGTGCATGGTGGGGGGGAGAAATAAATCAGAAATATTGTCTTTAGGCACAGATACTTGTGCCAAATTAGTATTATAGATAGCTAACACCAAATTTGTCCCTGTTGTAAATTCATATGTTAATAGGATTACACCATGAACAAACCTGGCCTTCTTAACCTAATCTCTTCTAATATGTTAGGGACAGACAGTAGTTGTTACTGTGTTCAGTTAATCTTAAAGAAATCCCAGTTAATGTAAGTTTTATACCAATTTTAGACCTAAGGGGGTCTACATAAAGGGTAAGTCGCTTAGTCTTAAGTTAACCCATCAGGCTAGTGTCAGGTGGGATACCTGGCTCCCAGTTTTCTTTACAGTGCCTTCAAGGCTCTGCTTCTTAATGATCTGCAGAGGAACATCACACTAATTGAAGGTGAAAGGAGTTTTCTGCTGTATCTCTCACATCCCAGGTTCCAAAATTGCTCTGTTAGTCACATAATGCTGGTGGTGTCTTTATTTGTAGATGCTCAAAATATTAAACATTATTTTTACATACAAGCAATTGTTGTAGCTATAGATATTGTTTGTAAATGGAGAGGAGGTGACCACGAGACAGTTTATCTGAAATGTGGTCCATGCACATTGAAAAATTCAGGGAATCCTGCCACCACCTCACTCTAGTAGGTTTCCATAGCCAGCATGTTGGAAGAAAAGAGACTTGGGTTGCCTAGGCTTACAAGTTGCAAGTTTTCTGTTAGCACAAATTTCCTGCACCCATCTATGCTTGTTCTGTATTTAAATGGAGATGCTATTGATAAACACAGGACTAGGCATCAGGATCCCTAAATCTGGCTTTGCTTCTGACTCTTAATTCTAGGTAAATCAGAAGTATCTCTGTGTCTTAATGACATGGAGTCCTGTGGCACCTTATAGACTAACACATGTATTGGTGCATAAGCTTTCATGGCCAACGACCCACTTCGTCAGATGCATGTGGGTCTTTGCCTACGAAAGCTTATGCTCCAATAAATCTGTTAGTCTATGAGGTGCCACAGGACTCCTTGTCACTTTAGCAGATCCAGACTAACGTGGCCTCTGCCCCTTTGATATCTGTATCTTAACTTACCAATTTGTGAGAATTAATACCATACAGGCCTGAGACCCTCTAAAAGGGATTCTGTTTGCATTATAGGGCCTAAAGCAGGGTTTCCCAACCTATGGGTTGAGACCCAAATATGGGTCGCCATTACATTTCAAAACTGTCACCAGGTGTCTCCCCCAGGTAGCTCTTAAGGAGCCATTCACACATTTTTTGAATTGCCCTGGGTCACCAAGTCTTCCTGAATTGTCAAAACGGGTCCCCATGTAGAAGAGGTTGGGAACCGCTGGCCTAAAGGCTTCCTCCCAGATTAAAGCCCCATTGTGCACTTCCTGTGTACACAGTAAGAGATAGTGCCTGCTCCAAGGAGTTTACAGGCTAAGGCAAGAGTCAATGGCTATGTCTAGACTACATGGCTCCGTTGACAGAGCCATGTAAAATAGTTTATTCGGCATAGTCAAAGAAGCAGGGATTTAAATAATCGCCGCTTCATTAAAATAAACATGGCCGCTGCGCTGTGCCGATGATCAGCTGATCGGGCACATCGCTGCAGTCTAGACATGCCGTGATCGACAAGGGAAGCCTTTGTCGACCGCTCCGGTATGCCTCGTGAAACGAGATTTACCAAAGCGGTTGACAAAGGCTTCCCTTGTCCACCGCGGCGCGCGTCTAGACTGTCGCACTGTGCCGGATCAGCTGATCATCGGCACAGCGCGGCGGCCATGTTTATTTTAATAAAGCGGGGATTATTCAAGTCCCCGCTTCTTTGGCTATGCCGAATAAACTATTTTACATGACAGCCGTGTAGTCTAGATATAGGCAATAGTAGGTGAAAAGCTAGAGAAGTGCAGGGCCATCCCCCAGTCAGACAACACATCAGAGGTAGTGTTGGGAATGGATTCCTTTTGGCTCCAAACTGAGGGCTGATTATGCACACAGTGATTTTTAACTGCATGGTTGCCATCCATGCTTTCTCTCGTGTTAAGCCTTTTGTAGAAATGCAGTGGAGGATGTTTATGGAGCTGGTGTTAAAAACTTAGAGGGTGCGTCTAGACTGGCAAGATTTTGCGCAAAAACTTGCCAGCTGTCTACACTGGCCGCTTGAATTTGCGCAAGAGCACTAACTTTGTAATGTACAAAATCAGTGCTTCTTTTGGAAATACTTTCACGCTCCCACTCGGGAAAAAGCCCTCTTGCGCAAAAATACTTGCGCAGAGGGCCAGTGTAGACAGGGAAGAACTGTTTTGCGCAAAAAAGCTCCGATGGCTAAAATGGCGATCGGGGCTTTCTTGCGCAAACTCACGTCTAGACTGGCCGTGGATGCTTTTGCGCAAAAGCACTTTTTGCTCAAAAGCATCTGTGCCAATCTAGACGTGCTTTTGTGGAAATACTTAAAAGTATTTCTGCAAAATCATGCCAGTCTAGACCCAGCCAGAGTGATTGAGTGGCAATGGTGGGAAAAGCCAGTCTGATCTCCAGGTTGTTTAATATGCTAAAATGTGAAAAGTGAGCCTGATATTTTTCCAAAGGGCTAAGTGAGGTGGTTTTACAGATGAAAGGTCCTGTCTTGTCTTTGGAATATCCTGTATTGCAAACTTTAGATGGATTATAAGTGCATGGCTCATTTGTAGTGTTTAGTAGCCAGTTCAACTGCAAAACACCTGTTGCGTTGATTTAAATGCCAAAGTAACTTGCTATTCATAAGCATATAAAGGACCAGAGGCACGTATGACTGCTAAGGATATTAAATATCGACTAATTGACTAATCAAATAGTCAGTGCGTTTTGTATCAACTAGTCGATAGGATGCCTCTGGCTTTGAAGTAAGGACTCCCTAGGGCTGTTGCTACACTTCAAAGATGAAAGTACTGCCTGGACCCTGGGGTCAGCTACTGATCCTGGGCTCCATGCAGCGTTTCAAAGCAGCAGCGCCGCATGGAGCCTCGAGTCAGTGGGGCAGTCCCCAGATGGCCCTGGGCTGCACAGGGCGTTTCAAAGCGGCAGCGTTTCAAGTGGCCCTGCCACTTTGAAGTACCCCCATTCCCCCACTGCCTCTTTCTGATAGAGGCAGCATATCCCTAATGGCTGCTGTGCAATTCCTGTGATGGGGGGAATCTTTATGCCTTCTGTTCATAACAGTATCTCTGCATGCTCCCCTGTAATTCATTTCCCCTCACTCATGCCCTTAATTTCTTCTCAGAAATGGCACCACGTAAGGGTAAGGAGAAGAAGGAAGAGCAGGTCATCAGCTTGGGACCTCAGGTTGCCGAAGGAGAAAACGTGTTTGGTGTCTGCCATATCTTCGCTTCCTTCAATGACACTTTTGTCCATGTAACTGATCTTTCTGGCAAGTGAGTACTGAGTGTTGGTGACATTAATGCCATATAGGCTTTGTAGTACTTACATTCTCTGGTGTCCTCCTCACAAGTTTGTAAAATTGAAATTGTGCATGAGTAACAGCTATTTTGGGTCAGTAACTCTTGTTCACACTCACCTTTATCCTGATTGTAATGTAGGGATAAAGTCAGTGCCCCATCTATGTGTATATGGGTTTCATATATGTTCACCTTTTAAACTTACTGCATTGCTGTCTAACTCACTCTTCTAGGTGTTGGCTACGGGACAAGGCTGCTCTGGTTTAATTGAAATTACTTAAACATTTTTTGTAGTTAAGAAAAAAGACCTGTATAGAAACCCTTATTTTGGTTGTAGTGGCTTATTTCAATGGAGCTTAAGGAGGCAAGGAATCCGCTTAAGCTATGTTGATATAAGTTGCACTTGAACTGAACTGTGCGGGGCTTTGCACCCTAATCTTCCAAGCAGATAGCAGTCTGGTATTAAAAGGAGTCAAGGAGATGTATACCTGTCACTTATAATGCGGCTGCTTACAAAACACATGGGCATACTGTCATGTAAAATGTCCAGACATACAGTGCGTGTTGAAATAAGTGTTTACAGAAGGGGGAGTTAGTATTGCTGTTGTACAAAAAAGATAATTGTAAACAGATTGACAATATCTGTCATACCAAGAAAGATCTTTCTAAAAGCTATAATCTAGTTCAGCCACAAGATGCTCAAAATTGTATGGCCTGTGTTATTCGGGAGGTCAGAGTAGGTGATTGTGTGATCCCCTTGTGGTCTTAACATCAGTTAATCTATAAATTTATTTTGATGATCAGGTGACAATACAAAAGGTCTGTAACAGGGTTTTTAATTGACACTTGTGTGGCCACGTGTGATTTTTAAACTGATTTATTTAGTGTGCAATAGCTGTATGGCAGGTTAAACCTGTGTTAAAGGCTCTGTGGAGATGCTTATTTTGGCTTATAAGTCAATTAGGAACATGATAAATCAGTATAAAGTACTGGTTAAACACAGATGTCTGCACCGTGTTGTGCCTCTGTTTAATAAACCCTATTAGTAATGTATACATTAAACCAGTGCAACATCTGTGTGTCAAAAGCGCCATGCTTCCTTCAGAAGTGACTTCAGAGAAAGTAAGACAGATTCATATCCATGGTTGTCACGTGGCAATTTATGAACGAGGGAATGTAAAATCCATTTTAACTAATCAGTTAAATGTTATGTTTAACTAGTTAGCTGATTAAATGAGAGTGAGGAGTGCTGAAGTGGCCCCTGCGCTGTGGGCGGGTGGGGGAAGGTTAAAAGTGATGCTTAACAGGTAACCGGTTACCTGTTCACATTCCTATTATGATGAACCGGTGACTATATAAAATGAAATTATATTGCGTTTTGAATTGCCTGCTTCTGTAAGACCTGCAGGTTGTGCTCAGGCTCTTGCCGGAGTATTGCTTTTGGCCATGGACAAAGAGGTGTATTTTCTTTTCAGGGAGACCATCTGCCGAGTGACTGGCGGTATGAAGGTGAAGGCTGACAGAGATGAGTCTTCGCCTTATGCTGCTATGTTGGCAGCCCAGGATGTTGCCCAGAGGTGCAAGGAGCTGGGCATCACTGCCCTTCACATCAAGCTGCGAGCTACAGGTGGAAATAGGTGCGTATGGCAGGCTCTGCTGTGACATACATGAAAGTCGTGTAGCTGTGAGGTAGAGCTTGTGTTGTGCTGGTGACAGAATGCCAGAGTATGCTCATCAGGTGGCCCAGAGTGAAATCAAGTCTTGCAGCTTTCACAAAATTGTACAATCTCTTTTTGCTGTCACAGTTTTAATACGAGCAGCTGTTCTTCTACAACAGTGCTATTGAGTGCAGCAGTGAGAGAACTTGTATCTCAGATACGCTCTAGCATTTTTTCCATGCATTTCTGCAAAGTGTGTGTGTGGCGCAGATGGGGGCTTATTCTGTTAGCAATGACAACTCTGTTTAAAGGTGTACATTCTCAGTTTGTCAAACAAGTGACAGCCCAGTTCTACTGACCCATGGCTAGCATTGTTCAGTTTGGCTCTCATCTGAAGGAATCGTTCCTATAATGGGCTGTGTTTTAATTGATATGTTAAGGATTCATTTGGTTGGGATGGTAATCTTCATTCTGCATAGTAATGACATTACCTTGTGAATCCATTTATAATTAGATGAATACCTGGCATAATTGGGCTACAGGAATCTGTTTTAGGGAAAAAAACAGATCTCCCTAATTTTTTGAGCAAACTTATGGGACTCTTGTTTCATGTTGTTTTTGGAAGGGAATCACTTGACAGGAAAGATCATGGTTGATCTTCAACATTAACATCTTTTCTGCCCCATTTGTCAGGGGTCAGCTACCATGGAAATTGAGAATTGCATTTCCGTATATTCTGCCAACTGTTACTGTTCTTGCCCTATAGATGAGACGAAAAAGGGGGCATAAGGAATTCTCAAATTCTGGATAAAGGGTAAAATGACTTAAGCTGCGTGACTTGGAATCTTAATACTCTGCTTGATTGTTTCCTTGTGAACTGTGTGTATTCGGCTGGTTGGTGAACACTTCTCTGACCTGATCTGTTGCCTGTTTTATTATTTCCAGGACCAAGACTCCTGGACCTGGTGCCCAGTCAGCCCTCAGAGCCCTGGCTCGTTCTGGAATGAAGATTGGACGTATTGGTAAGTGTGGGAGGCATATGGGCTATTTTAGGTTAAAAAATGAGAAATTAGTGCAGGTTGTACCTCCCTGGTCCGATGCTCTTGGGACCTGACTGATCCTGAACCAAGGAATCCGTTGGACCAGGGCACATCAGTGCCAGGCCCTCTGTTGCCACCAGCTGTGGGACTCCACTCCCATTGGCAGCAGAGGGGCTGGCATTGACCAAATGGGGATAAGGTAGGTGCTTGGGGAGGAGAGGCAGGGAGGCTGCAGAGCTCTGGGTTCAAGAGCGCAGCCCCACAGCTCCTGGGCTGTACTCCCTGCCCCCATCTACAGGGCTCTGCAGCCACACTGGCTCTTTCCCTGAGCATCTCTCCCCACCCCTCCTCTCTGCTCCTTTTCCTCCCCTGAGTCTGTTCCTTGGTTCTAAAGTCCTGTCACCAAAAAGATGCATCCATTGTTAAATACTCTGAGTTACATAATGGCCAAGTCTGCGATTTATTCTCTTTTGGGTCCATCAGACATGTTGCAACCCACCTGGTCACTTGTGCTCAGCCTGCGGGTGCTGAGTTTTTTTTATTTGATGTGTAAATGCCTTGAGGGACTGGGGCACTTTTGAATTGAATATGAATTCAACAGCAAGTGGCATGATCTCTGGGTATGGGCTAAGAGTTGATAACTAATCACAGGTTATGTCTGCTAGGCTGCACTTGTGTAGCAAGGTAATGTGGGCCTGTGGTTTCGAGTGACTGACTCTTTGCAGTAGCTGGAAGCTCACTGACCATGGTTGACTGGAGTGAAAGTCCCAAAAGCTGCTGCCAAAAATGCCTTTGCGGTGTTCAGAGAACCCGTGGCAGAGCTATAGTGTACATCAGGCTCCTATAGCAGTGGCTGGCTGTTGCTGCTGTGGAAGTCATGTGACCTGCAGACTGTCGCTTTCTTGTGATGCTCCATTTCAGTGTGGATTTTCCATATTCTAAATGCTACAAATGTGCAGACTCATCAGTGAGCAAGTGAAACATTGTACCTCCTGCACATCGCTTCTTGGGCCTCTTCCTGGGAAGAATTCGGGGGGCTGTCCTTTCTTGCAAGAGAGACTGGGGTTGCAGGTGTGGAAAGTTGGCCACGGGGAAGTAGATGTTGATTTGGCATTCCAATGCCCTTTGCACGTGCAAAGCAGAGTAAAAAAAGTTACTTTGCCTTATTAGTCATTGTGTGAGGATAAATCGTTAGCATGCAAAACCAATGCTGTGAATCGCTGCTGAGGTCTGGGGAGTGCAGGGACGTGGATGGTTCATTTATCTAAGGGTTGGTGAGTCCACTTTCTGTGTCCTGGAAAGTTATTTGAAGCAACCCGCAATCATGAATGATAATGTGCAACTTTCTTTCCACAGAGGATGTGACCCCCATCCCCTCCGACAGCACTCGCAGAAAGGGAGGTCGCCGTGGTCGTCGTCTGTAAACAGTGGCTGGATTTTGTTTCGTCATTAAACCTCTCAAAAGAAATGTCTCTTGTCATTTGTGTTCTCTTAACACGAGCTATGATCAAAGGGCTAGCGTCCTGTGTGTCCTTTGGCTGTCATTTGAACGCCCGGGGGCTGTAATGCCTTGTTTTCATGGAAATGTTTAGAAGTCTGAATTACATACTCAAATAGCTTGATCTCTGAAGATAGGTTTCTTGTTTATGTTGTAGGACTCCTGTTCACACAGCTACACTAGGGGTGCCATGTCTGTGTATAAACTGCTAGAGCAGTTTAAAAGCGGTCCCACCAGACGTTCCGTAGCATGTTATATTTCCAGTGACATTTCAAAGAAAAATTCTCTCTTCCTCGTGATGATGTGCTCCCTGCTGAACTATTTACCCTTCGCTGATTCCTGTCAGGATCGTATAGAATGTATGCGCCACCTGTGCTGTGGCAGCCATGGAGAGGTGCTTTTCACCAGCCCCTAAGCTGCTGCTGTGAGGGGGCTGGAGTATAGTCCTCTCTCCCTGGGGAGCCTGGATCCCCAGCCTCGCCCCAGAGCAATGATTTAAATGAAGCATGGACATGTTATTCCAAAAAACTAAAATTGAGTTAAGGGCCCGAGCAATGCTGGGTAAATCTAGTGTCTTATAACGCAGGAACCCTAGTAGGCAGCCTTGAATTCTTGCCCCCGCTCCCAGTATAATAGCCTTCCTTTTGAAATCACATTCATTTTATGCTGCCCCAAGCATGCCACCTAGTGGATTAGACCTGTTGATATGACAGTTGGAAGGTTTTGGTCCCTAAGAGGCGGTTACAGCTTTCAATACAGTAGACTTCCAATAATCCGGAACCTATGGGACCTAGGTGGTGCCGGACTATCAGATATGCCGGACTATCAGGAGGTACTATAAGCTGGTTATATATATAGATATAGATATATACACTGTATACATAATATACTGTATTATAAAGTGTTCTTAGCCCTTTTTATTGTACATATTGTATACAGTATACTGTAAAGTATTGGGCTTGAGACTCAATGTCTCCATTCAAATAAAGGGGTCTGTTTGTAAGTGTTTAGTTGAAAGCTTACATTGGAGCATCATTATGCAGCAAACTCACGGTAACTTAAGTGGCCGAGACTCCTGTTACACACAGTGAATCTCTACATCAGTGATTTGCATACTAGGCGAGTGAGTGAGCCGTGTGACCCTCCTCCATTTCCATGGGCTGCAAGATTATAACCAAGACGGTCTGGGGTAGGGCAGTTTTGCTCACTGCTTGCATGCAGTGCTTTGATTGGCTGCAGAGGGAGCACACAGCTCTCACAGTCAGTGTTGTGTGCAATCAGCACCCACCTCACTTCACGTGCCTTTGCTCTGCCCGTGTATTGCTTTACGTGTGTACCGATGGGGGAAAAAAATGGATGTGGAGGGAAGCCAGTGGCATCTGGCAATGCTGAGCAGGGGAACGGGAAACAAAAGGTCTACACATGTAGAACCTGGATGGGCTGCATGCAGCCCGGGGGCCACAAGTTGCCCACCCCCTGCCCTACATATTGGAGACACGGTTTTGGGAATGGAGTGTTGTGGTCTCGTGTGGAACCCTGGCCATGGCCTGGCCCTGCCTTTGAATCGTTAGCTTTGAGAATGAACAAAGAAAGATGGAGCTACTTTCCCACATGCCTTTGCCAGCTTTGGCTTTTAAAGCAACGGTCTCCTGTAAGGAGCTTTGTCTTTGGCCTCTCGCCCTTCCTCAGATACTGGAGAGGGCCCTTTGGCTGCAAGTGGACAGAAATTTTATCCAGTTCTCAGACTGAATCCCATTTCCAACTAGTTGATAAAGCCTGGTTCTAAATCTGCACCGGCATCCCACCCCCATGCTGCCTGCTGTGGTTCCCTGTGTCGGCTCCCACTCAATGCGTCTCTCCATACACTGCAGGGACTGAGATTTAAATGTGGGGTGAGAGATGCGTAGAACTGAAGTCACAGCTGGGTTTTATATTTGTGATGAGCCTTTGTCCAAAACCATCCCTAGCTCTGCAGCTTGCAGACCCTTTGTCCTGACTGCTTTGGGAATTATCTGCTTACGGCGCCACTTTATCTAGTCAAGCATTCTTGTGGATTGCTACTTTAATAGCTCATCTTGGAATTCCCCTTTGCATAAAACTTCCCCTACCTGTATCGATGCTAACATCTCCCCGACAGGCCAAACAATCTCATTTGTAGCTTTGTATGTATTATTGTCACACTGAAATGCTTTTAGAAATCAAGCTTTTGCCCTGTTCCTTTTTGAGGTTTATTTGTAGGAGCAATGACTAATTAGCAGCATTTGAAGTTGATAAAACTGCTCTGAATTCTGCTGTTGGGAACCAGCCAAAGAATGAAGCTGAACATTGATGCTGTTCCAACCAGTGAGAAATGAGGCATGGCCTGATGTCAGAAGTTACCAGCCTGAGGGATGTTCAGAGGGAACGGAGCAGTAGATGCGCCCAGAGGAAGTTCAGAGCTCCGGGTGTCTTGACTCAGTGAAAGGGAAGAAAGTGTGAACCAGTCCATAGTTCTAAACCGCCTAAGCTTGCTCCTCTTACTGATGTTAGACAGTTTATTGGCTTCTCCACATTAGACAGTGACTTAACATTCCCTTCTGGGGGGGGGGGGGAACAATCCCACACACGTACATCGGGACAGATGGATGCTTGGCTTTGGAATTTAAATATGTATGACATGCAGCTGTTCTGAATTTCGTTGTGCAAATTTCTCCCTCCTCCCCCTTTTTTCATCAGCTCCATGCGCCAGTGGCTTAGAAACTGTTCCTAGCTGATAAAGTACTACTATTATTTTGGACTCGTGGTTATATGAAGTGTCTAGTGAAGGCATGGTTAAGAACTAGGATTCTGCAGTCACTCTGCGCGCCCATTAATTCTACTTCGAAAGCTGTATGGGTTTTTTAATGTACTTTTAGTTTGGATGCACAGACTTTTGGAGTTACACAAATGTGTCTGACCAGGTATGGCAGTTTGTTTCAAATGAATAATTCTGTGCACGTACACACGGATGTTATTGCAGAGTTACTCAGAAAGGTGAAACTTAAAAACAACAAATAGTCTAGCATATGGGTTCCCAAACTGGGGGGGGGGGGCGTGAAGAAATTCCGGGGGGAGGCGCAAAGCGACCCAGTCCCCGCCCCCTGTCAATCGTCCCCTCCCAAGTTTTGCTGCTATTTTTGTTTTTTGTCCCCGGTCAGTTCCTTTTTTTTCCTCAACAAGTTTTGCTGTTATTTTGGGGGTGGGGGCATGAGGGTTTCTCTAAAATCAAAAAGAGGGCGTGATGCCGAAAAGTTTGGAAACCACTGGTCTAGTACCACCTTAAAGACTAACAAAACACATAGATGGTATTATGAGCTTTCATGGGTAAAACCCACTTCTTCAAAGGATTGGTTACTGTTGCCATTTGACAACTGGTGAAACAAAGGCATGAAAGCCATTAAGTCACATGCATGTATTGACTTGGGAAGCCATAGTAGCTTCCACCCAGGTGTCTTGGGGCAGGGTGTGCTGTTTAGTGCAGTGTCTGGCACCCAGGGGTTAAATGCAGCGTGTTCATAATCTTCCTCGTTTTTCCTTGAGCGACCTGTGGGAAAGATTTCAAAGGGACTCAATCCCGGAGCGGAATGCGCTGGATTTTGGAGGTAGCAGACGGGTGTAGTTTAGACCTGTGGAGTTAGTGGCATGTCAAGCCAGCCATGACTTAGCTACCAGCAGGCACATCTCCTTGAAGGTGGGGGCGGTAGCTCAGCTGAAAACATTCACCCTCTGTGGCAGTCGCTGCACATCCAGAAAAGGGAGCTGGCTTTTTATTCCACTTCTCGTTACTGACGGTAAATGGGAGTGCTGCAGGGCAGCCGCATCTTACCCGTCTTGTTGTGGATCACTCAAATCCCCAGGCAAGCAGGTACCGAGAAGACAATTTATTCTCCAGAACTCTCAGGCTACAGCTAAATGAGGGGACAACAGCAAGGGCCTGTCTTGGTTCTGGCTCAGTCAAAATGCTCGTTCACTTTCTTGTGTCGGTCTGAGCCAAGCACTCAGGGATTTGGTTTATTAATCTTCAGAAAAGACATTGGGATTTGGCCTGCTCAGCAAAGCCTTGTGACTGAGCATAGGGCCCAGTGGCCTAGGAGCACTTGTTACTGTGTCTGCAACAAGAGAGACTGAACATCTCATCTGCCACATGTCAGCCTGTAGCTGTTGCATCTCGCCGGCCAGATGCCCTCCGGTGTGAACAACCCTCCTCTGCTGTTGTAACGTACCCACTCGTGCCGGGACTCTATGGCAGTGGGACGGAGAATTCTGTTCACGGCCTGGCCTGTTGCGCTCACGCAGCACTTCTCTGAACAGTGCTGTTGCCAGCTTTCATTTTCCAATGAAACCAGAGTGTCCTTTTGGCTCCGCCTGCCGCAGACCAATGGAAACCCCAGAGCTCTTACTTCCCCAGAAAGCAGAAGTAAGGAAGGGGGAAGAAGAACCGAGACCTGGGGGAGTTCCTGTTTTTGTGTCAAAGATGCACAGAAATGGGGGCTGCTTCTAGTTGGCTAGCTAGTCCTTGGTGCTGCTGGCATGGTATTCAGTGGACAAGGCCACCCATGACTGAGGGAGGGTGAGCCTCGCCTGGCTGGTCCTGTCAGCAGCGATCAGAGGCACCTGCCATTGAGAAGGGAGGCGACTAGCCAGCCTGAAGGAAGCTCTGGAGAACGCGTGGGCTCTAACTCCGGATATAGCAATAGCCCCATCTAGCTTGTCTGCTTTTACGAGCTAAGCAGCCTCAGAGAGTAGATGGCAAACTTCCTCTCACCATGTCATGGGCGCTCTGGAGTGGATCTGAGGGTGAGACTGTTGGGAAGAGGCATAAATTGGGAGTAAAGATGTTACCTCCATGGGCCTGCCTCCCTGAATTCCCCCTGTGATTTCAATTGGACACCATTCCAAACGCAGCCTTGGCAGGAGATACCGTTCAAGTTGCCGAAGAGGAAGAATGTTTCTCTCTGAGGAAGACGCATAAAATGCACCCCTATCCCACACAGCCCTTCATCCAGCGGTTCCGCCTCTCCCCCAGGTCCAGTTGTCATTACTGGCCATTCTTGCTTCAGCAGCTCTCTGTGCGCTCTGCCTTTGCTCCCAAGCCCTCTTTCCCGTACTCAGTACCTGCTGTCTAAAGTTGCACCTTTTGGTTTCAGTCAGGGGTGGACTGAATCCCTACCGGCTGTCCTTCCCCCTCAGGAAAGCTAAGGTGTCAAGTGCTTTAATGTTCATTCCTGCTGGAATTAACCCTGGCCTCACCCAGAGTTTCTGGATACATGGTTTCGCCCAGACTGATTAAACTATGAAATCTTGGGCCCCTAGCTGCCTGGCTAGATTTCTCTGTGCCCTTTTGTCTCAAAGTTCCCAACAGCCAGGGAGTTCAAGGTTTTTGCCACTTTTTTGGGGGAAGTGTAAAGATCTTCTTCAAGCCACGTAAAGTGCTCTCTACTGGGTGTTGTATGAATGTGTTTAGTAATGACGATGAGTTGAGCTCGTCGGATGACAGGTGGTGTAGACGTGCAAAATATTATCATCTGTACATGAAACAAAACCGTCAATGCAACAGTGTAATGGAGATCTTAAATGCTCAGAGTAACTGCTCCGACAGCAGCTGGTCCTCTGTGCACACACTGACATGGGATGATTTCTTCTTATGCCTTAAAGTTAGGGACCTGCCTGAACCAACCTGCAAAATCCATTTGCCCCAAATGCTGGGGAAGGTTGGATTTTGATCGGAGCGCTGCAGCGTGCAGCTCCTTCTCCATGTTTGATGTGCCACAGAATGAGTTCTGAGAGGATTATAAAGTAGAAAAGTCTTGGCTTTCATGTCGCTGAAATCTCATAAGTAACCTAACTGTAATGTTCTGATTTAATTTCCTAAAACCTCAGAAATGGCTAGAACGCTGAAATGCTCCAGTTATTCATATCAGAATGTATAATCCCTGAATAAATGCCAGTATGTGAATCTTACTGTTCCATACCTCAAAGTCGAACCCAGGCACTAGATGTATTGCCATAGCTTGGTGTGTTACAGAGTGGATAGAAAATACCATTTTGCTTGAGCATAAAACACAGCTTATAAATACGGATTATTTAGGATCCAGTACTACAAAGACTGGCTTAAATAAATAATCCATACTCCTGCAACCAGCCCTGCTTGCTTCTGGGGAAAATCTGGTGTCTGGAGTACTTATCCTTGTAAGAAAGAATCTGTAGCATTGGACCCCAACCAAACCAAATCTTTACAGACAAATCCATCTAATTATTTCTTGCTACAGGCCAGATTTGCCAAAGGGCTCGGGACCCATCTTTTCCCATTTGGTTTGGGGTAGGGATGTAAGAATATGGCTTTTTAAACAGGTAACCAACAAGCATGAGCTTATTAGTTATCCAAAAGGTTACATGCAGCTCCCACAGCAGGCAGGCACTGGTACTCCTCGGGAGCCAGCTTCAAAGCCACCTTGTTCTGCTGCCTCTGATACAGCCAGCTGCTGCCTGCCTGTGACTGTGTAAATGCTGAAATTTCCAGCCGTTACATGGTTAGTCAATTATACACATTTAAACATCCCTAGTCTGGGGCGCTCCTAGGTACTTTCTCCACTTCCCAAAAATCAGGCCACATTATGTCATGGTCTGGGAGTCTTACATCTCAGGCAAGTTGAAGTGTGGAAAAGAAGCTATTTTAAGTGATAGTTGCAAAAAGGTACTTGTATGCCAGTGTTCCCTGTAAACTGAGCACTTGTGCAGCCATTCAGGAGAGAGTCAAATGCTGCCCAGCTGATTAGCAGAGCACCCACAGCTAGTTTTTTTTTGTTTCTTGTGGTGGTGCACATTCACACATACCTTGGTGCATATATAAAAATTTATTCTGCACATGGATGGAAAAAATCCCCGTAGATGGGAAAGATTAGCTGGAACGTTGCTTGTACCTGCTTTAAATATGTTCCTCCACCCTTGGCAGACTGAAATGTTAACAAACAGGACATGTGCTGAGAGCAAACCTAAGAGGATTCAGCCCCAAGGCTAACATTACTTTTCAAGTGAGTACTTTGAAAATAAAAACCCTTCCCCCCTTTAAATAAAAAGTGACTCTTCCACTAAACCTCTAGCAAGGCTAGTCCAACCCTAATCATATGTAACGGGCGCTGACCTATTTACATTTCCCCCAATAACTCTTTTGCAAGTGGTAGTGCAACTGACACATCTACAGGGTGTGGTTCATTGTCCTACCTAGCAACAGTTAGACCACTACAGAGAGAAAGAAGGAGTTTGCTCTACAGCCTTAGCTGAGCGCCAGCTGACTTTTAGCTTAAGCAGTAGAGGCTCATACACTAAACTCCAGAGGTCCAAGGTTCGGTTCCACCTGTTGGTGTCACAGTGATTTCTCCACATTTTCATCCTCTGGGCCAGATTCTCTGCTAGTGAAACCGCATCACTCCACTGGCGTGATACCACGTTACGCTGGCTGAGAATATGGCCCCCAAAAGTCAAATTCTGCCCTAAACTGCTTGTGCAAAGCCCCAAGTATGTAGCTCAAAAGGCCCCCAAGCCAGAACGTACGTGTGTGTGTGTGTGTGTGTGTGTGTGTGTGTGTGTGTGAGTTAAATATGGCAGGATTCACAATTTGTTCTCCTTTGGTGCCAGACCTCTGGCTTCAGAACTGATCCGGATCGGGAAACGTTGCCTCGTTCATCCTGCATGGCCGCTTGTAACCTGCACTAACTCCTTATGCTACACAATCTGGTCCACCTTGTATTTAGCTGGGAACACCTTTTCCAGACCCAGACAAGAGCTTTGTATAGCTTGAAAGCTGCTCTCTCTCCCCTCCAGACATTGGCTCAGTAAAAGTGTCCCCTCACCCTCCTTGTTTCCCTTCTATTTCCATCAGGGATTTGGTGTGTTAGCCAGGAAGAGCCCTGTGCGATTCCATCCACTCGCAACTCTGCAATGAGGACTGTGAATGCAAAGGTTTGCCTAGAAACAAGTGATGCTCTATGAGTGGCCAATGGGTTTATTTCTAATGCCTGCTCTGATAAGGTAGCCCTGGCTGACTGCGTTATGTGGCTGGATTGGGGGGTGGGAAGACTTTGGTGGGGTATTTCCAAGCCTTGATATTCTGTAACTTTCACTTCCTAGTTTTTGTGCTTCGAGAAGGTTCAAAGGATCAGGATCTAGTTTCCTCTGTCTCATCAACTTAGAACCTGTGAAGAGCCCGGAGCGTCGCCAGTTGCGGAGCAGAACTCAGCTAGGGGGAAAGACGCACCATGGAAGACGAAGACAGACGGGACCTGATCTCCAACCATGAGCAGCGGCCTGCTGAGGGCGTCACGGCCCCAGACTCTGGAGCACAGAGGTATCCCCCCTCGGTTTTCAACCCCCTTTTGTTTATCTTTCCTAGGGCAGGGGGAAGATTGGCAGGGCTCTCGAAGCGGGAGAAGGAAAGGGGGCTCAGCTAACGGAGTGTACAGACCATCTAAATTTCGGTAGTGGAAAGCATGAGCCGATGGGGGAGTTCGGTGATTGACCTGACCAAACACCCAAGCAAGGCTTGAATGTTGGATTTCAATTTCCCTTCTCTCACCCGGACTCTGATCCGGGGTGGGGTTGGGGCTTATCTTATTTTAACACGTGGGAGAATACGGGGCTCTGATAGAAAGACCCACATTAGAGCCGAGCTGTGTGACCTCATGTGATGTCAGTGCAAGGCTCTTCCACCCCCCTGAAGGAACTTTCTGCCAACAGGGGGGCTGGGGAAGCAGTTTGCCCCTTGTTTCTTGTCCCACGCTACACATCTGTCTAGGGAATCTTTGGTCCTATTTAGTAACCAAAGCCCGACATGGGACTCATGCAAAATCTCTTGAGTTCTTTTATACCTTTGGGTGGTGGCATTGGTACCTGGCTTGGTCCTGTCCCTCCTCATGCCGGGTCCCAGTTCGAATGCATTGTTTAGACATTAGAAGGGTGCCACGTATGCCTTCTCGTTGTTCGACCAGCATGTGCTTTAGACACCCGTGCAACAGGTTTGATCCCTCTGTGTGCGCACAGAGAACGGAGCCGTTGGCAGAACAGAGCTGTCCTGCAAATCAACCCGCAGCCAGGCTATCATTGTAATTCTGGGCCTTTGTTCAGTGTTCTCAAGGGTGTTGAATCAAGCACGGATCTAGGTGCGTAGGATCCCGGAGCTTGGGCGATGCAGCTTTATTTTGGGCCCCACCTTCCGCTGGGTGTGCCACTGACGCTGCTGTTTGATACCCAATGTTTCTGGATTTGCACCAGTGGATAGAGCCCTAGTGGAAAGGCTTGGAGCCGAAAGGGCTTCCTCTGGTTTTTCTAAAATCGCTGCATTTGTGCAAATCACAAGTCGCCCTCCCCTGAGCACTGGGAAATGCAACACTGGGCCGCAGCCAACCGGTCACCCATGCCAGACTCAACGGCCACAGCCAATGAGAAATCAGATGTCTTATGACATCAGGAGTTGCTAGGCAGGATGGATTACAGGACAGTCAGAACAGTAACACAGGGATGAAAGGAACCTGCTTGACCAGGTCTGGACGGGCATCAGGCTGGATTTTCTTTTATGTCGCTGCCTGTCGGTGCTATTGCAGCCACAGGGGGAGTGCACCCATAAATCACGTGTTCTCCAAGGGACGGGCCTGATTCTGCAAGCCCTGGCTTCTTGGAGTAGCCCTTACTCACGGGAGTCGTTCCACTGACACCAATGGGGCTGCTGGGGGAGCGTTTTCAGGGCCTGCTCCCACGGACACAAAGCTTCTTGGAATATTTGTGCTTTTGCTTTTATTCTGTGTTGCCCATCAGCTGTTGGCAAGTCTTGCTGTCTTGTTAGTGAATGAGGGTCACTCTAGCCCCCCCTCGGATCGATCCTGCTGCTTGTGTGAAACGCCCTTCCCCCCTCCTTCCACCATCTGCTAAGACTGAAAGGTGGGTCCAAAAAAAAGCTGGTTGCAGGCGGTGGAGCTTCTTTCTAACAGGTCAGCTGGTGGGTGACCTCGTCAGTTGCACAGTAGAAATGTGATTTGGGCGTCAATCGAAAGCTGCTTCCGTACGGATTGCGGAAGAACCCTGCGCTAAGCAGGTTGAACTCTGGGCAGATTCCGTCCCTTCCAGCTCCACGCGCGCCAGGCCTGCTGCATTCAGTGGGAATTGGGCAAGCATCAATAAGGCCAGCCCCTGGCGTTTTGCAATGTGACACTGCTCTTCTGGAGTGCAGCGTGCTCCCTGCTGGGGTGCTCTTGTTTCTAGCACTGCTTTTTAGTCTCCTAATTTATTTCCTTGGACAGAGAACGCAGACTTCCTCCATATGTGCAAATTTCACCGGGGAGAAAAAAGCAAATAGCAATGTGTATAAAAGCAGGTCAGACTTTTTATAAGAGGGCTATTTTGTTAGGCTTTTTCAAAAATGTGCGTCAAGTTTAGGCTAATAAAACGGTGTGTGAAAGGAACTCACAAAAGAACTATAATCAGTAAATCTATGTGGTATGGCAGACAAAACAAAAGGAAAAAGGAGAGATGAATACAATGTAAAAAGAGGTGTAGCAGTGGGATTATGGTACTTTATCCATTACCCTAAAATAGGAATGGTCTGTATATACAATCAGATAGTGCTTTATCACCCAGTAATCTCTATAGTCCTTTGTCCTCGTGAACAAAGCTGTTCCCATTATTCAGGGGTCGCACTTACTTCTGTTAAATTTTGAATCTGATTTTCCAGGGTCTTCAAATGAAACATACATTTTCAGTTGTAATGCTTGACACATCTTCTCGCTCTTAAGCAGTCCATATACAATGAACGTACTTTGGGAACAAAAGGGTCAGGAACGTGGCCAGTTTTCTCCAGGCCTCCAGGGCCAACATTATCTGGATTTTCTAATGCCGCTAGGAGGGTGGGGAAGCCCTGGGATGGGTTACCTAGGAAGGTGGTGGAATCTCCATCCCTAGAGGTTTTGAAGCCCTGGCTGGGATGATTTAGGTGGGGTTGGTCCTGCTTTGCGTAGAGGGCTGGCCTAGTTGACCTCCTGAGTTCTCTTCCAGCCCTAGGGTTCTATTATTCTAAATTGTGGATTCTACCTATAGATGTGATCCAGTACCTGCTGGAATCAATGGGAGTTTACCCATTACTGTCAGCTGGCATTGGATCATACCCTAAACCCATGGTCACCAACCAGTAGATCGCGATCTACCTGTAGATCTCGGAGGCTCTAAGAGTAGCTCTTGAGCTCTCTCTGAACTGCGCGCCTGCGCAGTACATTTACATTAGATTTCCTCATTTGAGGAGCAGTTACTCACCGAGCAACAGCACAGGAATGGTGGGATTTTTTTTTAAAGTAGCAGTATAAGGATTGGGGATAGCAAGTGATGGAGAGGAGGAGAAGAGAGAGGGCGGGGCTTCAAGGAAGGGGCGGGGCGGTAGATCTTGGCTTGGTCTGTCATTTAAAAAGTGATCTTGGGTGTAAAAAGGTTGGAGATCACTGCCCTAAACTGAGAGACTGTGGCAAATACATAGGCGAAAGGCATTTGACAATTGTGTATCCTAAACCAATGGGCTCACAAAGATCCCATGTAGTGCTCCTGAACCTCTTTCCCCCTCTACTCCATGTGGCCTTTCTGCAGTGTTCTCTTCAGTCCTAGATGCTCGATATTATTTTCTCCAGTGACCATCCGTCTGCACTCCTACCCCAATAAGTGCGCGCGCACGCGCACACACACACACACACACACACGCACTCCCACTCCCCACCTTTCAGAAAACTGTTTCGCTTCCCCTGCCTGGTCCCGCATGGAAAGCGGAGCCCTTGGCTCTGGCTTGTCCCTGCCCCATGATGAATGACGACAGAGAGATCTTTCGGTCTGTGAAATCGCCTCCCAGGGAAAGTCTCAGAACTTCCTGCACTCCGAGCTGGGGCGATGTACTGGAAATGTAGCTGCTCTGTCCAGTCTCACCCAAGTCTCCCTGGCTGCAGGGTGGGAAGGCACCGGAGCAGCAGAACACATTGGAAAGTTCACGGAGAACAGTCGTTTTAGAGCCAAAAAAAATTGCCAAAACAAAACCCTCCACTACAAATGCAGGAGGCCCATCTCTTCCTGGGTAGAACAAACTCTCACGCTCTGCTGAGCACTGCTGCAAGGTGTTCCGCTATGAGGGTGGTGGAAGAGCCCCTGGAGAATCTGTGGGTGGCCGATGCCAGCAGCTGCGACTCGTCTTTGCCGTGCTCTAGCCTCCTTCTGTCTTGTGTCTTGCAGGAATTACTGCAGCCGGGGAGCCGTTTATTCTGCTGCCTCCATCCTGGTGGCCCTGCTGATCGCTGGCCAGGCTGTCACTGTCTACTTTGTGTATCAGCAGAGTGGCCAGATCAGCAAACTGACCAGGACCTCCCAGAATCTGCAGCTGGAGTCCCTGAGCCGGAAACTCCCCCAAAGTGAGTAGTTCCCCAGCCTGACTGCACTGTACAACCCAGGTCTAGGCCAGTTGGGTGACGTGCTGGCTGGACTTCACCATGCCAGAGCACCCCCCACTCTCTTGGCTGGGGGAGATCAAGTGCTCCAGAGAGAGGGAGGAAAGGTTTCTGGAGAGCTCCTGAAATCCTGCTCCCCTCCTGGAGATGGCAGTTTCTGTGCCGTCTTACCCTACCGTGTCGCTTCATGTTTCCTTCATGGTTTGGAACAGCTGCCATATGAGGCGAGATTAAAAAGACGGGGACGTTTCAGCTTAGAAGAGAGGAGACTAAGGGGGATATGATAGAGGTCTATAAAATTAAGACTGGTGTGGAGAAAGCGAGTAAGGAAAAGTTATTTACTTGTTCTCATAACACAAGAACTAGGGGTCACCAAATGAAATTAATAGGTAGCAGGTTTAACACAAACAAAAGGAAGATTTTCTTCACCCAGGGCAAAGTCAACCTGTGGAACTCCTTGCCAGAGGATGGTGTGAAGGCCAGGACTTTAACAAGATTATAAAAAGAGCTAGATAAATGCATGATGGTTATGGCTATGAGCCAGGATGGGTACGGATGGTGTCCCTAGCCTCTGTTTGTCAGAAGAGTGACAGGAGAGGGATCCCTGTTCTGTTCATTCCTTTTGGGGGCACCTGGCATTGGCCACTGGTGGCAGACAGGAGACTGGGTTAGAAGGACATTTGGTCTGACTCAGCATGGCTGCTCTTATCCTCTTCCTTGTCACCGAGCTGTGGAGAAGGGGAAGTGAAGCTTGCGCTGACGATAGCTTTGATCAGATTGGAGGCCATACAAGCCCCATTTGTCCTTCCGCCCCGTTTGTCCTGTCGCTCAGCTGCATGTAGCAGGAGGGGGCGCTGTTCCTGCCTGTCATGCTGGAGCTCTGGGAGGGACTGGCTGCAACACCAGGAACCATTGATCACCTCTGCCCCAAACGCCAGGTGCTGGGAAACTGGCTGGCGTCTTCCCAGGGCTGGCTGGAGCACTGGCCACAGGGTCAGTGGCTCATGGGAGGTCTACGCTGGCGTGATAGTGTCTCCCAGCCCGGGGTGACAGACTCCTGCAAGCTCTGCTGGACGTTGTGTTAAAAGGAGCAGCACGGGGACAGCGCAGAAGGAGGGGAGTGGGTGTCTTGGGCTGTTTCCCATGCCACTGCATGGTATTTATCACACGCTCGCCCGCATCTCCCCAGGCTGGTGCCTAGACCTAGCCCACTAGGCCTGGGCCGTCTCTAGGGGCTGAGCTACACCTCTGGGACCCTCATGCTGATTCGACTCACGCTCACGGAGACACTGACCCCTGAAAGGACGTCGGGGGCCCCCCTCTCCTCTCGGTTTGATATCACCCTTTCCTCTGCAGGTGCCAAGCCCGTCTCCAAGCTGAGGATGGCCAAGTTCAGCATGCCCATGGTCATGCGGGAGCTGCCGCTCGCCCCGAAGGTGGACATGACGGTAAGGGATGTTCCCTGGGGCCCTCCGCCTGCCACTTTGCCAGCTGCTCTGGCAGCAGTTTGGCAGCGCCTTGGGGAACATGATTGTGTGGTTCCTTCCGAGCCTCGTGCCAGAGCTGCTCTGTGGTCAGCAGCCCCGGCCATCCTGGCTCTGATACCTCAGCCACGCCCACTCGTCAGCGACAGCTGGGGCATCTCTCCAATGTCTGGGTCTCCTGTGGCTGGTTCCCGTGCCCCAGCTCCTAGGGATGACATGCTGCCGGAACCCGCCCATGAGGACTGGATGGGGACCGCCATCTCCGAACTGTTGCATTCACACCAGTGCCGGAGGGGTGGATGTGCTGGGTCCCACCCCTCAGGCCTTGGCCCCGGCATTCCCCAGAACAAGAGGCAGGGGCTTGGCTCTTTCTCCAGAGTTTGCTGCTCTTTGGCTGGAGCGGGTGAGAAAGGGCTGGCAAAGTGGAGCCACTGGAGGTGGCCAGCATGGTGTTTTCCCAGGCTCCGCTGCGCTTCCGTGTGCCGTAGCTAGGACTGTGCGGAGAGCCCAGGCATTGAGAGAGGTTTCCCTTCCTGGTGGGGTCCAGGAATTAGCCTGGGCCATGGTGACGAAGTTCTGCTGAAGGTTCCTGTGGTGCAGCATCCACCCTCACCAGCCTGGCTCCCGGGTAGCCAAGTGACTCCGTGTCTGCCAAAAGAGCCCCCAGGACTGGCCACACCTGCTCCAGCTAAAGACCCATCTGGGTTTAGTCTCTGGCTCTTCAGCGCCTCATCCTGACCATCCCAACTGCACTTCTGTCCCCTCTCTAGCCCCTGGAGGACACAGCAAAGCTCAGCAATAAAACAGAGGATCAAGTCAAACACCTGCTGCTGGTAAGACCCTCCTCTGTCACACACGTGTCGGTAACACCTGGGTGAGAGTCGGGCACAAAAGTCCTTTCAGCCCCGTTAGCCTGTTGGTTCTCTCGTGTGAGAGAGAGAGAGACTGGTGGCTCCACCTTTCCTTGTTCCCTGGGAACAGGCGTGAGCTGCGACAGGGGAGTTGTCTCTGGCTCCTGGCTGTTGGCCTGCTGCTAATGCTGTCCTTTTCCATTTGGCCCCCCTGCAGCGGGCAGACCCTAGCAAGATGTTTCCTGAGTTAAAGGATAGCCTGATGGAGAATCTGAACCGCCTGAAGAACACCATGACGGACCAGGACTGGCAGGTCAGTGCCCTGCCAGGTCAGCTGGCTAGCAGACTGACTGCAGCTCCATCTGCTCCTTTGCACCCTGACCTGTTCCCGGGAATGGCCTGAATTGGGCTGGTGACGGAATGGGGGAGGGGGTCTCTTGTGGGGAGGACAGGCCGTATTCCCTGGGAAATCACAGCCTGCAGCCGACCTCTTGCATGGTTACATTCGTAGAGCCCTAGAACTGGAAGGGACCTCGAGAGGTCATCAAGTCCAGCCCCCTGGTCTGAAGGCAGGACTCAAGCCCCATCCAGACATTCTCACTGCTGCTTGGGAGGCCGGGGGTTGACAAGGGACCGCAGCTTTCCCGCTCGTGGCTTTGGGCTGCAGACATGAGAGCACAACAGCGAGGAGGGCTCCAGTGTCACCATGATTAAATGGGGGAAGAGGGGCTGTGACCATTGTCTGGAGCAGTTGTTTTTGTGAGGGGCCGGTTCCTAACAGCACCTTCTTCCCCTTGGTCTCTTGCAGTCGTTTGAATCCTGGATGCACAAGTGGCTGCTGTTTGAAATGGCCAAAAACCCCCAAACTCAGGAACCTGCCGAGATACCAGCAAATGAAGGTATCAGAGTTATGGGGCAGCAAACTCCTCTAGGGTTAGGAACGGTCCTCAGGCAGCAACGGCAACCCAGGGGAGCGCTGGTCAGAGGGCAGTGGAAGCACGTACCCATTGGAACGGTTTTGCTTTTTGGTAGCTAGGGGTGTCGTTCCCCAGAGTCATAGAATCCTAGAACACTACAACTGGAAGGGACCTTGTGAGGTCATTGAATCCAGTCCCCTGCCCTCACGGCAGAACCAAGCACCGTCTAGATCATCCCTGACAGATGTCTGTCTAACCTGCTCTTCAATATCTCCAGTGATGGGGATTCCACAACCTCCCTAGGCAATTGAGTCCAGTGTTTAACCACCCTGACAGGTAGGAAGTTTTTCCTAATGTCCAACCTAAAGCTTCCTTACTGCAATTTAAGCCCAGTGCTGCTTGTCCTATCCTCTGAAGTTACGTCTACACTACGGCTGCATCTAGACTGGCAAGTTTTTCTGCAAAAGCATTTGCTTTTGCGCAAAAACTTGCCAGCTGTCTACGCTGGCTGCTTGAATTTGCGCAAGAAAACTGACGATCTCATGTAAGATTGTCCGTGTTCTTGCGCAAATACTATGCTGCTCCTGTTGGGGCAAAAGCCCTCTTTTATGTATTTGCGCAAGAGGGCCAGTGTAGACAACGCGGTATTGTTTTGCGCAAAAAATCCCCGATTGCAAAAGTGGCCACGTCTAGATTGGCACGGACACTTTTCCGCTAAAAGTGCTTTTGTGCAAAAGCGTGCGTGCCAATCTAGATGCTCTTTTCCGCAAATGCTTTTAATGGAAAAACGTTTCCGTTAAAAGCATTTGTGGAAAATCATGCCAGTCTAGACGTAGCCTACGAGTTCTCAGCCAAAAATATGCTAATAAGGGACTCATTTGCATGAGTTGTGATCTCATTTGCATATTTTCTACTGATCTGTTTTTGCACTAGGGGTTTTTGCACAAAAACAAGCAGTGTGGATGTTTTCTTTTTGCGCAAAACCCCCTTATTCTGCAAGATTGGTATACGCTGGGGCATAAAGGTCTTGCGGAAAAATTTGCTTTGAAATATTTCATTAGCGTGTTGCTGAAGAGGATAAAATCACAGCTTTAGAAAAACGTCGTCTTCCCCCCGGCTGCCATTGGGCATAAGGGCACAAGTTTAACAGTCCTGAGCAGCACCCCTTAAATTCTAAGGCTGGTCCTACTTCTGCGCTCACCCAGACAAGCTATTGGATTGCCCGAATAGCTGCAGAATGTTGGTAAGACCCCAGCAAGGGCCAGAAGGGGGAGGAATAAAATATACTCACCGGTGTTTCCTGTGCTTGTTGCTTTAGTGCAATCTAAGTGCCAGGCGGAGTCCAGTTTTGGTGGTGTTCACCCGGGTCAGTTCCGCCCGCAGTGTGACGAGCATGGCGACTACCTTCCCAAGCAGTGCCATGCCAGCACCGGGTACTGTTGGTGCGTCTACAAAAACGGCACCAAGATCGAAGGCACTGAGACCCGTGAAAAGCTGGACTGCCCTGGTAGGAACTAACTTCCCATTGGCCAGTCTGGGGAAGGGGATAGATGCACGCGTGCACAGAGGCGCTCCCGGCGGTTTCCTGTGTTTTAGCTCAGCGACACCTATGCGCAGTGCGCGTTGTGTCGTCAAAGGGCTGTTAGTCTGGCTCGTAAAAAACGATTCTGGGAAAAAGTTGAACGCACCCTTGAGCATTCCTGGGGAAACGGGGTTCAGAGCACTGCTGGGCGCCTGTTGTTGCACTGGTCCTGATCCTGAGACCTCCTGAGCTAGTTCCATGGCCATGGAAGTCAATGGACCTGGTTTTAGAGCACCTGCAACTCCAGATGACACCACGGAGAATTGCGACTCCCCAGCAACTGGCCATGGGGGAGTTGAGGGTGTTCAGCACCTGGCGGGATCAGACACTCGGTCATCGATGGGAAGAATCCAGATAACACAATAGGAAATGCGGCCTCTTAGGAGCATGTATAAGGTGGAGGATCATAGAGGAGGGCAAGTGCTAAGAGGGAGAGACTGAGCTGCCAGTGTCTGCACAGAGCTGGCGGAAGCTTGGGCACTGTCCTCTTTGCTGGGACACTTGGTATGCTCACTATCCCGTATCATGGGCGACTGTCGAGTCCCTACTCCTGGGCACCTTTCTGTTGCCACCCTCTTTTCTGAATGGAGCTCTTTGAAAATATATGAGGAGAAACTTCAGCCCTTGTTGGCAGGCCCAGACTTAGGGCAAGGCGAGTAAGGTGGTGTCCTTGGGACTTGCACCTTCAGGGCCGCACCTGCCCGGCTGCTCGCTCGCTGCCCTGGCTGGGAGCCACCCATCCACGCGGACTGCATGACGTGGTGCAGCCAGCCACAACATGCTGCCTAGGGCCTGCTAGTTGGCTTAGTCCCAGCAGATCCCCGTGTGTTGAGGTCCCAGAGGACTAGTACAGCAAGATTCTCCCAGCTGTGTCCAGGCTCCACTTTGGGCCCAGCGCCCCACGGAACCTTGCCTGAGGAAATGAAGGGTCCTTTATCTCAGCGGCTGGGGGAAGCTAGCCATGAATGCCTGAGTCCCCTTTTCATCAGCCTGCGGGGCGTTGCCGCGGAAGGTGGGCCCCGACAGCGTGGCAGAGAGAGAGAACTGAGGTGTCCAAAGCTCAGGGATGAAGAGGAAAAGCAGCGCTCACGCTTCAGTGTTTGGGGCGGGTTAGAACGGACACAGGCCTGTAATGATGCGGGCAAATATTGGTGTGAGGAGGAGGAGGAGGTGGCCTGGGCTGGCACGAAGCGTGTTGGGAGCCGGGAGGGCTGGGCCTGTCCGAAGCGCGCTACCAAACGCCGACTCTTGCTGTGTCTTGCTGCAGCGACTCCGGGCGGTTTGGATGCGGAGGAGCTGATGTACTCGGGGGTGGATCTGCTGAAGCTGGATTCTGACAAAGGCAAGAGGCGGAGCCAGGCGTGGGCTGGGGCAAAGCTGACAGGAGATGGGGAGGGTTGGCCAGAAGGTGCCAGCAAGTCTCCTGGATCAGGCCCAGCGGCTGGGTGACACAAGGCCAGGTGGCATAGGGATGATCATGAATAAGCATTGGTGGTGAAGGAAGGACCTTTGCGGTCTGGGCTATCACAGTGTTTTGGTGCATCGCCTCCCGCCTCAGACTGGTGGGATAAGAGATGCCCTGACGGAAAGGTGGTGGGGCAGGTTCCATCGACAGCTTTGAGGAGCAGTGGGCGCTGTCCGGGGTTCTCTGCTCGGTGTCCCCATCCGGCTCCCTAGTTATGAACCTTTAGCCTGCACGCCTTGCCCCTTTGGTCATTAGTTGTCCCCAGTAATTAATTGGACACAGGTCCAGTCGTCCCTCCCACAAGGCTGGGGGAGGGGCTTTTAGAAAGTGGGCGGGCAAAGCCCGCCCACTCTCCCGTGCTTCAAATAGACCCACGTGGTCTAGGGGATAGGGCAGTCACCTGGGGAGGATAGGGTCATGGGTTCAATGAAGGACACCAAGACAATAGGAGCCCGCTACCTGAACGGGAGCTCCCTCTTCCAAAAGAAGCGTGTGCTTTGTCCCCCTGGGCTCTGAAGTGCAGCATCCCAGTGGTAAATCCACCCGGCTGTCACACCTGATTGTGCAGGGCTGGGGGCAATGTAGATTGAGACGGGGATTGTGGTGAGGTCTGGCTCTCCCATAAGTGGGGAGGCAAAGGCCTTTGCGCTCCCCGGCCACCTACCCAATGGAGTAGGAGCAGCCAGGAAGAGCCCTGTTTAGATTTTTGTTTTCTTGCTGCGGGGCGGGTGCTTTAAGGCTGGCACCAGCACACACATCCAGGTGTATAGATTCTGGGTAGGAGTGATGTGGAGTCCTCCCCAGTCCCATCACTACTGCCAGTCTGGTGGGGACGGGCTTTGTATTGGCCTCCCTGTGGAAGTGATGGGAGCAAAGAAGTAACTGGCTTCAAAGTAACCCCTCCAGGAGCAGGGAGTATCACTGCCTGGGTTCAGCTCGATCTCATTTCCTCCCTCTTTTCTCTCTCTCCTCCTAGAAGCCAAGTAGAAGAGGACTCACAGGCCCGGCGTCTTCTTTCTCCACCTCCAGCCTGCAGAGTCGCCAGGCGCCGCCTTGCTCTGTTTCACTCGTGCTTTGATATTGCTTCCCTGAATTACGGCCACCGCGGCTAGTCAAGCGTTTGCTATGCATCGTCTTAGCGGGCGATTCAATTGGGTAGATGATATACTTTTGTCTGCCTGACCCAGTGCCTCTCCCTATGCTAAGATGTGCTGCAGAAAACCCGCTGAATATTAGGAGGAGTTTTGGTAGAGAAAGGATGCAAAGGCCCTCCCCACACCAAAGGCAGACAAACTGTATAAAATTCTTAGTGCTTTCTCCACTAATCAGAACACAGTAGTAGCTGCATGTAAAACCACAGGGCTACGTCTAGACTGGCATGATTTTCCACAAATGCTTTTAACAGAAAAGTTTTCCATTAAAGGCATTTGCGGAAAAGAGCATCTAGATTGGCACAGATGCTTTTCCGCAAAAGCACTTTTTGCAGAAAAGCGTCCGTGCCAATCTAGACGTGCTTTTCACGATCAGAGCTTTTTTGCGCAAAACAAACCTGAGCTGTCTACACTGGCCCTTTTGCACAAAAGGGACTTTTGCCTGAACGGGAGCAGCATAGTACTTCCACAAGAAGCACTGATTTCAGACAGTAGGAAGTCAGTGTTCTTGCAGAAATTCAAGTGGCCAGTGTAGACAGCTGGCACGTTTTTCCGCAAAAGCAGCTGATTTTGCGGAAAAACTTGCCAGTCCAGATGCAGCCCAGGTGTCTGAATAGAGATGGGGTTTGTTCAGTACCTGTAACATAAGCATTGTCCAATGGGAAAAGGGGATCCAAGCACAACATATGGACAACTAATTGAATTATCTCCATTTAGATATTCTGGACACAATCCTTCCTTCCTCCCCCATGGGGGTGTAACTCCATTGACTTCAGTGGAATTATTTCTGATTTACACCAGCATACAGGAGGAGACTCGGGCCCTCTGTTTGCTTATAAATGGCTTCGAGGTTCTCAAAAGTAGTTCTCCAACCACGGTCTATTGGACCAGCCATCAGTGCACACTTGATCCTCGTGCACATGTGGGAGGAAGTGGGGATGTCTACAAGGTTGCACGTGCCTCTGTGCTGAATAACACTGGCACATGGTTCCGTGTAGCGTACGTGCAACCGCCAAATTTACTGCCCCTCTTAAGCAACTTTTAAACAGAAATGCTGAAAAGTAACAGACGTCGCCTTTCTCCCTTCCTAAAGGGCTCTGCTGTTGCAGGTCGTGTCCCACTCTATGAAGCACGGGCTACTCCAGATTAGCTTCCCCAAACCACCCTGATTGCTCGAGCAGTGCTTTAGGCTTCATCACAGCATTTAGAAA
This sequence comes from Pelodiscus sinensis, assembly GCF_052426305.1. Classification (NCBI taxonomy): domain Eukaryota; kingdom Metazoa; phylum Chordata; order Testudines; family Trionychidae; genus Pelodiscus; species Pelodiscus sinensis. The sequence continues at coordinate 7,358,937 of NC_143067.1, forward strand.
TCTTTCCTAGTTTGAGAACCAGGCTAGCAGCTGGCTTCGAAGCACCTCTTAGTATCTGGGAGTAGTGGGGAAAAATCCAAGCAGGAAGGCTGTAGGCAAGGTTAGAGATCACTCATGCGAATAGGCCAGTGGCTTCTCTTTACACAGAGACATTAAGTGCAGCAGCAATGAATTCTGATCTTCCTCACCAAATTAAACAGAGGGACATTAGAATAGGAAAGGAATGCAGGCTTCCTTTAACAAATAGGCAAATACGTTTGTATGGCTGTGTTTCCCCATCCCCTGCTAACTCCTGGTGTTTGGTCGGATCTTTGTTTAACAGGTAACAGTAGCTAATCTTGGGACTAGAATTCTGTGTATTCAATGCAGCGTAACCAAGCTCACACGGCTGGTGATTTCAATTAAACTTTTGACTTATAAGGATTGCTACTAAAAACAGTTTCACACGTGCTTCTCTGACAGTTCAGGATTGGGCGAAAGTAGCTGGCGAATCAGAGGTTATTCAACATAAGTCTCTAGCAAGTGTCTCTGTTCTACTGCCTCGGTGGGCGTGTGTGTATATCTACCCTCTACCTTCCACAGCCTCCTAGCCCCAGTGACTATGGGCTTCTACTCAGAGCATCATCTCTGCTCCACCACACCTGGGTGGGGAGGCCCTGCCTCCTGCCCATCCTCACAGCAGGCCAGTCATGGCATTTCTTACCTGATCAGGCTGATGCCCCATCTCCCCACAGCTCAACATCCCTGGGGGCAGAGCAGCACTGATCAAGCCCCCCTGTATGTTCGCCTCAGGTACCAGCTCTCTGATGTGGGCGGCTGGAACATCTCCAAGCCTTCAGCCACCACACAGAGGGGAGAAGGCCTCAGGGCCGGGACCTACCTCTGCCACGGCCTTGTGGAGATCCTTTTCCAGCTCCGTCCTTGACTCCTGCCACCACATCTGCCTAGTCACTGCTGCTCCCTCCTGCCTGGGCCGGCTCCTTTTCTTCAGCTCTTAGAACAGGGGTGGGGAACCTTTCTTGGGTCAGGGGCTGCTGACCCACAGAAAAATCAGTCAGAAGGGGCCTCAAGTGAGAAGAACACCCCCCCCCATTCACTGATGTGGCCCCTGACTGGGGAGGAGGAGGGGGGGGGGGGAAGAGAGGACTCAGCATTCCCCATGCACACCAGAGCCTCAGGGGGCCCTGGCTAGATTTTGTGTGCTCCAGCGCCATGGGCACTTGTGCCCTGAGCCTTAGGGTCTGGAAGCAGGCAAGCCAGGGTTGCATCCAGGCCTTGGGCCTGAGGTTCCCCACCCCTGTTTTAAAGACACCTGGGATGCCTGTGGAGCCAATTAAATGTAACTGCCCAGGCCTGTGAAGCGTTCTCACTCCAATTAGTAAAATGAGGGCAGCTGGCGCCAGGCAATGGCCGAAGAGTTTGTGGAGCAGCGCTATCACTGTGGGGAGAAATCTGTGGGCAAAGGGGCAGCCCCAGCCACAGTTCCTATGGCAAAGGACAAGTGTGGCTGGTCTGAGCCTGTCTGGGTGTCCTGTTCCCCAGCCCCAGGAATGGCAGACTGGTCTCTCCCGTCAGGTAAAACACACAAGGCCAGCAGCTCTTTGTACCCCATACCAGGGACTGCCCCGCCAGGACGGCTGGAAGGGCTCAGCTCCATCCCCCTCCGACAGTGAAATACTGGAGGCCCCACAGCCCCGTCCTTCCAAGGCAGATGGGGGGTTATCAACCATCAAGCCTCACCTCCATGTGCTGGTCACGCTTTGCTGTAGGGCCTGCTACACAGGGCTGGCCTTACCCTGAGACAAACTAAGGTGGCCACCTCAGGTGCCAGACTGGGGGGGGGGGGGAGGGAGGGGGGACAGACCCCACTAGGATCCAGAGTGTAGAAAATTATGTCTGCTGCTGGTGCAGGTGTATTCTCTCTGCTCTAGACGCACAGGGATGGGGGAGTGCTGTGCTGGAGGAAGGAGGGCACGAGAGATATAACAGGCAGGCAGGAGAAAACGGGGCATGGGGGAGTCATTTGAGCTCCCCACCTCAGGTGCCAAAATGTCATGGCCTGGCCCTGCTGCTGCAGGAAGCAAGCGCACTGTGAAGTTTACTCACATGGGCCCTCCGGACCTACCCACAGCCCCATGCGCATTAGCTTAGGCCTAGCTCGGCAGGCCCAGGGGGGAGCGGCAGTCTAGAGCACACCCGAGCTGACACACACACAGGCTGGGATCGGCGTTTGCACGTTCACCCACGGAACTGCCTGCCTGACCCAGTACCTCAGACCCCTCCCTCTTTCCCATTGTCAAGAGGAGGGTCATTTCTGGGCGCCCCTTTTCATCCCAGCCCCTGCTCAGCAAAGAGCAGCTTTTGTAATCCCTGCCCCTGCCTGCTCCAGCTCCCATCAAGTCTCGCCCCAGCCTTGTTCTCTGGGGCAGCTGAGTAGCACTATTTATACCCCCCTCCCCCCGCACAGCAGAGGGGCTAGGGCTCCTACAAGGCCTGGTCAGCAGGATGATCCCTCCCTGACCATTCCTACAGGCCTAACAGAACAGGCCTCACTCAGCTCCTTCGTCACCTCTGCCCATCCCGCCTGAGCTCTTATCCTCACAAGAGCGGAGAGGCACATGCTTACCTCAGGCTAAGAGCCAGAGACAAGGCTGCAGCCATGGCAGCAGGGGGAGGGGAAGGAAGAAAGGCTTGTCATTAACTGGACATGCCAGCTTGTGTATCCTGGCACGGTCACAGGAGGTAAGAAAGGCCCAGTGTCCCACTGAGACCAAGGCCTCGGCATCGATCAGCCAGACCAAAGGACCTGAACTGAAGATACTTCCTCTCCCCCCCGCACCCTCAGCAGAGCTGCCCCGGCTTTGAACTTCCAGTGAAGAACTCCAGCTTCCATCCAAGGAGAAGCCCCATCCACACAGCTGTCCGGAGGGGCTTAAACTCACTTGCTCTCCCCTTGAAGAGCATTGCCCTTGCCGTAGTCCACCCAGGAACACACATCTGCTCAAAATCAATTTTATTTCTGCATTCCCTCAAAACGAGGAACCCCAGAGCACAGCCTCGGCCTTGCCCGCACCCTGGCCGACTAGAGGCGCCGCAGGGACAGTGCATGTAATACCCATAGACCCTGGTTGTAAAGTTATGTTAGAAAGTGACCCCCAGAGCGGCTAGGTAGGTAGCAAAAAGACAGACACCGCGCTCCCACAAAGACTGGAAGTTTCTCTTAAAAAATATAGCTCTGGCAAGAGATTGCTGCATCTCACTTCTAAGAGGGGACAAGTCACGCTGCAGGAGTCTGCTTCGTATCCCTTCCACCCACAGGGCTGCTCCATTTCCTGTTCCGGTTGCCTCCCAGCTGGTTACAGTGCAAAGGCTGGGGGGCCGTTCGGGGAGCAACACACCGTGGTGGACGAAGCAGCAAAGTGCAACGGGGTGGGGGGGAGTAGGGCTCTAAAAGTCGCAGTTAAAAGAAGTTATAAATTAAGATGTAGAAGTATTGTTTTCCTTTTTTAAAAAAAATAAAGTTTGAAGCCGTCCTCTGCTGAGCTTCTTCCCCATTCGTTTGCTGTCAGCAGTCGAAGGAGGCGCTCTAGAGGGGAAAGAAAAGATTTGTTAACAGAACAGCCAGCCTGGGTCAGACTGAAGGTTCATCTAACTCAGGGTCTTGTCTGCTGACAGTGGCCAATAGCAGGGGTCCCAGAGGGAGTGAATGGACCCAGGGAATCATCACTTGCCCACCCCCAGCTTCTGGCAGAGGCCAGGGACACTCTTTCAACACATCCTGGCTAACAGCCGTGGATGGACCCATAGGCTATGTCTACACTCGGCTTCTTGAGTAAGTAATATGCAAATGAGGCTAAGCATAGAATATTGCTGAGCCTCATTTGCATACCAAATGAGCCACCATTTTTTTCCAGGAGAGGCTCTTGCTCAAGGAGGAGCATCTACACTGCCCCTTCTTGTGCAAGAAAAACCCTCTTGCGCAATTCCGTTCTTCCTGAAAAGTAATAGGTGTCACGGCATTGCACAAGAGGGTTTTTCTTGTGCAAGAAGGGGCAGTGTAGACGCTCCTTCTTGCACAAGAGCTTCTTCCGAAAAAAAATAGTGGCTCATTAGGCATGCAAATGAGGCTCAGCAATATGCCACGCTTAGCCTCATTTGCATATTACTCATGCAAGAAGCCGTGAGTGTAGACATAGCCATACTCTTATGAATTTATCTAGCTCTTTTGAACCCTCTGAAAGGAATCCCAGCTGTGCAGAAATCTTGGGAGCACAGATCAAGGGTGCTCCTGGCCCTTGCAGCGGGTGCAGGGAGGGACCCAGAATATAGACTCTGGCACTGCCAGCGCTTGGGGGAGGTGCAATTTTGGCTGACACCGGAGCCAGCTCGCTGCTGCTGAGGGAAGCTCCGCCCTGCTAGCAAATCTGGGCCCTTGGATTGGCTGGCTGGCCCATTTGCCTACCTCCTGAGCAGACAAGCCTATCAGAGTGATTCAGTGTGGGAGAGTTGGCTTGCTCTGACCAAGGGAGGAGCTACAGAGCCCAGCAGCTCAGTGTGACTCCGCCCCCTTTTCTAGGGCCAGGCCAGCCTCAGAACTTCTCCCCCACCCCAGAACCAGGCCCAGGAGACATGGGGGAAAAACAGCTCAACAATCAAACGATGCCCCAATAGCCCCCGCAATATAGGAAACCCCCCCAAACACACCCATCACCACCTCCAGCCCCTGGCTTTCGAGCTCTGGCGGCAGGCAGCATGCACCCAGAGCGGCATTTATTGCCCAGCGTGTCTGGGTGACCATTCTTGGGCCAGCGGTTAGACACAGCCACGCTCGCTTCATTTCCCACCACTGCTGCTGCTCTTAGAAACCAAAGCTGGTTTTTTGGGGGAGGAGGGGGGTAGAATTTCCCACTGTCGCGCTGGGAGCACAGCCCCAGAGGTGAGTCCTGCACAGCCAGATCTCCAGAGAAGTGACAGGGCATCGCAAGCCGCCCTGTCACTAGGACTGTGCTCCATGGATCCGCTTCTCCGAGCCATGCCCCATGGTGACCCATTCCCAGTGAGAAAACCAAGTGCGCACATGAGAAGTGGTCCCATCTCGCTCTCCTCCCACCAAAACCCATGGGAGCTTGGGCAACGCTTCAAGGGGGAAGGACTGAGCCCTGGCGGGCGATTTTTCTACACAACTATGCCCAGGCCTGGCACCTCTCCCCCAGACAGAAGGGTGCTGAATTAGGGGGCTGGAACTAGCAGTGCCACCGCACCCGCCTTGAAGGGGATCCCCCCTCCCTGGTGCAGAGGTCGTTTGTTAAAAGCTTTTTTTTAAAACAGGCAGAGTCAGGGGTCACTGCACAGACCCTCGCCAAAGAACACAGAGCAGCCGAGGGCTTGGAGCTCAGAGATACTCGTCCCCAAGGCCCACGCACCTTCTCACAAGGATCCCCCGAGATCTGCCGTTTTCTTCTTCTTCTGGGGTGGAGAGAGAAAAAAAAGTCTGTCACCTTCCCCATCAGCGGGGCCCAGCAGATCCAGTTCTGTATCACGTGACAGTCATTGGAGGCTTCCTTGCTCACTCCACAGAAGCAAATTCCACCCCCCCTTCCCGGACAGTTTCATCAGGCAGCTTAGCTCTTCTTTCCAGTTGTCCAGCGGTTCTGCTCCCTCGCTCCTGCCTCTTTCCCACCCCCTCACGACCTCATCCCATCTCCTCTTCATGCCCCCAGCAGGAAATGGAGCGGAGATGCCCGAGCACCACAGACGCCGATCGTTCTGTGCTCAGGGTACTGGCTCCCACCCCGCTCCAGGCCCTGCACACCCACCCACCCACCCACCTTTTTCTTTTTTTTGTGGGTGGGAGCAGACCCGTCTGTGCTCGGCTCCACTCTGGAGGCAGCTTTCTTGCTTTTCTTCTTCTTGTCTTTCACAGTCTTCTTTTCTGGGGGGAAGGGAGGGGTGCATGTCAAAGGGGCAAGCCAGACCCCACTGAGAAGCGGTGCCGAGCGAGGCCAGGGGGAAGGTTACCTTTGCCTTACCCAGCGAGCTGTGGGTTCTGCCTGTGCTCGCCGCTTCCCCACCTTGGCCCTGCACTGCTCGGCAGGCTAGCGCCGGTGGGAGCGTAAGCCCAGCCCTGCCGCGAAGGGCCCACCACTGCTGACAGGCCATGTCGAGGGGGAAGCTGCAGTGCCTTTAGGCGCATGTCCCGGTCTATCCCCCACTGCACAGGAGAGAAGCAGGCGTCTCGTGGGCTGGAGACGCCGCTGAGGGCAGCAGCAGCTCGGAAGCGGGTTGACATCTCAGCCCACTCATGGACTGGGCACAACCATGTGGTGACACTGGAGTAAACTGGGGCTCGCGGAGCTGGGGGGGATGTGCAAAGAGGAAGGCAGGAAAGCAGAGCTGTGCGAGGGGAGGGGAGGGGGCGTTACTGGCACAGAGTCCACGTGCAATTAACCAGTTTGCTAACACTGGCTGTTCTAAGAGGCTGTTCATGCAGGGCCAGAGCGCCCCTTCCCCAGCCCCACAAAGCCCATGACGGCCATCTACCCCAGGCCACTCCTCCCAGGCGAGGAGTCGGATCTTTGCACACTAGAAACCCCAGCAGATACTGCTCTGCCCTCCTCGCCTCTCTTCCCTCCGGGAGCCGGCTCCTCTCGCCCAGTCATGCCCTCCGCCACTGTGGGAATCTGCGACGCACTGGCCCGCAAGGCGCAGGCTTCGCAGGGCCTGCCCGCAGCGGAAGGGCAGGCCCTGCTCTTTTAACTGCAAGTGACAAACAGGAGCCCTGCTCCATGGCTCTCCCGTGTCCCCCTAGCAGCCTTCACAGCACTGAGTCATCCCCAGCGCATGCCCTGGCTCCCTGCCACGAGGCAGTGTGACCAACAACCCGCAGCCAGGCAGGCCCCGCTTTCGCCCCGGCTGCCAGGAGCAGGAGCATCAGGCTGGAGCTGGGACGATGCCAGCTCGACGCCGAGCTCTGAAACAGCAGGAAGGATTGTGCCACAGATCTGCCTGAGGTGATCGTAGCAGCAAGTGGCGTGGGGCAAGCAGCAGTCACTAGTTTGTCTAGAGAGGCGCAGTGGCAGTCGAAGGAGGAACCGAGCGAGGGCTCTTACTTTTACTGGATTTCTTCTTCTTCTCCTCCTTGCTGCCTGCTGCTCCCTCCCCTTTGCTTTTTTTCTTTTTGGGAGCTTCGAGGCTGCTTTTCAGCTTCTTCGGCTTGGGCTCGGCAACACATGCGTCCCCCGCCGCCAGCTTCCTCTTTGCAGAGGATTTCTGCTTCTTGTTCTCTTTGTCCCCGCTCTTGGGCGGTTTCGCAGCTTTCAGAGCTTTGGCTGGTGCCACAGGAGTTTTCTTCACCTTCTTCCCCCCCTCCTGCGCTCCTGGTGTGGGGCCAGCAGGAGCCTTGGCAGCCGTGGTCGTCTCGTCTTCGCTGTCACTCGCTGAGCTCTCCTCCTCCGACTGAGCTATGGACAGCAGAGCGTATGGCGAGGGCGTGGCCGGAGTGCCCTTAGAACCACCGTCGTTTTGGGCCACTGCCTGGGCTTTCTTTGCTGGGGCGGCTTTGCAGCTGGCCCCTCCTTCTCCCACCTTCCCTCCAGCACTTCCTTTGCTGGAGGCCACTTTTGGCGCGACAGCTTCCGCCCCAGAAGAGGACAACTTGCTCTCTGTAGAAACCAGTTAAATAAAAGGGTTTAGGGAAGAGATTCGTTGCAACCCAAGCTGCCCCAAGGAAGCTGGAGTTTAAAAGCCATCTCCAGTTCCTGCCCCCAGTGTCATTTGCAGGTATTCATGTCACATGAACTAGTAACTCATCTCCCCAGAAACATGGCAGGGTATCGTTACAGGGCATGGAGCGGGGGAAGTGCATTAGTTCAGAGGACAAAAGCCAGGTCTGGACTTCAAAATTAAGAATCCAAAGGGCCCATAAGAAGGTAAGAATGTCCACACCGGCTCAGCCCAGATGCTAACCTCCCTCTTCCCCCCCCACCCAAAACCAAAATCTTTGAGAATGTTCTACTCTCTCTCTACTCAAGCGGGCCCAACGAGGGTAGGGACAGAACGGCAGAAGGCAACTTGCATGACAACGGTTGCAAGGCTATGCCGTAAAGTCCCTCGACCGTACACATTGCATGAGTAGATTCTAGGTCACAGTGGTCCCTGGCAGGCAGCTAGTCTGACCTGACCATTGCAGGCCACTGCACCGCAGCATAGGGAGGGGATGCACGAGACCCAGCAGAGTTTTCAGTCTTGGGTTTCTACCATTCAATGGTAGCGGGGAGGAAGATTTTAAACCATACATTCTGTTCCAGTCATCCATCCCAACAGCTCTGTTGCCTTGTGTTTCTCTTTGGCCTGTCCTTCCCCCATACAACCACTTCTGAATGATACACACAGCGGGGAAGGACATCCATGGGGATGTAGCAGGCGGGTACTTTGTTGGTAGCATTTGATCAACTTATTCAGAAATTGGCATTTATCAAGCGTGGGTACATTTTTCCCCAATCAAAAATGGTTCCCAGGAGAAATGAAGCGTGTATTTGAAGACAGAAACCCCTCGCCAATCATCAGATTAGAGAGCGCCTCTCCTCATTTGGCTTTAGAAATAAGTTCGACAACGGTCACTAGAAATGTTAGCACAACTTCAGGGTTGAGAATAGCCAGGCACAGGGGCACGCCCTGCAAGCTGCACAACCACACAGTTCTATGCTTCGAACACAACTCCCTCCGCCCTCCCCTCACCGATCACGAAAACATCGGCGAAGGAAGCGCTAGCCATGTTTCTGGAGGTGGCCAGCAGGGGGCAGCAGCAGACTGTCACACCAATGGAGGACAAGGTGGACTTTGAGTCGCTCTTCACCTGGACTCAGATTTCAGAGATGGAGAAGACCTCTGAGGTGCTCTACCCCATCCCCGGCTAATGCAGATTCCCCCCTGCCCCCGCATACATTCTCCATGCTCATCTCAAAGTCCCGGCCCACGGGGTTTCCACCACTTCCCTCAGGCGACCACTCCCTGGTCTCTCAGCTGTCGGGAGCCCTGCCCGTGTGTATTTAGGAGCCAGCTCTAAAGCAAGTTCCAATTTGAGAGCCAGATCGCAGCCCTACGACTAACCTGCCTTCTGGCTGGCTGGCGTCGCCTCAGCATCTGTATCGGAGTCACTGCTGTCGCTCGCTGAGACGTCGGGCAGGGCGGCTTTCGCTGGGGGGCTGGCAGTGGCTGCTGCTTTTCTACGCCCCGGTTTGGGTAAGGTGAGGGAAGCAGGTTTCGGTACCTGGGGTGTTGCTGGAGCCTTAGGAAGACTAGGATAACCTGTCAGGAGGGACTGGAGAGCAACACACGCGCCGAGTGAGACAGGCACCGGGGCTGTGCCTCTACCCTGGACATTTTAACTGTCACCCCAAATCCCCCTTGAGCAGGCTCCCCTCTGGGCCCCCTTGTCATTTGGGGCCACTGGGCTGCGGTGAGTCTTGTGCCCTTTGCTTCTGACATGGGGAGACAAGGGGTTTGTAGGGAGCCCACCGAGCCTTTGGCTCTACCCCACTATTTACCCTCTGCCCTGTACTGCACACCCGGCCAGCGCTCGGTAGGGAGTATGGGAGTATTCAGGACAGTGATGGGCAACCTAGGCTAGTCAGTGGGCTGCATGGGTGGCCTCCATCTTGGTGGGCTTAAGAGCGTCGTAATCAAGACGGTCTCCTGGGACAGGGCAGTTTTGCTCACTGCGCTTGCATGCCTAGAACTGGTGGGGGCGCCGACTGAAGCGCAGCAGCGCTTTGGCTGCAGAGGGAGCGTGCGGCGCTCACAGTCACCATTACGTGCCATCAGCACACACCTCACGTCCCGTGCCCTGGCTTTACAATCACGCAGGGCACTTGAGTAACACTGGCTGGAAAAAACCCTGCGTGGACAGAAACCAGCGGAGTGTGACAGCCCTGGGCGTGAACGACAAAAACCATCCTGCTGGCCGCCACCAGAACCCCAATGGGCTGCAGGTTGCCCACCACCGATGCAGGGGCTACCCCAGCGGCGTGCAGCCAAGTGGCAGGGAGTAGCACTGTCGGAGCGGCACACGGAACGAAACCCACCCAACAGGGAGGTTATGGATACAGCTGTTTGACCAATTTATGACATAGGTCATAATCCACCATGTGTTTGATTCTTTGTTCTCTCCCTATGAAGCATGCCTAGGGGAGGGTTGAGACTTAGTGTGTTACAGATGTTCTGCGCTCCCAGGACATTACTAATAAAGGAGGGTTAATGGCTTAGACATAGGTTTAGTTACAAATAAAAGTTGCTGCTGCGAGAACAGAGAGTTTCCCTTGTTCAGCTATTTCAGGGCTGCAGGGTTCCCGGTTCCTTGTACATGTTTTTTCAGTGGACACATTAGCGGGCAGAGAAGCAGCACTGTGATTTGTCTGGCCACTTGCAGGGGAGCTCCGCAAACCCAAGCTCAGACCTCTTCACCCCTTCAGCTGAAGTATGTCCCAGCCCCCTTCAACAGCCCCACCCAGCAGCCTGAGTAGGGATGTGAAAAGTGTTAAAAAATATATCAACTGTGTGGAAACTCCATCGGTTACGCGGTTCAACGGGCTCCCTGTTGCCACCGCTGGCCCAACAACCCGCACTTCCCAGCAGAGTTCAAACGGCAACAGGAATCGATAAGCATCAGCTGAGCCACGAGGGCTACGTCTAGACTGGCATGATTTTCCGCAAATGCTTTTAATGGAAAAGTTTTCTGTTAAAAGCATTTGTGGAAAAGAGCATCTAGATTGGCACGGATGCTTTTCCACAAAAGCGTTTGTGCCAATCTAGACGCGCTTTTCCGCAAAAAAGCCCCAATCGCCATTTTCGCGATCGGGGCTTTTTTGCGGAAAACAAATCTCAGCTGTCTACACTGGCCCTTTTGCGCAAAAGCGTTGCGCCAAAGGACTTTTGCCCGAATGGGAGCAGCATAGTATTTCCGCGAGAAGCACTGATTTCAGACAGTAGGAAGTCAGTGTTCTTGTGGAAATTCAAGCGGCCAGTGTAGACAGCTGGCAAGTTTTTCCGCAAAAGCAGCTGCTTTTGCGGAAAAGCTTGCCAGTCTAGACACGGCCTAACAGTTTAAACGCATGATCATTAAACTGTTGATACGGTCTCGCATGATCTTCTTATCAATAAAGTAGGCAAATACAACTGAGATGGGGCTACTATAATGTGGGTGCATAACTGTCTGGATAAGAACTACTCTGAGAATGGTTAACGGCTCACAATCCTGCTAGAAGGGTATAACAAGTGAGGTTCGGCAGGGGTCTGTTTTGGGACCGGTTCTGTTCAATATCTTTATCAATGAGTTAGATGATGGCATACAGAGTACACTTATTAATTTTGCAGATGATACTAAGCTGGAAGGGGCTGCAACTGCTTTGGAGGATAAGGTCATAATTCAAAATGATCTGGAGAAATGGGCTGAGGTAAATAGGATTAAGTTTAATACGGACAAATGCAAAGTGCTCCATTTAGGAGGGAACAATCCATTTCACACAGACAGAAAGGGAAGTGACTGTCTAGGAAGGAGTACTGCAGAAAGGGATCTAGGGGTCATAGTGGACCACAAGCAAAATATGAGCCAACAGTGTGATGCTGTTATAAAAAAAGAAACATGATTCTGGGCTGCATTAGCAGGTGTGCTGTGAGCAAGACACAAGAAGTCATTCTTCTACTCCACTCCGCACTGATTAGGCCTCAGTTGGAGGATTGTGTCCAGTTCTGGGCACATTTCAAGAAAGATGTGGAGAAATTGGAGAAGGTCCAGAGAAGAGCAACAAGAATGATTACAGGTCTAGAGAACACGACCTATGAAGGAAGACTGAAAGAATTGGGCTTGTTTAGTTTGGAAAGGAGAAGACTAAGAGGGGACATGATAGCGCTTTTCAGGTATCTAAAGGATGTGACAAGGAGGAGGGAGAAAAATTGTTCTCCTTGGCCTCTGAGGATAGAACAAGCAGCAATGGGCTTAAACTGCAGCCAGGGAGGTTTAGGTTGGACATTAGGAAAAGCTTCCTACCTGTCAGGGAGGTTAAACACTGGAATAAATTGCCTAGGGAGGTTGTGGAATCCCCATCACTGGAGATATTGAAGAGCAGGTTAGACAGACACCTGTCAGGGATGGTCTAAAAGGTGCGTGGTCCTGCCGTGAGGGCAGGGGACTGGACTTCATGACCTCACAATGTCCCTTCCAGTTCCTGTGTTCTATGATTCTAGTGTTCCAAACTTCCACATCCAAATGCCCGAGCAGGTACAACTCTATGACTCCAAGGTGACAGCAGCTGAATTGGGCCTGGTGTCTGCTCCCCCTCACAGCTGGAGGAGAAAGGAGACAGCCCCAGCCCGCAGGGCCTCTCACCTGCGAAGGCGGCGGCTCTTCCTCACTGGACTCTGAGGAGGAGCTCTCGGCCTCTTTTGCTGTTCCCTGCTTCTGGGGCGTCCCTGCTGGAGAAGCAAAGTGCTGGTGAAGGCCTAGCACGGAGCACCCCTGAACTGAGAGCACCTGAGGCCTCTCTGGGCACCTCTCCCGGATACAGGCGGTCGCGGGGCTCCCAAGAGACGCAAGCTCCAGAGCAGCCTCTTCTCTACAAGCAGCCTGCCGCCTCCTCACCCACAGCCTCGTGAGTCAGCAAGGCCCATCCCACCAGCCACGCCAGGGCCAAAGGGTCTATTGCACAGCGAAGCTTTGGTCTCCATGTAGCTTGCTAGGCCGGCAGCCCCCGACGACCACCAAAGTCCCGCACCCTACCCCAAGCAGCATCTCTTACCAGGCTTCGGGGGCTGCTTGGCCGTTTCCTCCTCGCTGTCTGAGGAACTGCTGCTCTCCGAGCTCTCCTGTCCTTTGGCAGGCGGGGCGGGCACAGCCTGGCTCTGGGTGGCCCTGCCTGCAGCCTGAAGTCCTGCTTTTCCTGCTCCTGCCATGGGACCTTTGCCCTTGGCAGAAGGGCTCTGCAACACGGGGGCGTTTGCTTGCACACCCTTCCCCGCAGGGGCAGCGGATTTACCCGAGGCGGCCCCCTGCTGCAAGCAGGCAGAAGGAAACGAGGTACATTTTAGACCATGGGTTCCCAAACTGGGGGGGGGGGGGGAGGAAGGAAGGGGGTACCCTCCTGAGGGGGCATGAAGAAATTCCGGGGGGAGCGCGAGGCGACCCAGCCCCCTCCTCCCCCAAGCTGCTATTTTGTTTTTTGGCCCTGGTCAGTTCTCCTTTTTCTTGCTCAACAAGTTTTGCTGCTATGGCGGGTGGGGTGGGGTGAGGGTCTCTCAAAAATCAAAAAGGGGGCGTGATGCCGAAAAGTTTGGGAACCGCTGTTTTAGACAAACTGCGGGTGGATCAGTCATAGCTTCCCAAAGCATACAGCGTACCCCCCAAACTGGGGGCCCCTCAGGGTGAAGGCCTAGTTCCCCATCAGCCTACGGGCAAGTCACGGCACTTCAATGCCTGTCTCCCCATGGACACAATGAGGAAAACACCACCGGCTACATGGGGGTGCTGAGGAAGCCCCGAGCCCCGAGGCAATTCGTGAAAGGAGTTAAGAGCCTCCAGTCCCAAAACCGAACTGCCGTCTCCTCAGTAGAATGCCCTCAGGGACACAGTTAATGTCACCCCCAAATCAGAGCCAGAGGGAGAGGCAAAGCGATGGTCAGGTCACACTAGGTCTGAGTGTGAAGAGGTGCAGGGGAAGCTAGACCAGCTGCCCCCCGCCCAAGCGCACCCCAATCTCTGCTCTGCACTTACTAGCCTGGGGTACTATAGCCCCCTCAACACAGGCTGGAGCCAAGATGTGGGGTCAACCAGCAAGAGAGACCCGCAGGGAACTCCCGACAGCTGCCAAGGTGCTGTCAGCCTGGCGCTCACACCGGGAAGGCGCCAGCAGGAGGGCGAGAATTGCAGCCTCCTTAGGCAAGGCGGCAGGGGGCGTTCTTCTGCATTATGGGACCGGTGCAGGATTGGTCGTTAAAATAGTGCTGCAAATCCCACCCTGGCTCCCGAGGCCTGTGGGCTCCAGACTCTGCCAGCTGCCAGGGCTCCCTGCAGGACCACACGCGGCCCAGCATTTCCCTTTACCTGGCTTGCAGGCTTCTCTTCCTCCTCGCTCTCTGAGGAACCCGAGCTCGAGCTCTCGGACACCTGGCCAGCAGCTGCCTTCCCAGGGCTGCTGGCTACTCGGTTTGTCCCTTTCCTAGGGATCAGCGTGGGCCTTGCTGTGCCGGCTGCTGTGCCCGGAGGCTTCGTGGCTGGGGCCGGCGTAGGTTTCACCGGCGTCGGTTGCTAGGCCAGACAAGAAAGCAGGAAAGTCAAGACGGTGACTTGAACCAAGACGCACCAGAGCGGAGGAGCCTGGCAGCCCAGGGAATTCGATTCCATTTTGCAGAAGGACAAGGCACCACCAAGTCAGTCTCTGCGCTCAGATCCCAGGCCGATGGGGGCATCAGACACATGGAACGTAAAGGTGTCACTGTTTAAACAGGTAACCCATAAGCAGGAGCTTATCAGTTACCCAAATGGCTACGCAGCTACATGTAGCCCCTGGAGAGCGATCTGCCGCCCCACGCTGCTGCCTCTGATACAGCTAGTCCGTGCAGGGAGCCGGCGGACACCCCCGCATGAAACTGCTGACATTTTCAGTGGTTACACGATTACTCAATTACATGCACTTTAAATATCCCTACTGGATGCAGAACAGAACTCCAGCCACCTGGAGACGTGCTCGTCCACTCTTTCTACACGCCACGTGGTTGACAAGAGGCCACAGCATTTCCTACAGCCCAGGCCTAGCACTGCCAAGCGGGAGGGCACTGACCACCGGGGTTGATAGGAGAAGGAGCCCCACGCTCTGGCGAGGTAGAACTTCAGCAGAGCAGCCTCCTGGCGTTAGTTACAAGCCAGTCGAGGCGTGAGGCCTGCCCTGCCTGGTGGGCACCTCGGCACGCTGGGGCTGTGTGGGGATCGCACGTTTTTCACATATGACATCTGGTGCAAGATAGGGATGTGAAAGTGTCATTGGGTACATGGTTAACCAACAAGCCGGGCTCATTGGTGTTAACCATCATGGCTACACGCAGGGGGAGCTGTTCCCGGGCTCCATGCGCTGCAGTGCTGCCGCTCTGATCCCAGGCTCAGCTGTGCGGTGCTGCCGCTCTGAAGTACCCCCTCTTCCCCCCCACCCTTTGCTGCCTCTGATAGAGGCAGTGTGGGGAAAAGGGGAGAAATTGACTAGTTGACTAGTCCTTAACATCCCTAGCTCAGCAGAGCTTCCTCCCCCATCACCTGACACCCACGCAGTCTGTTTTCTAGTTACCTGTGGAGGGATTAGCTCCTCCTCCGAGTCAGACTCCTCGCTGGACTCCTCGCTGCTATCTGCTGCCTCTTGTGCTTTTGGAAGGGAGGCTGGAAGGGCCTGGGCCTTCTTGCCACCAGCCAGCTGTGCTGCAGCAGCCGTCTTCATTGCTGAAAGAGGACAGAGGGAAACGGAGGGTAAGAGTCAGGCTTGTTTCTAGGCAGAGAGAGTGGGGGAAATGGGGATGACAAAACACCCTCAGGACACACAGGAGGGGAGGCTTCATTCATTACTAAGTAATAATCAAGAAATGTAAAACAAACAAAAGGAAGCACTTCTTCACACAATGCATCAACCCGCGGAACTCCTTGCCAGAGGATATTATGAAGGCCAAGACAGTAAGAGGATTAAAAAAAAAAAAAAAGCGAGAAATTCATGGAGGTTAGATCCATCAATGGCTATTAACAGGGCTTGACAAGTGGCAGCGAGCCCTGCTCGCCAGCTGCGCGGTTTGGCACGCTGCGCATGCGCAGACCGCACTGTGGCGCCATGCCGGGCTAAGATCGTCCTAATTATCGAGCCCTGGCTATTAGCCAGGATGGGCAGAAATGGTGTCCCTAGCCTCTGTCAGAAACTGGGAATGGGGTCAAGGGGGTGGATCACTTGATGATTACCAGGCCTAGATGGACCTTTGGTCTGACCCAGCATGGCCGTTCTTACTAGTAATCGCTAATGGAGCCTTCCATTCATGGATCTCCAAGTGCTAACAAATTATTACGCCAAGGCTCCTCCATCTGCCCAGGCCGGGGAGTATGTGTCGGGAAGCAGCCGACCCAAACTGGCTACGCTAACCCCACCTCTCAACATCAAGCCGTGGGCAGTTTGGAAGGACGCTCTAGCAGAGACAGAAGGGAGCGGCACTGACAGGCGCTGCTAACATCAGTTTCAGAATGACTGGCACAGGCTGCAGCCCTTTGCAGTTCAGAACGTGCCTTGTTCTCATTCCTACGGGGCGGCCCTGAACGAAGAGAAGCCCCGAATGCCAATGGAAGGCCAGAACCTCACCAGCGTTAGGAGGTTGCTTTGGGGCTGCCTCTTCCTCCTCGCTGTCTGAGGACGTGCTGCTCTCACTTGTGGAGGCCTTGCCCTGCAAGGCACTTCCTGCTGCTTTCACGGGGCTCCCAGCGTTACCAGCCGGGCTGGGCTTGGCGCCGGAGGATGCCTGCAGAGCTGGCAATCTCTAGGAAAAAAATAAACCAATGATTTTTATTTTCAAAAAACACGAGTCAAGGCTAGCGTCCGGGTTTGTTTCCTGCACCCCTTACTCTGCTAGTATTGAACATGCTCCTTTTATTCCCACAGAACGTCACAGATGGACCATTTCTGGAGCCAATGCAACGCAAGCGGGAGGCAGCAGCTGTTTGCAGCAGACAGAAGCACCACACTGCAGTTTGGGCAAGAAGGAGGAAGGATACGGCAGCCTACCAGAATCGGGTAGGGAAAACTTGGGGGAAACTGACCAGGAAACTGTCTTATAATCCTGGTCTTACAAAAAGGGCCAAGGGATCTTCACGGACAAGGGGCTCTACACCTTGTTATCTCATCTCCTTTGACAATGGTACCTCCAGCAGCCCACGCTCCCTATGAATAAGCCAAGACAATAGTTCAGGTTTGACTTGGAAGGGAGAAAGCACCAATGGAAACCCCACTCCTGCTGCTTGCAGGGGCTAGGTGTCCCTTGGAGGCTCCTCCCTAGAACACTCGCTGACCCTGGTGGCTTGTGACTTTCGGAGGGAGCAGCACGCAAGGTGAAGCCACCCCACGATCCTCCCAGCACAGCAGCTGCCTCCCGGACACAGCATCAGCAAGGAGGTGCCCACAGGAGGGAGACAGTTGCACTTGTCTAGAACACAAGCAATTTCTTTGTCCACATGCCTGAAGAAGCAGCCGTTCAACTCTAACCCATGGTGCTTGGGTTGTACCTTTGAACAGTGCCTGTCGGCGCTCGGATTTCGGCGACTCAAGGCAGAGCGTGAGTCACATCTCAGAGTCATGCGCAGCTGCTGAGTTGATGCAAGGAAATACCAGTCACTGTGGCACTTGAAACAATCATTCCAGACAGGTCTGGTCTTCTCACTTGCCCATGCAGGGTGGAGAGAGCTTCCGTGCTCCTCTCTCTCTTTGGCGGTTTGCAATGGAGGCGCGTAGAGAGGAGTGCCGCTTGCAGGGTGTTCGGGAAACTCTCTACCCTCAGGGGTTCTTCAGTAGCGGTGACGCCCCTCCCCGCTCAGATACCTGCTCTGCAGCATCCAAACATGCAGGGCTGAACGCTCCTGCATCAGTTTGCTCAGGCAGAGGAAAAACATAACGACGGCCATGTTGGTCCACCAAGTCCAAAATCCTGTCTTCCAACAGAGCACGGCAATTATTGAGCGACTCATCCGGTGGTTCATGCCCAGGTCCTGGTAGTTGGACATTTCAGGACACCCCGTTTGCCAGGCAGAGCGCCACCCAACCTGGCTGTGGCCGTTACCCCCTTTTGGGGCTGCGTCCCACGCACTGGGAGCCATTAGCGGAGCGGTTCTCAGGGAAGACAGAGCGCGATAGCAGCTCTACCATGAACAGCCCAATCCCTTAGAACTCATTCACCTGACCGCCTGCGCTGGACTTGGTACTATGCCAGCAGAGAACTAGACCATGACTGCTGTTCTGACAGCCCGGGAGGGTGGGCTGCTGATAACCAGCGGCCACAAGCCCCAGGTCTGAGAGATGAGCGACTGTGGCAAACGTGGCTTTCTGGCACGGCCCTGCAGAGTGCTGCCCCACTGAACCCAGCACAGACCAGGAGAACGCACAGGCCCACGGCGGGCGGGCGGGCGCGGGCGCGCGCGCGCACACACACACACACACACACACACACACACACACACACACACACACACACACACACACACACACACACACACACACACACACACACACACACACACACACACCTACCTCCCCAAGGACAAGAGGGGAAAACAAACTGGAGCATCTGCTTCGGTTAGCGTGAGTCACTATCTCCGCGAGAGGGGCCAGCTTCCAAATGGCAAATCGAGAGCATGAGCTGAACCAGATGCACAGATTTAAATGAATCACCTACTTGGGAGCACACCAGACTCCTCCCCGCTCACACACCAGACTCCTCCCCGCTCACACACCAGCACCTGGGGCGGCTGGATCTAGACTAAGTCACTTGCCTCCAACTTCCTAGAGACGGGAAGGACTCTCGCTCATGTTGAGAGAGAAAGCCCACGGATTACACAAGGACGTACCGGGGGATAACTCAAGGACCCGGAAGACAAGCAGCATCCGGACTAGGGATGTTAAATTTAGCTCAATCAACTAACCGATGGATTTTCTTTCAGTCAGTCAGTCAATTAGTGGAGGAGCTAACCCCGCAGCTCCCGACCCCAGGAGCTAGCCCCGCAGCTCCCGACCCCAGGAGCTAGCCCCGCAGCTCCCGACCCCAGGAGCTAGCCCCGCAGCTCCCGACCCCAGGAGCTAGCCCCGCAGCTCCCGACCCCAGGAGCTAACCCCGCAGCTCCCGACCCCAGGAGCTAACCCCGCAGCTCCCGACCCCAGGAGCTAGCCCCGCAGCTCCCGACCCCAGGAGCTAGCCCCGCAGCTCCCGACCCCAGGAGCTAGCCCCGCAGCTCCCGACCCCAGGAGCTAACCCCGCAGCTCCCGACCCCAGGAGCTAACTCTGAGGTGGCTCTTAATACATTTTAAAAAGAAGAGAGATGCAGTGTCTGGAACAGGACACAAGACAGGAATCAGCTGAATCCTGGCTCGCACCCACTCCCCACTGTCGCCCTCTCCAGGGGAGATGGTGCGGGGGGGGGGAGAACCGGCTTCCCCCAGCACCGGCCCCTGCTCTTCCCCCTTGCTGCCTCTAGTCGAGGGACTAGTTAACTGATAAGCTTTTGCTTATTGGATAGTCGACTAGTCACTTACATCCCTGATCCAGACACTGAGTAAGAACACGGAGCAGTGTGCAGAAGGAAGACACTGGAAAGTCAAGTCTGCCCCATGACCAGCCAGAGCCCAGCAAGAGAGGGCTAACTCCTGCCTCCCCCACATGTCACTTCCCCAGAAGGCTGCATTTCTACAGGGCCACCATGTCCTAGTGAGGGAGTCCAGGCTGGGATTCACTCTGTCGCTTGGCTGAACTATGCCGGCTGTAAAATGCCCGCAGGAGAGCAGTGCAGAACAGGGTCGGTGCCTATAATGGACCCAGGAGACTGGAAGAAGCCGAAAGACAAGGGGAAAGAAGTCTGATATATTGGCGATGCTGGGAGAGATCCATGAGATAATGGGAGTGGGACTATAGATCAGCCATGGGCAACCAAGACTAGCGAGTGGACCACAGGAGTGGCCCTCTGTCTTAGTGGGCTGTGGGATTGTCAGCGGTGGGCAACCTGCCGCCCCAGGCCCACTGGGGCATCACCTGCAGCCTGCACAGCCCCTCCCTGTCCCCTCCCCAATGCATCTCATGCCCCAGGGCTCCGAGGCCCCGCACTTCCTACTCCCTCCCCTCCCCCAGCATTTTCAGCGCTCCATGAATCCGCTGATTCGTGCTCCCTCTGTGCTCCTCCCTCCCTCCCAGAGCTTGAGCAGCTGCAAACAGCTGATCCACAGGATTCCAAAAGTGCTGGGAGGGAAGGGGAGGAGCAGGAAGTACAGGGCTCCAGGAGAGGGGGTCAGACTGGGGGTGTGCGGGCCACAGGGGGAACCCCCGGGGGCTGCAGGTTGTTCACCAATGCTGCAGATTGAGCTTCTTGTCCTCAGTTCCCTCACTTCCCCTTTTCCTCTCCCCTCTGTTCCCCTATGCATAGCTCCTAATGGCAGGAACGAGTTACCCTCCCCACTACTGCTCTTCAGTTTATTTGCACGATGCCATGAGTCAGAAAGCCAGCATGCTCCCCCGAAGCCGCATCAGCCACACCCCGGCTATCACCTGCCAGCGAGCCCAGAGAGCGCCTCCCCGATGCCCACTCTGAGTGCAGTAACCCGCCTGTACTGCAACACACAAAAATAAAGACATGTCCACTGAAGGATCTGAGCTGGGGGGCTGGAGCAGTCCCGCTTTATCTCCATAAGGGTTTAGTGGAACATCACCTCAGCCCTGAGGCCAGGGAAAAGCTCACAGCCACATTCCCGGTCACGCCCATTAATGCCATGTGCCTCTACTCTGGGTGCGGAGCGGAGGCGCAAACTTGCGGCACATGTAAAGTGAGGCCCAAGTTTCTCAGACATAGCATCCGGCCATCAAGGCACAGGAACGCTGGGGAGCCTAGATGAGATTTTTGGCCTTGTTGCACCAGGTGGGTACGGAAAGTTTGAAAGACACAGTTTCTTCAAGGTCAGCCTTATTTGGTTTTTCCCCCTGCAAAGGGGAAGCAAACAAACAAATCCCCCCACACCTTTGCAAATGAGTTTCTTTGACAAAACAATCCTAAACCTTCAGAGGTAAACATACTAATTAAGTAGTTTGATGTAGGCAGGATGTTCCTTTTAATTGTGCTAATCCACCCCCACAGTGAAAGATGAAGCAGCTTGCAAATCTAGGTACCTGCCTGGATCTCATTCAGAGATTAGTATCCTGCAGCTTCAGTGTCAGTGGTTAAACATATGGCCAAGTACCTCATGTTCTCCATCTGCCCAGAGGCGTTCTGCCGGGAGAGACGGATTGTGGCCACAAATGAGCCTAATGCAAAACCCCAACCTTCATTCCAAGTCCTTGGATGCTGGTCGGTCGGTCGGTCGGTCGGTCGGTCGGTCGGTCGGTCGGTCGGACACACACACACACACACACACACACACACACACACACACACACACACACACACACACACACACACACACACACAAAAAACAACCAGCCTCTCTCGGTAGCAGCGGCTGGTAGGTAGGAGTCCCAAATATGCAAACAGTGGTGAAGGAGACATTAAAGTCTTTAATGGCCCTTCAGCAAGAGAGCTAGCGCTCTGCCTCAGGTAGGGAACTCTCCAACAAAACACACTTCACGTATGACTAGAAGGGCCAAATCTCTCAGGTCTTGCATACATTTTTCATGCAGCATAAATTCCGCCTCCTCCTCCCACAGCTCTTGTTCTGAACCAGCACTGCAGTGTAGAAATGCTGAGACTGACTGGGATCGCGCCAGCCACTCGGGTTCCTCCACTAGGGATGTTAAGAGGTGGGTATTTAACTAATCGTGCAGTCGATAGAATTTTTAATTGATGACACGATTAGTCGGTAGGGGAAGGTGCTCAAGTCTTGGCTCGCGCCGGGTCTGGGAGCGACCCCCACTGCAGCTCTGAAGTTTAAATGTAATAAGAGCCAGGCGGGCAGGCAGCCTGACGACTATTACATTTAAAATGCAGAGCTGCAGCGGTGGTAGGTCCCAGACGCACGGCGAGCTGGGCTTGCTCAGTCCACCAGCCCCTGTACATGGCAGGAGGGGGGGTCCCAAGCCTGGGCCAGCTGCAGGAAGAGGCTGCTGCCTCTAATACATGCTGGGGGAAATTGGCTCCGCACCCCACCTTCGACTCCCTATCCTCCACAGTAAAAGCCAACACGCAGAGCTCGTTAAGACTCCCGCCTGTCTTCACCCTAGGGGCACACAGAGAAAACCCAGAGATGTAGGGCAGGATGAAGTATACCGCAGGGGGAGGGGGACTTGCACACAGTCACACTGCGTCCTGCTGGAGTGCTGCTTTCTGGAAGGCCGTGTGAACACTTGCGGCCAAGTGGCTATGGACGCGTCCTACCAGTAATGAATCCCAAGGGCAGTGCTCACTGCTAGATTAAATCACAAGCAACCGAGAAGCACAAATCCATTTTGCCTGGATTCCCGCCTGATCCCGATCCCACCAGAAGGGATGGAAGTTTCGCCATTGGCTTCGGCGGGAGCGGGTTCTGGCCTATGCAAGCGCCAGCAGACCCCATGTGCACCCAAGACGCAAGCCCAAGCTGCTTGTGGCCTCCCATGGATCCGTGCTGCGACCTGTCACGTGTCCCAGTTGAATGGAAGCATGAGGGAGGGCTCTGACCGGTTACGGTTTGTACAACAGCATCTGGATGCAAGCAGATGAACTGCTCTCCGTGTACAGTGTGTGCTGATTTGGCTCCTCATGCAGCTGACGAATGGGAGATCGTTTAAGCCAAGAGATACTATCTACCCTCCAGCCCTCACGGCCTTGGCTTGTATTTTACTATAGTGTTGTGTAATGACTTGTGTTTGTAGAGCTGGCTGCTGCCAATAAGATCAAAGGAGCCAGAGAATCCAGTAACTATACACCAGACATTTGGAAACTGCCTTAAATAAAGCGGGGAGCCATCAAATGAGAACAGTCTGCAGTTCTACAAAGCAAAGGCAGAGGGTCTCCTTGCACAGGGCTGAGACTTCATGCACTAGAAAGACTTTGCATCCTAAGCACCCGCCAGCCACTAGCCCAGCCATCACCAGCCTCGCCGAACGCCGCCAGGGACAATAACCACAAACCTTCTGGCTTATCGGCACAGGGGGGGCCTCGTCCTCGCTGCTCTCCGAGTCGCTGCTCTCCGAACTCGCTCTTGGCTCTGCACTCCCAGAGGCCTTGGCAGCGGTTCTGGGTGTTCCAGGCCCTGCGTTGGCCTGGCTGGGCACAGCTACTTTTGAGGGCTGCTTCCGTGGAGTGGCTGGGGCGCTTTTCAGTGGCGGCGCCGTGGCCGGGGGAGCCTTTGCAGATGTACCTGCCTAGAGCCAAGGGAAAGGAACAGAATAAACACAAGAATCCAGGACTCAGAGAAGGGAGAGGTGTCCTCCCAGGATGAAAGAAAAGGGTCAAGATGTGGCTCTGGGAGGCAACTGTAAAAAAATGCCACGGCTGAAAGTGAGGAATGTCAAGAGTGGATGGGAGACCCACGTGGCAAGCCAGGTGCCCCTCATCAGTCCTCCTAGCTGCTGGGGCGAGGGAGCCATGACAAACTCCTCAACATTCTGCTGCCCAGCTGGTCACAGCTGCACATGCAGTGGGGGGAGAACAGGCTGCCTGAGAACAGGAACAGCTGTTTCACAGGCCCCACGGCACAGGAACCAATGGGGCAAAGGCCCAAACCTCCCTAGCCGGGCACAACAGCAGCAGAAATCAGGGGGCACTAGAGTTTGCGAATGTAGGTCTGTTTTTCAGAGATCTGTGCATCTGCCTGCAAGTCCATTCGTGCGAGAGCCGCTCCTAATCAGTAAGAGGCAGCTTCCTCTTCACTCCGCTCAAGGCCAGGGTGTGGTTGTGCCAGGACAACGGGATGCACCCGGAATCTGACTGTTAACCGCACCACGGAAAGGGAAGAGGCTGATCCGAGGGCAGCTGTACTGCAGTGACCATGGGGGCAGTAGAACGATTGCTGGGGGCAGTGAGCCGGGAGGGGAGGGACACACAAGGACAGCAGAGTGACCCCTGAAGGCAGCAGCACCAGGAAGGGAGTGGCCAGCTGGGGATTGAGCTTGACATTTTGCCAGCCCCTTGCCTCAAACCCCTCCCCTCTGGCCCTTGACTGCAGCGCTGGACTGGAGGAGGGGGGGGAGGGGAAGACTCCCACCGGGCCAGGCAGCACAGCCCTGGCCCCCGCCCAGAAGCCACAGCCTATCCCCTTCCCCCCTCAGGCGAGGGCCAGCCTGCACGCCTCCCCCCTCCACCGCTGGACCAGACCTGGGCAATGCCAGGTAAGTTGTCGTGCTCGATGCTGCAGGTTAACACTTGGCTGCGACTCCCCATCTTTTCATGGCTCAGTTATAGAACCGGGGGGGGGGGGGGGGGGTGTCACAGTAGCATTGTCCTTTCCTGGGCGGGTCAGGGGAGAAGCGTTACCCTGTTGCCAGGGCGACCTGGCAGTGGCTTGTGCTTCTTACACCAGGTTCTTACCCCAGGCATCACCACGCCTCAGGACACCCACCTGCGCAGCTGGTGTGGCCTCCTCCTCCCCACTGTCAGAGGAGTCGCTGCTCTCAGAAGTGTCTCCCGCCTTCGCGCTCCCAGCCGCCTTTGCAGGAGCTGCCGCCTTTGCAGGAGCTGCCGCCTTTGCAGGAGCTGCCGATTTGCTCTGGGCTGGTGCATCCACGGCGGGTTTCCATGGAGCTGGGGTGGACACTTTCCTTGGGGGCCTCTTGGTGGGTGCTGGAGTGGCCGGAGCGCTTTTCACTGGGGTGGCGTTCACCGGCGCGGCTTTCACCGCCGCTTTTGTCTGGCGGCAAGAGACGAGACCAACCGATGAGGTGGTGGAGGAGACCGGCCCAGAGCACAGGCCCTAATTAGGGGGTGGGATTAGCTACAAACGAGGCTGCCCCGCTCTGCAGCGAGCCGGGCCATACTTCTGTGCAAGGCTCTTGGGCTGGGCAGCAACTTGTGGTTGTGACAGGTTCATGCTAGAGATTTGGGGATGTTCGTTTGACCAGCACGATCTGGCACTCTCTTGGCACTGACTGCGTCCTAGGGGCCCGAGCAGCTCAGGGTTTGCTCCTCCCTGTGCGCTAACCCTCCAGTGAGGGGGCAGGACTCAGACTTTCCCTTTACAGCTGCAGGGGCTGGGCAGGGCGGCCGATTGGGATGGGGGGGAGGGGTTAGCTCTGTTTTTTCAGTGCCCTGGCTGCAGACAAAACTGGTTTTAGTCCCCACCAAAGGGAGCCAACAGCCATGCCAGGCCCCTGGGAAAGGTGGGGGCTCCAGCAACCTGAAGGGGCATGGCCATGGGCAGCCAGCCCTCTGCACTACCCCTCCCCACAGCCTTTCGAGCCACCCACACGATGCTCCAGCAGCCATTTAAAGGGCCCTTGAGAATCGTCAGGCCCCAGGGCAGTGCCCCCTCCCTCGGCAGGCCTGTCCGCACCCCAGCCAGTCTGGGGAAGGTTCTACACAGTGCGAGGCCCTGGCAGGTTAGAGGATGGTGGGGGTGGGAGATGTTCCAAGCATTCAGGAGACCCTCTTGGAGGTAGATACCTGGGGCACTGGGGCTCCCAATTCCTCTTCAGAGGAAGTCTCATCACTCGAGGCCTCACTGCTGCGCTCCGCCTGTCCAGGCGTTTGCTTCAGCTCTGAAACACCAGAGAGGAGACCTCACTCACCCTGCGCGCTCTCGCGGAGTCCGTGCAGACCACGCTTGTAACGCGGCCGTCAGGCTATGGAAGAGAGCAGTCAGGAGGCACAGGAGAGAGTCAACAGCCGTGTGGCACGGGGGCAGGGCTCTGACACGGCTAACATCTTAGGTGCCTCCTGAGCGCATCAAAATGTTCCCAGTCACATTTTTAAGATAAACCCTCCGCTCCCAACACACACACTTCCCTTAGGAGACCCTCCCTCCAGGAGGACCAGTCGCCCCAAGTCCCGGCTCTTGGGGCGGGTACAGTGTGGCCTCTCCTGGGTGCAGGATCCGGTCCGAAGCGCAGAGCCTGCTTTTCCAGACTCGTGAGCTAATGATGAGCAAAGGGTGTTTTTTAATGAGCTATTTCTCCTCCCTCCCTCCTCCTCCAGCATGAAGAAAGGAATTTCCGATCACTAAGCAATCACTTCTGGCCTGAGACCAAAGTTTGGGACTTTTTCAGAGCGCTCAGAATAAAGCAGCGTTGTACCATCACGCGGTGGCCCTGACGTGTCAGCACTCCGCAGTACTGGACACTGAACAGGAGCCTTCACTGGAGCATTTGCTCCCTAGACACTAGATCCCGGCCATTCCTCTAGGTCACGGAGCCAGGCGACCTGATCTGGTCTGTGACTGACAGAGCATGCTGCTTCCCCTCTCCCAGGTTTCTTGAGGCTCTACAGGGTCAGACCACAGGAGAGCTGAAGCCACGAGGTGTGTGGCATTACCAGCTCCTCTGCAGAGCCAGACCATAGATGCACGGCTCATGGCCAGCGCAACCCCCCTGCAACGCCTTAGGAAACACATCCTAAGCCCATGGGTTTCTCACCTGATTTGGGAGCTGGGAGCTTGGCAGCTGGTGTCTTCTCCTCTTCCTCGCTCTCTGATGAGTCGCTGCTTTCCGAGCTCTCTGCCGCCTTTGCCGTCGCCGCCCCTGCAGCTTTGCTTTGTCCTCCTTTGGCCTGAGTTGCTACAGCAGGTCCTGGCTTATTAGCCCGGGCTTTCTTCTGTCCTGCTTTGGCCAGAGCTGAAGCAGCAGCTGGTGCAGCAGGCGTGGGCTTGTTCGAGGTGGCTTTGCTCTTCCCTGCTCCAGCAGCTGCCCCTGGCTTCCCTGAAGTAGCATTGGCTTTGTTTTGGGCTGCAGGCTGCAGAGAATTAGCCGCTTTGCTGCTCGCCGCTGCAGTTCTCACCTGGAGAAACAACACAAGCAGTCAGTGCCCAGCCGGCTGCGTGTCCTCTTCATGGAACCGAGAGGCCCTGGACTAGACGTTAGGAACCACCGCCCAGGCAATGCTGAAATGCAGCAAGTCACTAACGCTCTCCATAGCCAATGCCAAGTTGGAGGCACTCTTGATATGTCTACACTGGCAACCTATTTCGGAATAGGGCTGCAAATGTAGGCATTCGGAATTGCAAATCGAGCCCGGGATTTAAATATCCCGCGCTTGATTTGCATCTTCCTGGCCAGGTGCCATTTTTTGAAATTTGCAAGCCCTGAATAACTGCCCGCGTCTACACGCGGCAGTGAAACAGGCGTTCGAAATAAAGCCCTATTTTGAACTACCTGTTAAACCTCATTGCAGGAGGAACAACAGGTAGTTCGAATTAAGGCTTTATTTCGAACTACCGGGTCCCTGCCACGTGTAGACGCGGGAAGTTATTCTGGGCTTGTAAATTTAAAAAAAAAACAAAAACAAACAAAATATGGCGCCCGGCCAGGAAGATGCAAATCAAGCGCGGGATATTTAAATCCCGGGCTTGATTTGCAATTCCGAATGCCTATATTTGCAGCCCTATTCTGAAATAGGCTGCAAGTGTAGACATACCCTCAGGGACACGTTCATGCCGGGTGCAGCCCCAGGAAACGGACGAGACTCACACCAGCAACATAGCTGGTCTTCAGAACACCCGGCTCCATGACACGAGTTTTGCTGTGCCGAGTGCGCCAGGTAGGCAGAGGAGGGTTTAACGAGGCTTTTGGTATTTTCCCCCTGAAGTGAGCACCTAATTAACTAGCATATGGAGTGAGAGGAGGAGTTCTGTGCCCTCCCCCTACAATAGTGCCACATCCAAATACCACTGGAGTCTCTTAACTCTGCTCATGGAGCACATTCAACCTCGACAAGCAGCTTCCCTTTTACGGAGCCGTACACACAGCGCCCTTGGGCCAGCCTACGGCAGAAGAGGGTTGCATCAGTGCCAGCAAACCGGCAACCCCCCACCCTCCACTGCGTGGCAGGACTCACCAGTGTGGCTCATACAGGTCCCCACGTGAAAAATGACAGCATCAAAAGCCCTTTTTTGATGTTCTAAAGAGCTACCTAGGGTTTGTGACCCCGCCCCCAGCCAATGTTGCTATAACTTTCTAAGGCAGCCTGGCCTCAGGCCATTGGCAGCCTTGGGGATGGCACAGAGAAAATGTCACTTTACCGCCTTTATTTCCTTTCCAGCCACCGCCGCCTCTTCTGAAGAGGAGTCTTCATCCTCGCTGCTCTCTGCCTGTGCTGTGGAGTTAGCCACAACGGGGGCGCCAGCTGCCACACAGAAAGGAAAGCCCCCCTAGGCAAAGACTCAAGACACAAAACTCACTCCCCACCCACTGGAGACTAGCACTAGCTCCCGACTCTGGTTCTGCACACCACCCCTGCACCCGAGGAAACAGCTCGCGGCTCCAATGCAGCGCTTGCTTCCCCTACCTCTTACCACCCCGCCTGCCTCTGAGCAAAGAGTTGCCTTCTCTTGACCAGAGAGAAATCCCCAGATGTTGGCGGTGGACTCAGAGGTGTAATAATGTTACGGATTGCGGATGTAAGAAACATTGTAAAGAAGTAACCATTTAACTGTTAAAAATCCTAGTAGTTAGACACTCTGCTGGCTCTGCCCCTGGCTTCCTAGGAGTCGGGCCAGCGGCTGGCATGCCCCAGCAAAGAGTGTAATAGTATCGGAAGCCGATGCTTATCGGTTAGCCATTTAAACGTTTACATCCCTATTATGGACATTGCAGGAATTGAGGTGTATTAATCTAGGAGTATCGAGATATAACAATGGTTTAAGAGGCCTCGTGTGCACTAGGAAAAACATTCTCTCTCCTCAGCCAAATCAAGCTAGCTTAACTTGACTCCCTCTGTGTGACTTACACAGTAAGTTTAGCATATGCTCGAATTCAATGGAATTTGCTTGGCTAGAGTTTTAGAAGGGAGCAGTTAGATGGAGCGTGGTAACTGGATCTAATTGCCCACCTTTAGGCGCCAGGCTAGAGCAGAGGAGGAAGGGCTCATCCTCCTCCATTAGCTCTGGCTGAAATCAAATGGGTAGGTTTCAAAAGAGAGAATTCCCCGTGTGCCGACCTATGGCTTGTCCTGCCAAGAGTACATGCGCATGCAGCTAATCCTGAGTTTTTAGGCAGTCTGCCCCAGATTCCTCACCCGTGAGTAGGGCTCGAATGGAAAACAGGTGCTGCATGCAACTGCACAGACAGGGAAACTGAGGCACGAAGGCAAAAATGACTTGCTCAAGATCACCCTGCAGAAGAGATGGGAATAAAACCCTGGTCTCCGAACTCATAGTCCACAGTTCTAACCACTAGGCCACAGTGGAATGAGCTGTGCTAGACTGGCAGTGAGTCATGTCATTAAGCTATCGGAGCACCAGTTGCCTTATAGTCCTCTCCACTGGCCAATTCACAAGGGCCATTGCTAGCAGCGAATGGCTCTTACCTGCCACAGCTTCCGTCTCCTCTTCTGAACTTTCTGAGCTGCTCTTGGGATCCGGCACTCTGATCTTCTTCGCTGGAGTGCCTCTCCCCAAGTCGCTTGCCTTTCGCTTCTTGGCATTTGGGGGAGTTCTGTAGGACAGGGGAGGTGATGTTAACAATAAGCTTTGAAGAGCATAAATACTTCTCAGTTCACCCACCCTCATTCCTCCAGGCTCAGAATTAGGGATGTTAACGAATGGGTATTTGTGTAAATGTGTAACTGCTCGATTTTTTAGCAGTTACACATTTACATGCGAGTGGCAGGAGAGCGGGAGTAGAAACCGGTGCTTGGTTTCTGTCTGTATTCCCCCCCTACACTGCTGCCTTTGGGGGAGGCAGCTCTGTGTGCAGAGAGCTGGCTTACAAGCCAGCTCCATGCATGTATCCGCTCCCGCTTGGAGCATTGCAGCAAAGCGCGCGTGCGTGTGTGTACATGTGTACGGAAGAGGTGGCTACGCAGGAGCAGAACCAGTACATGCAAGGAGCTGGCTTCCCACATGTACTGGCTCCCACCTGTACTGGCTCCCACCTGCCTTCTCTCCCCCCATGTTACTTTCCCTGATACAGAGGCTGCAAGGGGTGTATGTGTAGTCATTAAGATTAACCGACCAGCCTACGCTTATTGGTTATAGACATGTAATAGTGTAGTCGATTAACCGTTGAACTGTTAAGCAAAAGCTTACAGGTTTATGCTATAGACTACACGCATTTCTCCCCCTCCCCCCGCCTTGCCTGTAAATTTTTCAGCAGGTTGGCCAGCAGCCCAGCTCAGTCCTGGCTTGCAATGGGTCTGGGACCTACCCTGCTGCAGCTCTGCATTTAAAGTGTATTAAAACCCGGGAAGACAGCCCGGCTCAGTTCCAGCTTGCACTGGGTCTGGGAGCTCAGACCCTGCCCCCGTCAGGGTCTGCTGCCATCCTGTGCAACCACCTCTTTATCAGCGGCAACAGGCAATTGGTTCGCGAGGGGAGCTGGTTTCTGAACTGGCTCCCTTCACGGACCAGCTCCCGCCTGGCATCCCGAGAGGCTGCCTCCGATACAGAGGCAGCAGTGTGGAATGGCAGGGGCTCCCTGGGAGTGGGGCCGGAGCGCACCAGCTGCCGCCTCCATGGACTATAGAATAGCCGAGTAACCGATAAGAATTCATGAGATTAATCGACTATTCAGTTAACCGATACTTAACATCCCTAACTGGTTAATCATGTAAACAACTACACACTAACATCCCGAGTCAGACTAGGAACCATCATTGCTCTGCAATACCCTCGGGGAGTCGACTCTGGAATGGGGGCTCCATGGCAGGCCCTGCTCTGTGGTGGGGTCCCTGGACGGGAGGCATTGGACATATGAGTCCGTGTGGGGTTTTAGTGAAGGCAGCACTGGGCATAAGGGGTGTTAGGGCAGTCTCTGGACAGGGAAGTGCTGGGCACAGGGAGTTGGGGGGGTGCCTCTGGAGTGTTTAACCACCCTGACAAGAAACTTTCCTAATGTCCAATCTAATCCTCCCTTGCCGCAGTTTAAGCCCATTGCTACTTGTTCTAGCATCAGAAGTTAATGAAAACGAGGAGGGAGAAAAATTATGACAATCTTCTATGTATTTGAAAACTGTTTTGTCCCTTCTCAAGCTCCAGACAAACCCCCGTTTTTTTCTATCCTCTCTCATTGGTCACGTTTTCTAGGCCTTTAATCATTTTTTATTGCTCTTCTCTGCACTTCTCCAATCTGCTCACATCTTTCCTGAAATGCAGCACCCAGAACTCAACAATACTCCAACTGAGGCCTAATGAACACGGAGTAGAGCGGAAGAATGACTTCTCCTGTCTTGCTCACAAGGCTCCTGTTAATACAGCCCAGAATCAGGTTTGCTTTTTTTCCCCAACAGTGTCACACTACTGGCTCATATTAAGCTTGTGCTCCACTATGGTGCCCCCCTTCAGCCAACCTCCTTCCTAGACAGTCATTTTCCATTTTGTGTATGTGCAGATGATTGTTCCTCTCTAAGTGGAGTAATTTGCATTTGTCCTTATTGAATTGCATCCTATTTACTTCAGACCATTTCTGAATTATAATCTTATCTTCCAACTTGCAACCTCTCCCAGCTTGGTATCATTCGCAAACTTTATAAGTGTACTCTCTATGCTCGGATCTAAATCTCTGAAAAATATTGGACAGAGCCGGACCCAGAACTGAGCCCTACGGAACCCCACTCAATATGCCCTTCCAGCTTGATACCAATGACGTTTATTTACTGGAAATTATTTTCCAAATAGGTAGGTACCTATTAGGGATGTAATAGCGTAGCTGGTTAAACGATTAACTGATAAGCAGATGCTTATTGGTTCATGATACCGGCCACACACCAACACCCTCTTCCCCCACCCTCCTGCATGCGGCTCTGCAAGTAAATTTAACAGGCTAGACAGCAACCTGACTCAGTTCTGGCTTGTGTAGGGTTCTGGGGAGCTACCCTCACTGCAGCTCTGCAGGAAAAGTTAACTTTGGAGCCGGCAGGCAGACATCATGGCTCGGTCCCGGGAGCAACGTTCCCTCTAAGATTTTCCATCCATGAGCGGAGTGAGTTTTGTCTCCTGAACCGACAATGAGGTCGTGTGCACTTGTTTGGATGTGTGCTACTGTGGCACCCCCCAGAAGCGCTGCTCCCCAAGAGACTCTCTCAGGCAGTGCCCCCCGCTACACGGCCCTGGACCCCCCCCCCCCAATCACATAGTTCCGGCTCTCGCCTCGGCCACCGGAGCAGCCACTGCCCACCACGCAGCCTTCAGCTCCAGGCCTGGGGGAGGGCTGAAGCCAGGGCCAGGGCCGCATGGTGGCTGCCCAGCTGCTCCACCATGGAACAGCCAAGTGGCCACTGGCTCAAATTCTTGGTGTGTGCCTGTGCAGGCATGCACCTTAGAGGGAACACTGCCTGGCTGCTATCCCGGCTTCCATTCTGCAATAACACTTGTGCAGAGCGGAAAGCGGGGGCAGCTCCCGGGCCCCAGCATGAGCTGGGACTGAGCCAGGCTGCCTGCCTGCTGGCTCCTAAATTACTCTTAGTGCAGAGCCGCTGTGGGGGCAGTTGCCGGACTAGGGATGTAATAGCACAGTTGAATAACCAATAAGCAAGAGCTTATAGGTCAATGCTACAGACTACATGCATTACCCCTCCACAGTACATTTTTTTTGCAGGCTGGCCAGCAACCTGGCTCAGTCCTGGCTTGTGCTGGGTGTGGGACACCCCCCCGCTGTAGCTCTGCATTTAAAAGTGGGAGCTTAGACCCTCCCCTGGACAGGGGCGACTGCCACCCCGTGCTACTGCCTCTGTACCAGCTCCTGCCTGGTCTCCACACTGCTGCCTCTGATAGCATGAAGCGGCAGGGGGCTTCTCAGGAGCGGGACCGGAGCACACTGGCTGCCAGCCGCGCCCACAGGGACTATAGAATAGTCGAGTAACCGATAAGACTTCATGAGGTTAATCGACTATTCCATCAACCAATATTTAACATCCCTATGCCAAACTCGGCATACGCCGGGACGGAGTCCTTGCAGTGCTAACCCATTCCTTAGCTGTTTATTTGGGTTAAAAAAAAATAACACGAAGGAGAAGGGATCACCACATTCTGACTCACTCTGTAACCAGAAAAGTAAGTCAGGCAGCTGATCTACACTTGGAATTTACAACTGTGTTACTCCGGGGGTGAGAAAAATCCACACCCTGCAATGAGATGGTTAAGCAGCCCTAACCCCCAGCATAGACAGTGCTAGCTCCACCTAGCTACTGCCTCTCGGGGACACAGATTACCTATGACAAGGGGAGAACCCCTCCCATCGCCGCAGGCAGGCAGTGCAGCTGCAGCATTTCCAGTGTAGACAAGCCCATAGATTTTTCCAGGTCAGAAGAGACCATTCTGATCGTCTCGGGTGACTTCCTGCACCACACAGGCAGAAGAACCTCACCCAATAATCTCTGCATCAGGCTTGTCATCTCTGTGAGAGCTAAACGGTCTCAGGCAACATCTTAGCGAGACAGGAGGCTGAGGCAGCATCTTTTATTGCACCAGCTTCTCTTGGTGAGAGACCCATTCCCAGACTGAAGAAGAGCACGGAGAGGCTCGAAAGAGTGTCCCTCACACCAGCAGAAGTCAGTCCAATAAGAGACGGCCTGACCCATCTTGTCTCTTGAATAGCCTGGGCCGACATGGCGACAACTACACCTCATAAAACAAAACCTGTGACAACAACCGACTAGTTATATAGGATCAGACTGAAAGAGAAGACTCATCTGATTATTGATTCCCTCCATAACCCATCCAAGTAAGAGCAGAAGGGACCATTAGATCATTTAGTCTGACCGGCTGGATAGCCCAGCCCATTATATTTCAGTTACCCGTGTTGAGCCCAGTAACTTTCAAGACTTTTTATTTTTTAAATGAAGAGGGTGCTGTGTGGGCTAGGTGCACTCTAACTACTGACAGCTCAGCAGCAAGACCTATGCAGGCAAAAGCTCCAGCCTAGACTCATTCATACTAGGGGACGTAACTATATACATGATTAAACAATAGGCCCAAGTGTATTGGTTATATGCAGGCTCCTGCCTTGCTCCCGGGGAGCCAGCTGCCACATCATGATGCTGCCTCTACATCAGAGGCAGCAACATGGGGATAGCAGCCAGCTCCTCAGGAGCCGGTACCTCACTGGGAGCCGACTTACAAGCCACCCCAGCAACAAACGGCAGATTTGCCAGTTTAAGCTGTTTCTTTGTTAGGAAGGTTTTGCCAGGATAGCTCTTCTGCAGGGGTGCGCAATAAAATGGCAGCAGTTGGCTACAGTCAGCCTCTGTATTAGTTGCGCCTCTGTAAGTGCAAGCGATTGCAGCTCCTGCAGGTCGTGGATTGCTGTTCCTGGCCAATGGGAGCTGTGGGAAACAGCACAGACTAGAACACCACTTCTCGCAGCTGCCATTGGCCAGGAATGGTGGTACACAGCCAATTGGAGCTAGGAATGTGAATGTTTAACCGGTGGAGGCAGAGGGCTGCTATACCCCACAGGCAGGAGCTGCTCCGGCCTCTTGCAGTGGAAGGAGGGAAGGTATCATGCCCCCCCTGCACTTGCCCTCTCTTTAATCAGATAATTGGTTAAACAATACATTTAACAGGTTAACCAGTTAAACGGGATTATATATCCCTAACAGAAGCTGCAACTAACTGCCCATGCCTGCAGCGGTGTAGGTAAATATAGCGGTGGGGGCCCAGCAGGGGCTAACCTTGGGGAACCGAATCTGGCTTGAGAGCTGGTATTTTTCCACTCCTGTTATACTGACACATCTTTAAAGTGTGGTGTAGGCCACAGAAACATTCTATTGCACACAAAACCAACAGTTAGCCAGAGTAATCTTAGTAAAAATACAGGGGGAGCTGCTCAGAAGGCAGCTGAAAAATCGAATTCCTTCCAAACTCCAGGACAATAGATAAGAATGTTGTGAGAGTCAGTTGATTTTACAGGGCTCTGAGGATGCACCATGCTAGGAATGCTCAGCATCCACTCTATGCAGCGATGCCCACTCACAGGCCATTCTGCCTGTCCCCTGGATAACTGTCACAGATAGACAGTCTCACTTGGCATTTCTATCTAATTCAACAACTGGACTACGCTGGGTTCTCTCAAGTTGCAAATTCAGCCCCAAGGAGAGAATATTTTTGTCACTGGCTGATTAAGGAGACTATTAAAAGGCTCCAAAGAAAGTCCCCTCCCATTCTTCTCAACCAGACGTATAATGGTTGCAGAGCAATGAAGACAAAGGAGTATGCCGGGGAGCGGGGGAGAGAGGTTAAAAGGGGTCAAGAAGAGGAGGGAACATCATTTTCAAGGCCAAAACAAAAAAAACTGGAAAGAGAGAAAGTTGTTCCAAGAATAAGCACTTCTCCATGTTATGGTGCTTTAGCTAAGCACAATGTCTGGAAGATAAATATGAGAGGTCCTTGCCCTGGTTAGTTTAGACTTTAGTCTAGACATAACAGCAAAGGAAGACGATAAACAAAGTGCATGCTTGGGGTTACATGAGTGGAGGTGGGATTATAGGGTAAGGTTACATGTGCATTTTTAAAAATGTAAAATAAATGCATGTAATAGAGTAGCAGAATAATTTGCAAACTTATATATCAAGACATTAAGGTAGTAGCAAAGTAGCAAAGAGATCTCAGTGCCACTGTTGCATCTATTAGCTTTCTTGAATCAACTTGTGGAGTTTCCAATGATCACATAAGACCACAAATATGAAAGAAAGGAGATCAGAGAGATACTTGGCAAGAGCAAGGAGAATGCCAAGGACTGTCAGGATACACTGTATTCCATTGTGTGATGCTTTAGATACAATGAAACCCACATACTATTCTCTGGGAATATTGGGTCAACTTTAAAAAACTCTCTCTGCTAAGGCCTTTCCTCCTGCAACTGACTCAGTGTAGATTGACTCCTGTAGGATTGGGGCCTTGCTATCCAGTTTTCCTAATCCCGCTGATGGTGTCTTAAATCTAATTTCATCCCATGTATTTCTAGGACCGTGATGTCCCACATGTGGCTATTTGGCCAGTTGAGTGTGGCTAGTTTGCCACAGCAGTAGCCACAATAGTGGCTACAGCTTCAAAACTGGTTGGACACCACAGATCAAAGACATCCCTTCTCCCTGGATTATAAAACAGCAGACAGCACGTGAAGAGTGTGTGGATACCAAACTCATCACTTCATTCTTTGTTAACACGAAGGCCCCAATGCTGCAAACATGCACACCAGTAGATTACTCACACAACCATCCCTAATGAAGTCAATGGGAAAGAGGGGGAAAAAAGTCACTAGGAAAACATCTTAAGTGGCGAAACATATTCCCCTCCCCCAATACCTCAAAAAACCCAAATCAAACCAGCGACGATAGCACGCAACTCTGCCTGCCTCCTGAGCTGAGAAACAGGGGTGCTGTTTGGTTTCTCAGGTGACTAACTTGACCAAGGGTGGGCACACACCAGCCACCCAAGGGTTAGCCCCTGGCAGGCCCCCACACTGTATTTACTTGTGCATCTGTAGATATGGGAAATCCCAGCTCCTGTTGCACTTGGAATGGGCCAATTTAGAAATATTCCCACTAGTGTCAAGATCAGCAGTGGGCAATAAAGCGGCAGTGGTTCATAAGGGCCCATGGGAGCTGCCATTCCGGGCCCACGGGAGCTGTGATTGCTCTTACCTGAGGAGGTGCAGGAAATATTAAGGCAGTTGCCCACCAAGGGCTAACCCTGCTGAACCGCTGCCACTTCATTGCCCACTGCTGAGCTTGACACTAGTGGGAATATTTCTAAATTGGCCCATTCCAAGTACTAAGAACATACCCGTGTAATCAGGCCTAGTTTTCCTATGAGGAAAGTAAGAAATGACCCATGTTCCACTTCACACCCAGTCCCTCTCAAACGGGCTTACTTTTGCCAGTGGGTGAAGATGTCCTCAAGAGTGGTCAACTGTGGAGGAAACTCTTTCTGCAGGAGAAGAGAGGAAAGAATTGGAACCACGTTTACCAAGAAGAGCCCCTCCCGCCATGAAACACCCAGATGATGGAGTCCAAAATAATGCCATGGGGCACGACAGCCATGAACTAGCATTTGTAGATGGAGCATCTCTTGCTCCGCCCCTACCCCCTGAACTAGCCTCATGTGCACGAGGTGCAGGGCCACACGCCCCCAGGTCAGGGGTGCCCAGCCCGTGGGCAACTGTGCCTTGACTCCACACGTGTATGGACAAGCTGCAGGGTTACCCGGCCAGGAGGGGCCCGGCCCCACGTGGGGGGGGGCGCTGCAGGGTTACCTGGCCCCACGTGCCGGGGGGGGGGGCACGCTGCAGGGTTACCTGGCCCCACGTGGGGGGGGGCGCGCTGCAGGGTTACCTGGCCCCACGTGGGGGGGGGGCGCGCTGCAGGGTTACCTGGCCCCACGTGGGGGGGGGGGCGCGCTGCAGGGTTACCTGGCCCCACGTGGGGGGGGGGCGCTGCAGGGTTACCTGGCCCCACGTGGGGGGGGGCGCTGCAGGGTTACCTGGCCCCACGTGGGGGGGGGGGCGCTGCAGGGTTACCTGGCCCCACGTGGGGGGGGGGGGGGCGCTGCAGGGTTACCTGGCCCCACGTGGGGGGGCGCTGCAGGGTTACCTGGCCCAGCTGCAGCTGCAGCTCCCGCGCTGCCTTGGCGTAGCCGGCGCGCAGCAGGTGCTGGTGGATGAGGAGCAGCAGCTCCCGCCGGCCCCTGCCCGCCGCGGCCATGCTGCGCGCGCCCGCCCCCCTAGGGCCGCTGGCGGCCGCCGCTCCGATGCTGCAGCGGGGAGGCCGCGAGCCACATGCCCCTGGGGCCGCCGCACGCCTCCAGCGCCCTTTGACCGGGGCACGCGCGCCCGGCTTCCTCTTCCCGCGCGCGGCCCGCCGGGAAGTGTAGTCCTGGCGCGGGCCGCGGCGCCGCCTGCCGGCTCTGCGCGGCCACAGCTCCGGCAGGGGAGGCGGGGCCAGGGGGCCAGGGGCGGGGCCGCGGCTGCTTTGCCTGCACGTGGGCGCGGGGCTTGAGCGCGGGGACGCCCTGCCGCAAGGAGCCTTTCCAGCTGCCCTCGCGCGCCCCCTAGGGCTGGGGGGAGGGTTTCCAGTCTTTGGGGGCTTCCAAGTTGAGTGGGAGGCAGTGGAGAAAGGCAGGAGAGGCCGGGGCTCTGGAACAGTTTGTATAGTGGGGGCGCTGAGAGCTGGAAACCTTGTGTATAATGGAAACCACTTCGAGCCAGGGACTGCGGCAGCCCCCCCCCCCCAGTTCTAGCACCTATGGGAGAAGTCCTGAAAAAAAATCAACATTTCATCGTATTTGTTTGATGGATGATCATAATTATTGATAACCATTTACATTTATGTTGCACCGCCCATCACAAAGCAGTCCCAAACACTTGCAAACTGCAGGTCTGATGTAATGCCGGTGCAGTAGTGGAAGTAACTTCAATGGATCAAGTCTCCTATATACATAGAACACAGCTGAATGCAGCCACTTCTGGGGTGGAGGGTTATCAGACAGAGACAATTGAATGATTAAATGGAACCTAAAAAGGCATTTATATGTGCGGCACTGGCAGCTATCATCCCCTGCATCTCCACTTCCCATGCCCATGCTTCTATCTGCAAACATCTGGGCTAGAAACACTTTTTAATAAAAATGAAAGCTAAGATTCGGGCAGAATCCTGTGATTTCAGGAACTAAGCTAAACACCACATTTCATGCAGCCTAAAACACATGCATGGCTGCAGGGAACTCAGTGTAACAACCCCAGACTAGTCCTGACCCGAAAGCCACCTTGATTTAATGCTGAGTGGTCATGTGGCTGCTTTGTGGAACATTTATTTGTGCTTTCCTTTTTTCCCCTTAAAAACCAATCCTGGGACATAAAGTAGCAGAGTGAGTAGGACAGTAACCACACAAACACACAAATCTACCTCCTCCATGGTGCTGATGCTTTCCAGGGAAAAGCTGGCCACGTTCACTATGGCAGAAGTGTGGATTTATTTTTGGGAAGTTTTGCAATGTCCAAAGTGCCTCCATCACTCTTACTCAAATAAGAACCTTTATTTGTATTTATTGGAGAGATTAATAGATTTCTGGCTCAGCTCCATCTGGCTTTGGAGCTAAATCTCCCCTTTCCCCTACCATCATTTTAGGTAATAAAATCCGTGGCCATGCAGTTACACAGACTCTGTCTAGTCTCAGTGCATGATTCATAGATGGACCATTAACCAATGATATGGATATGCCCAGTGCATTTTGGTGAGTGGGTCGGAGTCCCTGACTGAGCTGCTGAGCGGGAGAAATTTAACTGAGGTAGAATTCAAATAGTCCTCCGTTAGGTTTTAAATCCCACTTGTAATGCCGCAGGTTGCTTTGTTGTCTGCGAGCGAGAGACTGGAGTCCTGATTCTTCGTTCACTTGATCTGGGGCAAATCAGGAGTGATTCCGGGAAAGTCAGTTCAGTGTACAAATAGAAACGAGATCAGAATTGGACCCAGAGACTTAACTGGGACATTCTCTTTTGTAGATATAGTTAGATACAGATTTTGACCTACTTTGACATGTTCCCATCTGGAAGTTTGTTATACCTCCAGGAGATTTTCCATTCCTCCCCCTGCAATCTAACATTGCAAATGCTGGGAAATTGTTTTTAGAAAATTGAGCAGGACTGATCACGAGTCACCCAATCAAATACAGTGCCCATATGTCTGACAGAGACTGCATTAGGAGCTTTTCTTGGGCTGTCTGCATTGTATCTTCCCCCTTCAAAAAGTTTCTGTTTGTTGTAAAGATTTATTTAAAAACAGAACCGAACAGTGGTTCTTGCTCCCCTAGTTTAGAGGTTAATAATCCGTCAAGCAAGAGACTCTGCACTCCTTAGCACTTTCCATCTCTGAAACTCTTCACAAACTATCATCCTCATTGCTCCTCTGGAGGTAGGTGAATAAAGTATTACTACAGAAGAAACCACAGACAGGAGGGTTAAGGCCCAGATCCTAAAGGTATTTAGTGCCTAACTCCTGAAGAGTTAGTGACTAACTCCAGGTCATGAAGGGCATGTCTACACCACAGGGCAAAAGTTGAGTTAAGATACGCAACTTCAGCTACGTCAATTGCATAACCGAAGTCAAAATCGCTTAATTTGGCTTTTGGCGCTGTCTACCCAACAGGAAGTCGAAGGAAGAATACTTCCTTCAACTTCCCTTGGGCTACGTCTACACTGGCAGCTTCTTGCACAAGAACCCTTTTGTGGAAGAGTTCTTGCGCAAAAAGTCCTCCACAAGAGCGCGTCTTCCACAAAAGCATGTGCTTTTGCCATAGGGGTTTCTTGCACAAGAAATTCATGTTGCCTGTCTACACTGCCCTCTTGCGCAAGAGCTCTTGAGCAAAAGGGCTTATTCCTCGTGGGGAGAGGAATAACTCTTCCAGAAGAAGCCCTGTTTTCCAACGCTAGACTGTAAATTTATTTGTGCAAGAATGCACGTGCAGTTTAGTTACCCAGCAAGTTTTTGCGCAAGAAGCTGCCAGTGTAGACACAGCCTTAGGGTACGTCTACACTTGCTCCCTATCTTGAGATAGGAATGCAAATGTAGTGTACTGAAACTGCTAATGAAGCGCGGGATTTAAATATCCCACGCTTAATTAGCATAATCACCCCGGGCGCCATTTTGAAATTGTGTTATTGCGAAATAAAACACCCCGTGTAGCAGCGTTATTTCGAGAGAAAACCCTTCTCTTTCTTTTCTCTCTCTTTCTCTGTACTCTTTCTTTTCTCTCTCTCCG
Source organism: Pelodiscus sinensis (assembly GCF_052426305.1). NCBI lineage: Eukaryota > Metazoa > Chordata > Testudines > Trionychidae > Pelodiscus > Pelodiscus sinensis. The sequence continues at coordinate 7,399,502 of NC_143067.1, forward strand.
TTTAACAGGATGGAGAAGTCCCGCAGAGGCTAAAGCGGTGTTAGACATCCATGTTGTAGAATAGACTGTTCTTAGCCTGAATTTTAACAGAGCTTTTCAAGCAAGTTAACTCGCTTGAGCTAGTGTGTCTGAAAAACCTGCCCTTTTTGGTCCTTTGGGTCAGCATGGGTAGGAGGGATGCTGTCCCTCCAGTTGTCTGAGGAGAGAGGTTGAAGGGATCCAAAGAGACGGCTAATTCTTCCTGGCCTCTCTCACACAAACCATCTCATTGACCGCAGTGGCACCGTTTGCAGGAGTAAGCAGGATTTGGCTTTGAGCCTCCTTTGCATCAGCCAGAAGAAAAGTGGCTGAAATATGGAAAGTCCTAATAGTTGCAAAATGGAAAGTGAGGGGAAATAAATTGGCCCGGTGGTTGGGGGACAGACAGAAAGATGGCCATAAAGCCACTCCGAAGGGACTGCTGGTCAGACAGGACAAACACTGCATTCAGATGCTGAGAGCGTCCCTATAAAACTGGCTTTAAAATGAGAACTGACTGCCCGCAATTCATGCCAGACAAGTGACACTTTGCAGGTCTGCTCTGGAACAGGGTCACTTAAGTCCAAAGCCTCCGATGCTTGAGTCACGAATAGCCCTCCAGAAACCGCTGTGCAATGGCACGTTACAGCAACGCAACCCCATTTCCACGAGTGCATCTGAAGAATTTTGTTGTTGCCCCACAAATACAGGCAGGGGAGGTATGTGAGACGTTTAGTAAACATGGCAAATAATAAATAGAGTTATTCAGCAAAGCAAACAGCTGCACAATTATAAATAGGAAAATCTGCCTCAGCCCAAACCCCAGTGAGGGGGAAAATCCATCAACAACATGCACTTATTAGAAGGTGAATTTTTTCTTGCATTTTTTGACAGGAGTTGAAACTAATTTGCCCGCTCTTTATTTTTAGGAAGGTAAAATGTCCCTGGTGGGTTAAAAAAGCTAGCCTTTTAGGTATGCCATTGCCATGCCAGGACACTGATTCATGAAGGAACTGCAGGAAGCTGTTTAAAATCCAGACAGGGATAAAGCCGTAGTAGTTGAAGAGCCAGCTCAGCCCGCTAATGTCTGAACAGCCCCGGTCGTGTTCACAGCTCCGCAAGCTGAGTGCTTGGCTCATGGTGTAAACGACTCCATTATGAATGACTCCACTTGTGCCCAGCCCAAGGCGGTACTCACCAGCATGAGCAGAGTTCATGAGAAAGGTCTTTTGCACAATGTGGAAACTGGCAAATCTGAGGGTGCCTGTACACTGTAGCGTTTTTCCAGAAAAACGGCCGTTTTCCCGGAAAAACAATACTTGCATCCACACTGCCATTGAGTTCTTTCGACAAAGAAGCTTGCAGTCTAGACGTAGCCAGAGAGATGTTTGTTGTAGGCAGGGGTGGCCTGTGACTATAGGCCGACTTGGCCATCGCCTAGGGCGCCGCCTTCAACGGGGCACCCAGTGATGACGTCACGGGATGCCCGATGATGTCACTCCATTGACAGCTGTGCAGGCGGGGGCGCCGATCGTGCATTCCGCCTGGGGCGCCAGCTGCCGCAGCCCACCTTGGGCCACTCCTGGTTGTAGGCATGACATGGGCCCCATGGCCTGTGGGGAAACCGTTTTTGGGTCGGGGGCCGCTGGCCCACAGAAAATCAGTCGGGAGGGCCACATAAAAGTGAGAAGAACAAAAAACCAAACAAGCCCTCACTGATGTGGCCCATAACTGAGTAGGAGAAAGACCCTCCCCACATTCCCCTCGCACACCAGAACCTACGGGGGGGCCCAGGCTAGTAGATTTTATGTGCTCCAGCCCCCTGGGAGGATGGGAGGGGGAGCACCAGTGCAGGCTCCCCAGTCCGAGCCTCGGGGGCTGGATCCAGGCAAGCTGGGAGCCTCATCTGGCCCCCGGGCCTGCATTATATGGCTACTGCACTGGCTTATTTGTTTGTTTTTTAATTTGACCAAGTGCAGGTTTCTAATATTAGCAATTTACGGAAGCGAGACGTGCATGTTAGCTATGGGTCTGAGCCATGAGAGTCAGATGTGCCTTGCAACCCACCCCCGTCAAATTTGGGGGGATGGTTTTGTCCAGGGAGCTAGTGACAGCTGCACAATCAGGGTCTAATTCAGAGGCAGAAAATGATCTTAGGGTCCTTATTAGGGTCTGCTGGAGTGACACGAAGGGGGCTTGGCTTGAGCTGAGGATCTGGCCTCGTGTTTCCTGCTGGGTCTTATGTAGTGTCAAGTGCATCTGTCAGCACTTAATGACAATTCATAATTAATTTCAGCCCTCCATCCCAAAGTACCCTTGAAACTGTAGGGAAGGGTCACATAACTTTTGGGACCAGTCTGCAGCGATTCCTTGTGTTGAAGGACAAGATCCCGCATGTCCTATGTGCTGCTCCATAGCTGCTGTCTGTGGCACAAGACGCCAGGAAAGCATGTGGGCCGCTCAGGCAGGAACTCTGTGTCGGGGGGAGAATTTTACCCCCCGTAAGCAGGCATTTACTGCACGTTTCTTCAGCATGAGAGATTAGAATTCGCCTGACAGCGGCTGCCATTTTTGGTTGGACGTATTCCTGGAGGTTTCAGCGCATGACATAATCTTCAATTGAAGTTTAACCTTTAATTGCTGGAGACTGCAGGACAATCCTGGAGAGCTGGCAACCGTAATGCTTTGCAATGCTGTGCAATGGTATGAGACCACTGGTGAAGTGTAGCCTTTCTTAGCCAGAGCAGTAAAGGGTATTTTGGCAGGCAGCAGGTACTTAGCATGATCCAGGTCAGACAGGAAACCACGATTAATACGCCTACGCTTACTGAAATGACGAGGGGAACGTTAATGACCGGAAGTGGTGAGGCCAACCTCTGGAAGGTGATCTCCCAGCAGTGATCCATGCGCCGTGCGGGGGCATTGGTCGAGGACTCGCTGAGGGGGAGGAGTGCCACCGAGTGAATCACAAACACTGCTCCCCAAAAGCACCGGTGGTAGGTGTTCCTGCGGCCCACGTGCTGACCCAGCCTCTCGCTGCCCAGCTTGGAGAGCTGGCACGATTCCAGTGCAAGGGGCCATGACCGCAGGCCTGGCTACTTTCTAGCCCTGCAACGGGGCTCGAGCCCCGGTCCAGCAAAGCACTTATAGCAGGGCAACGGCCCCACTTTGGTGTGGGAGGGCCTAGAGCAGCCGTGGAGTGGTTGCACAGAGCCCAGCCAATGGGGGAAAAGCTCCTGAAGAACCAATCAGGCAAGGGCTTGCTGGAGCAGCCTAGATATAAGTTTGCCCCTGAGGCGAGGGATAGACTTTGGGTTGCAGTGGGCTGCTGAGGCAAGTGTCAGGACTGAGGACCACTGGTCCCCCAGAAGGGGGCAGAACTAAGTTGGTGGGTGGAGGGACAGCCGGAGGGCTACGCCCTGAGGAGATGCTGCAGTCTGGGAGCAACATGGGTCCAGACCAATGTTCCCTCTAATTTTTTCCATTCCATGTGCAGAATAAATTTTGTTATGTGCAGTCATGTGTGCATGTGCACCACCAGCAGAAACACATGCTGTGGGCTGTGGTCGCTCTTCTAATTAGCAGGGAGGCATGTGAATCTCTCTTGGGGGGGACTCCCAAGCGCTCAGGGGACACTGGACCATTCAGACCTGAAGACACTGGAGACAGCGGAACAGACAATGGGTGACACCCCACCTGAAGGCGGTGCACTCGACTGCTGAGCTAATTCCCAGAACAACCAGCTGGAGGCGCCGTGGTGGAAAAGTCACCTGCCCCATTACAGCCCTGAAGCTGCTGCTCTTCCCGTTCAACAGGCGATCAGTCCCGTCGGTATTATTCATAGAATCACAGAATCCTCGGGCTGGAAGAGACCTCAGGAGGTCATCAAGTCCAGCCTCCGCCCAAGTATTCACCTGCTTAACGTGAAACACGTGCTTAATGGCTTTGCTCCAGCACTGACACAGCAATGGGTGGGGAAAGATATTGCTCTTTGGTCCTGTTCATGAGGCCACACTCAGGTCTTTCTCACCATCCCGGGTCTTTCTTTCCATCCTCCCCCGAGAAAACAGCTTCCGGTATCCGAGGTTATTGCCTGGCTGGGAATGAACATAGAGTGGCTGCAGCATCTTTCTGCACAGACCCTGCACTCCCAGGAGATGGCTTTGGGCTGCACTTTTAAACCACTGGGAACTCTCCTGAGCTAAACAAGGTCAATGAAGGGAAACCCCAAATCCACTCTGATGCACCGGTAAGCGAGAGGCTAGTGCTGCGGGAAAGCAGCGGGGTGGAACCCACCAAACAGCCTCTGCGACCTGGTTCCTCTGACAGGCGACAGGACACTGAACAGGCTGCAGCCAGGCAGGCTTTGCCCCTGGCTGCCCCTTGCCAATCTTAAGGCGCTGCCTCTAGGAGGCAGCACGGGCCTGCCAAGTCTGACGCCTCGCTTTGCAGCCTGCCGCATCCGAACCCTTTCCCCACCCCTAGGCACAGCGCTCCTCCGAATGGCTGCCAGCTCCCAGCGCCCCCACACACTCCAACGAGGGGTGGTAGGATTCGATTAATCACCTAATCGAATAGTCGATGGAATTTCCATCGACTATTTGATGAGTCAATAAGGGCGCTTCTGCTTTGAAATGCAGGGGCTCTTGTACATTACAAAGATTGAAACGTGGCATGGAGCCTGGGGCCAGCTCAGTCCCCCGCTGGCTCCAGGCTCCATGCAACACTTTGAAATGTACAAGAGCCCCAGCGGGGACTCTTGTACATTTCAAAGGTGAAACGCCTCCACTGGGCCCCTACCCCTTCCCATGGAGCTGATAGAGGCAGCAAGGGGTGGGGGAAGCAACTAATTGACTAAGTATCCAATAAACTTTTGCATCCAAAATGAAAAGCAAAGAGGGTGAGAAAACATGTGGGGAAAGCCAAGGGGGAGAGAGAATTGAATTGAGGGAGGACGGGACCATGGGGAGAGAAAAAGAAACAGAGAAGTGAGGCAGGGACATCATGGAAAGAGCCAGCGGAGAAGTGACGAAGAAGAGAAAGACCCGACCAAAGGGAAGAGGAGAGGCTGACAAGGAAGAGATTTTAATGAGGCCAACAGAGATGGAGGAGGAGTTGGTGGAACAACAAAGGGAATGAAGCAATGCACTTTATTTGCACCCCTCCACTGTATAGTATTCCCTGGCAGGCGTCCCACAGCTCCATATGTTGGGGAAGGGGGACTGCAGAGTGCTGTTGCTGGGGGGGATGAGTCATGGCTGAGAAGAGCTGTATTTTTAGATAACTGGCCTAGGTGTGTGCAGCTGGGGGAGAGCTCCTTGGAGCTGGGGAGAAGGGTAGAGGGAGATTTTTGGATTGCAATTCCAAAATACACCATTTTCCAAGCCAGCATTGCTTGGGAATCTCCCCTTCCCCCTCCCCTTTGTCTGTTAATGTGCAACAGATGGGAGGAAATGACATTTCAGATGCTAGAGCATCATGATGAAATGCAATGGGCTACCGATAACGTGGAGTGAACGGTTTCATCGTTTTGGATACAGCCTTCTCTGGGCATTCATTTTGGTGCCTGCCGCTTCGCAGGTATAATTAAGGTAATTTAGCTGTCTAACTAGCTGATTTGCAGGTGCAAATTGGTACCCTGCTCAGAGGTTCAAGTAACACTGAATAAGGATACTGGTAGCAAAGCCAGTGGTCAGCTTTTAAATCTCTGCTGCATAATGCCTGTGTGGGCGAGGTATTGCATTACATCCCCGTGTTACATTGATATGATGTCCTGACTAGGTGCAAACATTCGATCCCGAGAAGCTACTAGATTTCAGTCCCAGGAATCCAGCGCTGCACATATCTTCTTGCAGTCTCCGGCGGAGCCTTGGCCGCTCCGGCGAGCTGCCTCCATGCCTGCTCTTTTCTTGGCGTCTGTGTGGAGACTGCCCTGTGGTGCCAAGTATGCTGGTGGTTTTTGTGATGTGGGCACCTGTCCACCGGGTCTGCCTGAATTCCTCAGGTCATTTCACGTAAGCCACCAGACAGCTGTCCAACAGCATTGGCTCAGTCGCTACCGGCCTGTAGCCAGATTGGAAACAGCAATGTAGAGGCAAAACCCGCCATATCCCGTTACTAAAACCAGGAGCCGTCCAGTTCCATTAGTTACATGCTAATTAACTGTGGAAAAAAGTCCCCTCTAGGCCTGCAGAGCATAAAGCACTCTTTTAATTTCGCTGGCGGAGAGCGCAGATTTGAAAACTGAAACGCACAGAAGATGTGACATTAAAATTCAGCTTCCACAGGCCTGTTTTTAATAATCTGTATTAGCAACATATCTCCATCCCTATGTAGACGTCTGCACGTCCTACTCGTGTCAGTTATTCAGTACAGGCAATGAAAGCTTAGCAGCATTAAGCCACTTAATTTTTTTCGTTATTTTAAGATCTCATGTATGCTGTGCCTCCGTCATTGCCAGATCACAGGCTATTATTATTATTATTATTATTATTATTATTATTATTATTATTATTAATTACCCTAAAAAAACACAAACCCTCTGCTTTCGCCAGCGCTGTAGCTCAGGGCTAGCTTTGGAAGTGTATCCTCATTAAACAGCTTGGCAGGTTTGCTGAGTAGCGTGGGCCAACACCAATAGCTCCAACAGCACTGTGGTGTTTGTGCAGATTTCGGCAGCCCTGGTTGAGGGCAGCGAGAAGAATTGCAAAAGGGAACGGTGTTCATGTTCTCAAAGTGCATTTCCTGTAGTGCTTCCTGGGCTAATTTTAGTTCTGTCACGCGTTGTGCAATAGGAAGGGGTGCGGGCAGGAACTGAGCGAAAACACGTCGCCCAAGGCAGGTCAGGGAGAGGGGGAGAGTTCAAGTCTGCGGCAGGCGCTTTGTCGAGGTCGTCAATGGGGCATCTGCCCCTTGCTGTCGAAAGGCAGGCTGCGTGGGGCTCTGGCCCTCACACCCGCCACAGCTGTGCTGCACGGTAGGGCAAGGTGCTCACTCTGGACAGTGCTCATGGCTTTTCACAACATGCTGGCCAGCGTGCTCCTGGTCTAGTTTCTGGTCTCTGTTGCACCAGTGCAAATCCAGAGGAGCTCCACGGATGCTAACAGACCTTGCGGTCCAATGAAGCTCCTCCAGAGTGGCTCTGGGGCAACAGAGGACAAAATCTGGCCCTAAAGGAGCTTGTTTGCAAGGCTGGCTCTGGGTATTTCCTTTTCCTCCTGCTCCTCCTCCCCTCTTTCCACTGAGTGACAAAGCTCCTGCTTGAACTCGACGGGTCCTGCACTTTCAGGCGGATTGCTTGCCTCAGAGGCTCTCAGCAGCCCTCAATTTAGGCACCACACCAAGAGCATCAGGTGTGGTGCCTAAACTGCTGTTTGTTGAGCTCCTCTCATCATTGGCCAGCATGAAGTATAAAGGGAAACCAAACTGCACAGACTCAGGGGATCCCCCGAGAATACAGGACTGGGTAACCTCTTTCTTTTCCCTGAGTGGAAATGGGAAGTGGGTGTTGGGGGGAACCCAAGCCCACCCTCTGCTCCGGGTTCCAGCCTAGGGCCCTATAATAGCAGCTGCCTATGAGAGTCTCCAACACCTGCTGCGAGACAGCTGCAAAACCCTTCATAGAATCAGAGTCATAGTACACTAGAACTGGAAGGGACCGCGAGAGGTCATCGAGTCTAGTCCCCTGCCCTCATGGCAGGACCAAGCACCATCCCTGACAGCTGTCTCTCTAACCTGCTCTTCAATATCTCCAGAGATGGAGATTCCACAACCTCCCTAGGCAACTTATTCCAGTGTTTAACCACCCTGACAGCTAGGAAGTTTTTCCTAATGTCCAGCCTAAACCTCCCTGGCTGAAATTTAAGCCCGTTGCTTCTTGTCCATCAGAGGTTGAGGAGAATAATGTTTCTCCCTCCTCCTTGTAACACCCTTTTAGGTACTTGAAAACTGCTCTCCTGTCCCCCCTCAGTCTTCTCTTTTCCAAACTAAACAAGCCCAGTTCTTCCAGTCTTCCCTCATAGCTCCTGTTTTCTAGAACTTTCATCATTCGTGTTGCTCTTCTCTGGACCTTCTCCAGTTTCTCCACATTGTTCCTGAAATATGGTGCCCAGAACTGGACACAATCAGCTCCAGGGATTGCTCAGATTGATTCTGACAAGTTCTCTCTGGTTTTGGACTAGCCCCTGACAGTTTACTCTGGGAACAGAGATTTACTCAGTCTGCAGCTAATATACCTCCCTTCCATTACTCTTATGATTCCTTCTGGCCTGGATGCTGTCACAACTGGAACTTCTCACTTGCTTTAGCTACTTGAATGATAAAAGAGTCATTTTTAATTGACTCTTGACCTATGTTTATTCTGTTTCACAGCGCTTTGGGTGCTAGGGAAGGATCTTTATTAAGACAGTGATTCATTAATTGTGATAATTGCTTTCTTTTTATTTAATGAGAAGAAACAAAATGTGATCATTAAAGGGAGACTGCAGGCAGAGATGGAGTTAGAGAATTTTGGTATATTCACACTTTGGAGAATCCAGATAGGGCAAAACTTCCAAACTGCCAGGGTGGTGAAGCACTGGAATAAATTGCCTAGGGAGGTTGTAGAATCTCCGTTACTGGAGATATTCAAGAGCAGGTTGGATAGACATCTATCAGGGATGATCTAGAAGGTGCTTGGTCCTACCATGAGGGCAGGGGACTGGACTCGATAACCTCTCAAGGTCCCTTCCAGCTCTAGTATTCTATGATTCTATGATATTTAACACTAGGTGGGAACAGTATTGGGCCCAGAACATGCCTTGTCTTGCTCCTTTGATATTTCATTACTTCTCCCCAGTGCCCAAATCATGAGCCAAAAGCAAAGCTGAGGAATGTGAAGTCACCCCATTGGTTTGGAGATGCTTGTCCCTGTTCGGATGCTCAGCCACGGCTCGTGGCTGCTGCTATTGGTGTGTCCACAGTGAGGTTAGAGCTGGTCTGATGCTGCTGGTGACTGAAGCCCCTGGCAAACGAACCAGTGCATCATGGGCTTTGCTCCCATTGCCTTGCCAGGAGCCTCATCTTTGACCACCTGTAGGTCGGACAGGGCTGTTCATCGTCCACCTTCCACATTGCTCTCCCTGACTCCCCGGAGTCTGCCCACGAAGGTGATGGCTAGCGTCTTTCTTTGTGGCGTGGATGTTTATCCAATAGGGACTGGGCTGTGATCACTGGCTCATTTCACATGGGCCACCTCCTCCCCGTGATCTCCGCAGCCGAGTATCAGCTGCCCCAGGCCAGCTAGTCCCCCGTCAGGGTTTGAGCTTGGATTCCTTTCAGCCAAGTGGGTTTTGTGCGACCTGAAACAGCCCACACCCTTATCTCAAGTGTTACAGGGTGGCTGTGGTCACTCAGACCCACGGGCTGAGCTATCCATCCTGTAAAGCTCTGCTTCTCCCTGGGTGGCCGGGAGAAGCGGGTGGGGGCCAACCCTCACTCCTCTGGAAGGAGGCTCCCTCTCTCTGGATTCACTGGGAGGCAATTTCGGAAACCAGCATCCCCCAGTAACAGGTTGAGGATCCTGCTGTTGGGATGCTGAGCCATCAGTGGCAGAGGCTGCTCCCCCTGCTCTGTGCAATGGGGGGTTGATCCCTTTTTATCACTGTACAAAGGGGCCACCACCGAATGGGCCTGCTGCTTGATAACAGAACTCCTTGCATACGGGCCTTTATTATTCCTTTGTCTAACCACGGCGGCCACTGATTGGCTGGAAGTTGCTGCACGAGGGTGGGTGGGACCCAAAACCAAGAGACAGAGCTTAGGTTGGGGTAGGGCTGAAGGGCCTCTGTGGGCCAGATCCGGCCTGCCAATCAGAGCTTGGGGGCGGGGGGAGTGCTGCTCAGTTGGCGGTTGACTCTAAGCCTGGCATTCCCTTGCAGGGTCGGGGCAGGGAGCGAGAGATTGGTGCGCTTCCCCACCTCCAGACCAATCAGGGTCTGGGGGTGGGGAAGCATGGAAGTGTCCTGGCCCCGCCCCTTCTGTCTTAGCCTCCCCCGCTTCCAGTAGCCGGGGGGCACTTAAAATTTTTTTGACGTGGCCCCTGGTCAAGAATTATTGCCCATCCTGGCTTAGGTAGCTGGTTTGCAAACTCACCATGTGTTAGGATGGCTGGGCAGTGTTTCTTTACCGTCTCTACATGTTCAGGTGTGGTACAGACGCTTTCTGTGGGCATCAGATCCGAGCAGGTTCCTGGGCTCTGGTGAAACCTTGCAGGTTCAGGTTTCAGACAGGAGCAAGAGGAGCAAAGGGATCTGCTTAGATCAGCAGCAAGATCCAGACTGTCTGTTGCCTCAGCACTTTCAGCTCCTCCCCCCCTTGTTGGAGCCAACAGGGAAGCAGGGAGTTAACTCTTAAAGGAATGATACTCTGTTGTCATTCAAGATTGCAGTGGAAGAGATTCAGCATCTGAGACAAAGCAGAAAGTCTGTTTTGCTGCTGAGACAGCCCAGGGCAGGGATAAGGACTTTAATAAAAGGCAGTTGCACTCAGATTCTTGCCTTGTTTTGCTCCAGGGACGTAGCAATCCTGGGATTTATTGCCTTTTGCCAACAAATGCACACAAACATTCCACCAAATCATATTTCTATTTATCTGGGCGGGGGGAGGGGGAAGTAAGAAACCTTTGAGAGTCCAAAAAACCCACCTGTTATTAATCTGTGGGTTTTATCTACATTTCATTGAAACATGGACGTACTTCAAAAGGTTTGTAGGAGAACGGTGAATGACTCTGTCTGTTGACCTGGGTTAACAGTCAGACTCCTGAGGCCAGATTTCCTAGCTGAAGAAAGCTAGCCCTTGTCAGGGTGAGGTTGGGGCCCGGAGCTTCACAGCAACCAGAGCTGAGAAGAAGGTGGAATTTTACAAGAAGCAAATCCAAAAGAATGTTGAGCTGTCTTGTTGGCAAGGCTGAGGTCGGAGGGAATGTGGAGACTGATCCATCTCCTCTTTTGAGGAAGTACCATGGGTCCGTGGTAAGAACCTGGTAAAGACGCTTAAATTACAGCTGCCAATGCCGGGGCAAGGTCTTTGAACAGTGAAAAAACTTTATTCTCTGGCCTGCTGATGAGGGGGATACTGCGTTCACTGGAGGGGCCAGGCAGGAGGAGGTCAGTGTAGTCACAGAATCATAGAACCCTAGAACAAGAAGGGACTTCGCAAGGTCATCAAGTCCAGTCTCCTGCCCTGACGGAAGGCCAAGCACGATCTGGATCATCCCTGATAGATGTCTATCCAACCGGCTCTTAAATCTCTCCAGCGATGGAGATTCCACAACCCCCCTAGGCAATTTATTCCAATATTTTAATCAACCTGACAGCTAGGAAGTTTTTCCTAATGGCCAACCTAAACCTTCCTTGCGACAATTTAAACCCGCTGCTGCTTGTCCTAGCATCAAAGGCCAAGGAGAACAATTTTTCTCCCTCCTCTTTATAATACCCTGTTAGATACTTGAAAACAGCTATCCTCTCAGCAACACTTGTGGCTGGGTAGTATTTAGGGACTGAACCTGGAATGTCCAGCTCTTAAAGAATGAACCTCAATTGCTTGAGATACAAGGGGAGAACCATTAGCTCCAAGGCAGCCGTAGACACTCAAACCTCTATACATGGTGTGGCCACAAGAGGGAGACAAACAGCCACATGCAATTAGCCTGGGACTCCTATTTGTTACAAGAGATAGCACACCCAAATATCTACTCACTGAAGAGCACCGCGGAAGCAAAGCACTCTCACACAAACCCCCACAAGAGCGTTTCTGTGTTACTGGAGTTTGTCTGGATAATGGAGGAGCCTGGAAAATCCTAGCTGGAGTAATGGCTCAGGGCGCGTACGAGCTGGCACCAGAATTCTTGTATTTAAATCTTTGGGACACGTCTTTATCCTTCCTGGCTCTAGTTAATGCCAAAACTGTCGTCAGCCACATGTGCCTTTTTGCCAACAAAGTACAAGGATGAAAACTCACGAAGAGCGCTGTAACAGCCAGAGAGACACGTTCTCACCCCCCCAGGATGGCATAACAGGATTGCCACATTGCATAGGAATCAGTGAGAACAAATAAGACTAGTTAGTAAGCATCCTGTATACTTATAGGGAGAATACTATAGTCGACTGTATACTTCTGGGACTCTGCTTTGGGCAGGCCACTATACAGAGAAGGAATCATAGAATCATAGAACGCTGGAACTGGAAGGGACATTGTGAGGTCATCGAGTCCAGTCCTCTGCCCTCACGGCAGGACCAAGCACTGTCTAGATCAGTGGCGCTCAACCTTTTTTCCACTGCGATCCCCACAGCTGGGCCTGGCCATTGGCGGCTGCGCGGGGCTCAGATCCGGGTGGCTGGGGGCTGGGCCCAGCCGTTGGTGGCAGCGCAGCGTGGCGCTTAGACCCAGGTGGCCGGGGGCTGGCCCCGGCCATTGGCAGCTGCATGGTGCAGCGACTCCCCAAAAAATGTCTGCAACCCCCTTGGGGGTCGTAACTCACTGTTTGTGCACCACGGGTCTAGATCAGTGGTCTCCAGCCTTTTTAAACACAAGATCACTTTTTGAATTTAAGTCAGACTAGGATCTACGTCAAACGCAAATGCCCCAGACGCACCCCTTTAGCAAGGCCCTGCCCTCCTCACTTTGTGAAGATGGGGTACAGGGGAGGGGGACAGAGCGACAACTGTGCCTCTCTGCCTTCGACTGCCCCACCCTGCACAACAAGCAGGAGGCTCCCAGGGGGCGGCGCTGAGGCTCTGGGCAGGAGCAGCAGGGTCGTGGTGGGAGGGGCCGCTGAAGTGCCAGCACTTGATAGCCTCCCAGCCAAACCAGTCAGGATCACCTCTCAGAGGCACCAAGATCTGCCAGTAGATCCTGATCTGCTGGTTGATAACCACTGGTCTAGATCATCCCTGACAGGAAAAGGGGGAAAGGAGTGGGACTGGGAACTTGAGTGATGCCCGGGTCTGGGGATCTGAGCTCTGTGCAAAGTCACCCGGGCTCAGCATATAGGAAGGGACAAGGAAAGAGCTCCCCAGTGGCACCTTGGTTCTTGCTGACAGGGAATAGACCTTTACCCACCAGCTGCTTGACACTGGATCTTTGGAAGCTGGTTCAATATGTTGCCTCCTCCACGTGTCTCTAATAGCCTGGGGCTGCCATGGCTACCACACCGCTGCAAACAACACAGGAGCTTGAATTGTTTACAAATGAAAGGCCCGGTCGTGGTGGGCACCAGCTCAGGGGCAGATCCTGCAGCATTTCTGAAAGGGCGGATGGTGGGCAAAGCCAATTGAAGAAGAGCTGTCAGGATGCGCAGTGCTCATGAGCTCAGCAGGGAGCTGGGCGCAGGCTGTGTGACTTCTACACGTAAGACTGTGGCCAAGTCCAGCTTAACCTAAGTTATGTCGCATGGGGATGTGAATTAGCCACCCTCCCTTGGGGACTGTGTACGTCACTGGAGAGCTTCTCTTGCTGACAGATCCTGATGCTCGTTGGGAATGGATCAAGACGACAGGAGAGCTCTCCCGCTGGCTTAGCAGGGCACAGAGCTGCACCCGCTGTGAGCTCCAGGATAGACATGGGCTGGGATTCGGAGGATTAGCAGGAAGCGATTCAGGTAGAATTTGGATTTCTGTGCAAAGCCCTTGATGGAGGAGACAGTCCTGGCCTGTGTGTTGCGGTTTCTCACACCCCTGGTCTGGTCTTCATTCCTGCTGGCATGGAAGGAGGATCGGGTTGCTGCCGTGCTGAAGGGTTTGGCTCAGGCTGGGAGCTTTGATACCTGTCTCTATTCAGCCTGGACGCTGTTTTATGATTTGGCTGAAGTTTTTTTTTTTTAACGGAAAAAAGCGAATTTATTCCAGCTGCCGGCTTTCTCAAGACCTGATGCAGCTGGTTCTGCAGCGCGAGCTGGGTGCTAGAGGGAAGAGGTAGAGTATGGATCCTTGGGAACACACCTAACAGGGTGAAGAAGGGAGAAGAAGGGTAGAAAAGGACCAGAAGGGAAGAGAGGAGGAGTCAAAGGGAAACCAGTCAGCTGAGGGGTGGAATGAAGGCATGGTTTGAATTAGTAGAGGCTTTGCTATAAGGGCTCCCAAGGGGACCAAGATCAATTATAAGCATAACCTGGACAAGAGGAGAAAGCCATCCTTCCCGACTGGTGAGGCTCTAGTTACACACCTAGCTGGAGTACACACATCCATATTGATAGAAATGTAGCCGTGTTAGTCTGGTGTAGCTGAAACAAAAGACAGGACTATGTAGCACTTAAAAGACTAACAAGATGGTTTATTAGGTGATGAGCTTTCGTGGGCCAGACCCACTTCCTCAGATCAAATAGTGGAAGAAAATTGGCACAACCATATATACTAAAGGATACAATTAAAAAAAAAAAAAAAGAACACATATGAAAAGGACAAATCAAATTTCAGAACAAAAGGGAGATGAGGGGGGAGGTAAATGTCTGTGAGCTAATGATATTAGAGGTGATAATTAGGGAAGCTATCTTTGTAATGGGTAAGATAATTAATGTCTTTGTTTAGACCTAGGCATAAAGTGTCGAATTTAAGCATGAATGACAGTTCAGAGGATTCTCTTTCAAGTCTGGTGTTAAAAGGTCTTTGAAGCAGGATGCAGGTAATCAAGTCATTGAGACAATGCCCTTTCTGGTTGAAATGGCAAGAAACTGTTTTTTCTTTGTGATCCTGTCTAATATCTGTTTTGTGGGCATTAATTCTTTGGCAAAGTGTCTGAGACGTTTATCCAATGTACATAGCAGACGGACACTTTAGGCACATGATGGCATAAATTATATTTCTGGATGAGCAAGAATATGTGTTCTTGATCTTATAACTCAATTGGTTAGGTCCAATAATGGTATCAGCAGAGTGAATATGTGGACAAAGCTGGCAACGGGGTTTCTTGCAAGGGAAGGTTCCGGGGTTGGTATTAGTGTGGTATGTCCTGTGGTTGTTGGTAAGAATCATCTTGAGGTTAGGTGGTTGTCTATAGGAGACTATGGGTCCATATGTATTTGTCACAGCCAAGTTATGGGCAGCCAGACCTAGTGGTTAGAGCCAGAGTCCACAGTCATGAGACAGGAGTCAAGAGTCAGCTGAGTCAGGATACTGGCAGACTAGAAGCAGGGGATAAACAGGAGAGCAGACCCATAGATTGATAACCAGAGTCAGGCCAGGTCAGGGCACCAAGGGATCAGTCGCATGAGATAAACAGGAGATCAGAACCATGAGTCGAATGCCAAGAAATCAAGCTATGGGTGCCACCAGGCGTGCAGTCCAGAGCAGAGTGGATCTCTGTTGCCTGGACAACTTCTTGTACCTGTTCTGGGTTGATATTGAAGCTGAGGACCAATCAGAACCTGCAGCATTCTGCCAACCCGCTTTCAGGACTGGAGCTCTCTGACCAGGTATGTCTACACTAGCCCCCTAGATCGATCTAGGGAGGCTAACGAGGGTGACCGAAATTGCAAATCAAGCCCAGGATTTAAATATCCCACGCTTGATTTGCATGATCCCGGCTGGTCGCTATTTTAGAAATTGACTAGCCCGAAGTAGCTGCCCGTGTCTACACGCGGCAGTGAAACGGGATTCCGATTTAAAGCCCTACCTCGAATTAGCTGGAATTGCTCCTGCAATGAGGTTTACCTGCTAATTCGATTTAGGGGCTTTAAATCCGAATCCCGTTTCACTGCCGCATGTAGACACGGGCAGCTACTTCGGGCCAGTCAATTTCTAAAATGGCGACCGGCTGGGAACATGCAAATGAAGCACGGGATATTTAAATCCTGGGCTTGATTTGCAATTTCGGTCGCCCTCGTTAGCCTCCCTAGATCGATCTAGGGGGCTAGTGTAGACGTACCCTTAGTGTTCAGCTTCGGCCCTAGCAACCATGAGCAGGTTCCTGGGTGGCAGGTCAGCACATATATCTGCTAAGAGTCCTGTGGCCCAGAATTCAGGGCCAGCAGTCCCCCATACCTTCCTTCCCAAAGGGTTCCCTCAGGGTGATGTGGGACATCCTGTTCTCACGGAGTGCCTACCCACACGCGGGAGCGTGTACCTTTTCCACAGGTTCCCACGTATGTTCCTTAGGTCCCTCCACTCCCAATCGACAAGACACCAGAGCCTGTCATGTTTATGTTTGGAGTCCAGCACCTCGTGAACCCCGTGTTCCTCACTGCTGCATTGGTCCTTCTTTGGGGAACACAAAGATCGGTTGCGTGTCTGTCTCTCGCTTGCTTTCTCTTGTGCCTTCCAGACGCTGCGGCCACTGGCCGGGAATGAAAGGCTGTTGCCAACTGAGGTTTATTATTTTGTTTCATAGGGGACAGCACAGTGATTCTAAACAAGAGCCGGAGGCGCCATCCGAAGATTAAAGAGCTTGGGAGGTTGCCAGGGCTGTTTCACTCCTCCCCCACTTTCCCAGAGGCTGGGCCGGTGGGTGTGGGCTTTGAAGGGATCTCCAGCCAGCTCTGCTATGGCATCGTCTGTCTCTGGGATGAAAATGGCTGCACTGCTGCAAATGTCAAACTCTCTGGTCTCAGCATCTGACCAAAGGCTGTTGGGACGGGACTGGTGAGGAGCGCGAACCAGGGTGGAAACTGGGACTTTACTGTGAAACCTTTGAGTGGCCTGTTGTAATGATTTCTCCTGTGCCTCTGTGGGGGTCTGAGGTGTAGGGATAATACGAGTGCTTAGAGGTGTAAATTTGCCGCTTTCCATTCACTGCCCCTTTCCTGTAGAGTTGGTTGATTAAAGGAAAAACACTTGAGAAAATGTAGGAGGCTATCATCACTTGTAGGGGAGGGTTCATCCCATCGTACCATTGTACGCGCCCACGGATTGAACACTGCTTGGTAACAAGTCTCAGAGGGGTTGCCGTATTAGTCTGTATCTGCAAAAACAACAAGGAGTCCTGTGGCACCTTAGAGACTAACAGATTTATCTGGGCATCAGCTTTTGTGGGTAAAACCCACTTTGTCTCCATGCAGCTGATGAAGTGAGTCGAAAGCTGCTGCCCAAATAAATCCGCTAGTCTTTAAGGTGCCACAGGACTCCTCGTTGTTACTGCTTGCTAAATATGCAGCAAGATTACTCAGTTACATGTGTTCACTGCTGTGTGCAGGAGGGGTTGTGTGCCGTGGGCGTGTTTATTGCTAGGGCTGGGTAGTGTAATGAGGGTGCGCCTTGTGTGCATGCACACGCAACAGGGTGCATGTGTTGTGTGGTGAAAGTGGTGAGGCGTGTTTGTTGTGGTGGTTGTGAACTGTGTGCATTCAGAGGATGTGTATTGGCTGGGGTGGGGGTGTGGTGATATTCAGTGTGATCTGCATGTGCATGCAGAGAGACGTGTGGTGCTTGTGGAATATGTTTGCCAGCTCCGAGAATCATTTCCTCCGCGGAGGCTCAAGAGGTCACTTGCTCTTTGAATATGAGCAGCAATAAGATGCCGCACTTCGCGTTTTCCAAGACAACGGCAGATGTTTAATTCAGCTTTCGAATGGGCCAAGTGAAACGTCTCCAGGTTTGTTCCAAGCACTCCACTCCACTCCAGGCCTGTCATGGGGCCCTACTGCGAGAGAGGGTGGGGCCAGTTTTAATCCCCTCACTCCTGGGAAGGTTCAGACTTCCCACTCATGCCTGGGCTGGGGCAGCTGCAGAAGTTTCCCATGGGATGGCGAGAGCGCTTCAAGTGGCCCAGCCATGAACCCTGTGGGGCAGTCTCCTCAGCCCAGTGGACTGTCAAAGCACAGGGCCTCGAGGAAGCAGAGGCGGTCATCCTCCTCTAGGCAGGAAGAGGAGGCTGGAGATGGCTTATGGGATAATGAAGAATGACTTCATTCGTATTTACATCCCGCACACAAATCCATGTGTGAATGAAAGTTCACTTCCGATTAATGAGCTGGAATTTTATAATTGTGGGTGAAAACAGGTCCGATCAAACTCGCTCTGGGTTCAGCTGCTTAATACTGCAAAAAATCTCAGCAAACTCTCTTGTTGACCTTGGCTGTCGAAATGCTTCGTTGTTCTACAATTCGCAGAGTTAGTGGCCAGGAGATGTTCAAGTCCTTGGACACAGAGAGGCTGGTTTGGATGAGCATCTGGCAGGGAAAGCGTAGCGGGAACAGATTCCAGTTGGTGAAGTCAGCACATTTTATCGGCGTAAGCAGTATGTAGGCTGATGAAACGCTGCTCATTGGAGGGGGGGGGGGATAGCTCCTGCTTGGGTAAGCAGATTCGGGGGGGGAGAGGGGAGGTTTGGGAATCGATGGGAGGAGGAAATGTTGGAAGTTTGGAAAGTCCAGGCAGAACAGTCTGGGCCAGACTTGCATCTGAGGCTTAAAGGGGCCAGCAAGTGGGGCCTATTGTGAAAGACACTCTGCCTCCCTCTGTGTTATTGTTGGGACTGCCAAAGAAGGAGCTAATGTACCAAAAGTGGCTTGAAGCCTTCCATTCCAACAGGGTGGAGAGCGCAATCTTGTCTCTCTTCCAGTGGGGGACTGGCAGTGGGTCACATCCAGAAGCAGGTGACCTTGGGGGGGCGGGGGAGGGGGCTACGTCTAGGCTGGCATGATTTTCCGCAAATGCTTTTAACGGAAAAGTTTTTCCGTTAAAAGCATTTGCGGAAAAGAGCGTCTAGATTGGCACGGACGCTTTTCTGCAAAAGCACTTTTTGTGGAAAAGCGTCCGTGCCAATCTAGACACTCTTTTGCACAAAAAAGCCCCGATTGCCATTTTCGCGATTGGGGCTTTTTTGCGGAAAACAAATCTGAGCTGTCTACACTGGCCCTTTTGCGCAAAAGTTTTGCGCAAAACGACTTTTGCCCGAACGGGAGCAGCATAGTATTTCTGCAAGAAGCACTGACAATCTTACATGAGCTTGTCAGTGCTTTTGCGGAAATTCAAGCAGCAAGTTTTTCCGGAAAAGTGGCTGATTTTCCGGAAAAACTGGCCAGTCTAGACACAGCCGGGATGTCTACAGGAGGTGCCTCTGAATTCACTTCCTGCTTCTCTCCTCTCATTCGGGGCTGGGCCTCAGGATGCAGTGTTCCTGTTAAACCCTGCTCGGGCTTGGAGCCAGGTCCTGCGAGCTGCAACCTTGTTTAAACCCACGTGTTGTGCACATGGATCTAGCCTGTTTCCCCTGGACAGCGTGTCTGAGTGCTATGTCAGAGCCATGCTCTGAGGCAGGGATGGGGAACCAGTGCCAGCTCCCCGTGGAGGGGGGAGGAGCCCCATGCCTCACAGGCCGGAGACAGGCGAGTCAGAGCCAGATCCAATCCACGGGCTCCGTCTGGTGGGCGCGGAAGCGGCTCTCCACTGCCCCTCCCCTTGGCTGGCGCAGTAAAGCACTGTCTGGAGGCTTTTGCTCCACAAAATCTACTAGCCCCGCCCCCCAGGCGCTGCTGTGTAAGGGGAGAGTCTTTCTGCTTCTCAGTCAGGTGCCATCGTAGGGTTGCCAGGGGTCTGGTATTCTACCGGACAGCCTGGTGTTTGCGCTCTTTGTCTGGTAAAAAAAAGAGAATACTGGACATGTGCAATATCCGGTATTCTCTGATTTTTCCAGCTGCGCACCGGACGGAAGCCTGGCGGGGGCAGGGGGAGCAGCTGGAAGGCGGGGCCACGATCGGCACTGGCAGCCTGTGATTGCGCAGAAGCCTGGCGGGGGAAAGGGGAGTGGCTGAGCGCCCCAGAACGGGGGGGGGGGGGCTTCTTTTTTTTTTTTGCTCGACCAAAAAATACTGCGTCAGGTATTTTTGGGAGACCATCTGGCAACCCTAGTGCCATGTCAGTGAGGTGGATTTTTTTTTATTGCTTCTCACTTTTGTGTGGCCCCCGACTGATTTTCCTGTGGGTCAGTGGCCTCCAGCCCAAAAAAGGTTCCTCGCCCCTGCTCTAAGGTCATGCTCCAGCCTTCCTTGCTCTTATCTGGAGCAGTCTCAGTGGTACCTAGCGTGATTTGGCTGGCATGGGCCTCACAAAACTCCCTGTCTGCAGAGGTCAAGGAAACACAGTGGCAGGCAGCACATGGCTTTCCAGCTGCACACAGTACAGTACAGGTGATGCTGCCTGGGGCTTTTCAAACATGACAGACTGCCGGAGGGCACACAGGAGGTGTTCACATACCATGGTTCACCATAAACCGATACAGAGATAGAAACCAGCTGTGTCTACTGGGCCATCCTTACCCATGCGCAGAATGTGCAGCTGTGTAGGACACCCAAAAATTTGGGGCACCCCTGGGTCTTAATGTCCATGTCTTCCTATCCCTGCTTGGTGGCTCTGCTTCCTCCAGAGACAAGCTAGCTAAGTGACCATGCCTGCCCGAGCTATTTGCAGAGCACTGAACCTAGGAAAGAACCGTTCCAGTGGCAATGAACAGGCATTTGCCAACCCCAGGTGCAAACCGTCAGTTTCTGAATTTACTCTATTAATTGACAGGACCTTAGTTTAAAATAATTCATTGGTCTGCTGCTGAAGATTGTAACATCACAGCTCTCAAAAATTGACACCCCCCCTCGGGCTGCCTTCGGGTATAGCGGGCACCAATTTAATAGTACTGCATAGGGCCCCAGAAATCTTAAAGATGGCCCTGCGTCTCTGTCTCTTAAAGATGGCCCTGCATGTCTCTCTCTCTGGGTATGTCTACACTAGAAAGTTAGTTCGAACTAACGGACGTTAGTTCGAACTAACTTTCCTATGCGCTACACTAGCGCTCCGCTAGTTCGAATTTGAATCGAACTAGCGGAGCGCTTAGTTCGAACTAGGTAAACCTCATTTTACGAGGACTAACGCCTAGTTCGAACTAGCTAGTTCGAACTAAGGGCTGTGTAGCCCTTTAGTTCGAACTAGTGGGAGGCTAGCCCTCCCCAGGTTTCCCTGGTGGCCACTCTGGCCAACACCAGGGAAACTCTATGCCCCCCTCCCGGCCCCGGACCCCTTAAAGGGGCACGGGCTGGCTACGGTGCCCGTGCCAGGTGCAAGCCTGCCAGCACCCAGCTAGCAGACCCTGCACCTGGCACGGCACAGAGCCACCCACCCGATGCCCCCCAGTCCACCCCCTCTTGCCGGGACCAGGCTGGCGGCTCCCGGGAGCTTGCCCTGGACCGCAAGAGGCGGGCACCTTCCTGGGCTAGTGCGGACATCGTGGACCTCGTCCACGATCTCCGCACTAGGCACAGGAAAGTGGCCGTCTAGGGCAGGAGAGCTGCCAGCCTGGCCACCCAGGACCAGGTGTGCATGAAAATCAAGGGGGTCCACTGAGACCCCCGACACTGAGCCCTGAGCTTACAATGGCCGTACTGGGTCAGACCAAAGGTCCATCTAGCCCAGTAGCCTGTCTGCCAACAGCGGCCAACCCTAGGGACCCTGGAGGGGATGGACCGAAGACAATGACCAAGCCATTTGTCTCGTGCCATCCCTCTCCAGCCTTCCACAAACTTTGGGCAGGGACACCACTCCTACCCTCTGGCTAATAGGACTCCATGGACCCAACCTCCATCACTTTATCTCACTTCCCTTTAAACTCTGTTCTAGTTGTAGCCTTCACAGCCTCCTGCAGCAAGGAGTTCCACAGGTTAACTATTTGCTTTGTCAAGAACAACTTTCTCTTACTAGTTTGAAGCCTGCTACCCATTCCTTTCCTTTGGTGTCCTCTAGTCCTTCTTTATGGGAACTCAGGAAGAACTTTTCTGAATGCACCCTCTCCACCCAACCCCTGCTTTTAGAGACCTCTATCCTGTCCCCCCTCCGTCTCCTCTTTTCTAAGCTGAACAGTCCCAGTCTCTGTAGCCTTTCTTCATCTGGGACCTGTTCCCAACCCCTGATCATGTTAGTTGCCCTCCCCTCTCCCAGCCTTTCTCTTCCCCTCTCCCACCTCCTTTTCCCAGTCTCCCCCAGTTTTTTTCAATAAAGACAGAGTCAATGTTGGAAGAAACGTTATCTTTATTTTGTACATCAATAAGAAGGGGGGCTAGGGAAGGGCAAGTGGAAGGAGGTGAGGGAGGAATGGGGTACGAGCCCCCGATGGGGAGGACTGGGCTGGCTCTGCGGGCTTCTGGGGGTGGAAGCTCTCCTGCAGCCCCCCAATTACTCCCTCTCCCCAGATGGCAGCCTGCGGCAAGTGCAGCCGGGCTGATGGCCGAGTGGTGTGATGTGCCCAGTGTGGGCACTCAGGGCACTCCAAGCCAGAACTTCTTTGCAAGCGGGGCACCCCTTAGAACTGTGTGTCCGGGGTGGGGGTCGGGACCCTTTAAGCGCAGCCCTCGGCTAGCCTGAGACAGCATCTCCATGCTCTAAGTCCTCCTTTTATGCCCTGCCGGCACTGCTTCCGGCCATCCTTAAGCCCTGTTCAGAGTCCACTCAATGTGGACTTACTAGTTCGAACTAGCAAAACGCTAGTTCGAACTAGTTTTTAGTTCTAGATGCGTTAGTTCGAACTAGCTTAGTTCGAATTAACTAATTCGAACTAAGTTAGTTCGAACTAGCGCTGTAGTGTAGACGTACCCCCTCTCTCACACACACATCTTTATACTCAAAACCTGAAAAAATAGTTGCTAGGCCACTACTAAGAACTGGGGGTCCAACAGATGCACTGGGCAGAAAGGGTGGGGCTGGAGCATGCTGCGATGCGCCTCTCGCCCCCGCCAGAACTTCAGAGCCGCCTGGAGCATGCTGTGCAGGGCTCTGGCAGCAATTTAAAGAACCCGAGGCTCCAGCTGCTGCCACTGTCACAGTAGTGACAGCAGTGGCCAGGAGCCTTGGGCCCCAGGGCAATTGCCCCATTGCCCCCTCCCCATTGGCAGGCCTGATTGAGAAAAGTACTGATGTTCCCAGCAGCAAATGAGTATCAGTTTTACCAGCATCCTGAATATGGTTGGCTCCCTGGTGAGTGTTAGCAACCAGGGTCTTGTTGCATGATAGGATTAAGCAAACTGTACCTAATCGGGCAAATAATCACAAACCCAGCGCCCCAGCGAGTGACTCCAGGGTTTGACTACCCTGCAGTTATCAGTCTTGGGGCTTTCTTGGGTAACTGGAATAGCTTAACTACCAGGTATGGATACAAGTACCACAAAACCTATGTCCAAATCCACCTCTCCAATCCTGGAACCCCTTGTTCCCACGCAGGAGATAAGTATGTTATATGGAAATTTAGGGTTGTTGTAGTCATGTCAGTCCCAGGATATTAGAGAATTAAGGTGAGGTGAGGTAATGATCTTTTACTGGACTAAACTCTGTTGGCAAAAGACAGAGCTCTGCTCAGTGCAAGCTTGAAAACGTCTCTCTCCCCAACAGAAGTTGGTCCAAGAAAAAATAGTGCCTCGCTCCCCTTGTTTCTCTAATTTGGGAATTGATACATCCATTTTTGCTTTCTGGCAGATAGAAATTAATTAACACTTAGCCAAAGTTCCCCCTCTCCCGTTCACTATTTTCCAGCTAATGTTACGAGTTCATAAGAACATAAAAACGGCCACACTGGGTCAGACCAATGGTCCATCTAGCCCAGTGTCCGACAGTGGCCAATGCCCCAGAGGGAATGAACAGGGAATCATCAAGTGATCTCTCTCTTGTAATCCATTTCCAGCATCTGACAAACAGAAGCTAGAAACACCATCCCTGGCCATCCTGATGGACCTAACCTCCATGAATTCCATTTTCCCCTGGGTGCCTGTGTGGAGTAAGCCAGAACTCCTGCCTTCATTTATGAAACAAAAAACAGGACTATGTAGCACTTTAAAGACTAACAAGATGGTTTATTAGGTGATGAGCTTTTGAAAGCTTATCACCTCATAAACCATCTTGTTAGTCTTTAAAGTGCTACATAGTCCTGTTTTTTGTTTCAGCTAGACTAGACTAACACGGCTATATCTCTATTACTGCCTTCATTTATGTAACAGTATTCAGGCGATATAAACATGGGTGATATCATTCCATTTATAATTGTCAGAAGCATGACTGGATTTGGTTCCGCTAATTTTTTATCTTGAATGAAATGTCGGATTGGAAGGCCTATTATTAGCAAGTTTATGTCATCTCTGCTAATGATAATGAATCACTTTTTGCAGTAGTGACACAGGGACTTTAAACCTGCCAACAACCAATCTTTAAATGGTGCATTGGACTTCGGTAGAGAAAACGCCACAGGATATGGCATGGAGCTGAAATGGGTTTGCAGCGTTCCTACCATTCGCTCCTGTAAAATAGGAATAATGACCCTGAGTAACTTTGCAAGGCACTTTGAGATCTACGGGTACCTCTACACAGCAGTGTTATTTCAAAATAACTGACGTTATTCCGAAATAACATATTGCGCGTCTACACGACAAGTCTTTATTTGGAAATAATGTGGAGCTGGAGGACTTCTTACTCCGACTCCTGTAACCCTCATTTTACGAGGAGTAAGGGAAGTTGAAGGAAGAGTGTTCTCCCTTCGATTTCATGCTGTGTAGACAGCACCAAAAGCAGAATGAAGCTATTTCAACTTAAGCTACGCAATTGATGTGGCTCAAGTTGCATAGCTTAATTTGACTTTAGTCCAGCTGTGTAGACATGGCCTATGAGGGAAAGGCGCTCTATAAATGCAAGGCATTGTTGTTCTTATATACTGGAAAACAGATCCCTCATCTGGAAAGTCTCTTTCACTGAGGTGTGCCTTGCTCAGGCCTCTTCCCAAGACACACACTGCTAGCAGATGAATGGGAAATCTGAAACAGGAGTCCCCCATGTGAATACACTGACTTGACTCCAGATCTACTCAGCAATGCGTTCGATACTGCTTGAATCCATGTCTTAACACAGACAAGTCTGGCTTCCCAGAAATATATTTTAGTGCTGGGAATTGCCATATGCCCAAGCTCATTTCTGCACAGACAGAAATGAGCGAGACAAATTTGAGTCCCGTAACTCACCCCAGTGCATCTGGAGGAGTCCTCGGGGAGTGTTCTGTATGTGCTGCCTGGCACTGCCATGGGCAGGCGTTGGAAAAGGGATGAGGTCTTGTGTTATTTCCATCTTTAAGAAGCCAGTTCTTCCCCCTTCACCCAAGAACGTGGCACCCGAGACCAGGAAGTCACATCATTCCCAACACTTTCCAACAGCCCAAGAGAATTGTTCTATAAATCCAACAGTAGGAGTAACCTTTCATCCCAACTCAAAGCTCTTTTGTAGTGACTTGAAAAGGCACACCTGGAAGGAGAACAAAACCAAGCACCCCCCACAGCTTGCTTCTATATGGGCTGAGATTTCCCCATGAGCTTCAAGACTGAAAGAAAGGGAAGTGAAATTTCCAGTGACACTAAATATAACATTGTTTTCTCAGTAGAGAGAGCTCTCTTCTTGACAGGCAGCCACTTGATGGCTTTGAATCAAATTAGATTGGCATGTAGCTTAGCCAAGGAGTTCACCTAAGCAGCTGACATTGAACATATCTGTAGTGAAAGGCAGAGGGATTTTTGCCTTTTATGTCAATGGGGACAAGATTTCACCCCAGGAAAATAGAGGCGACACATATTGTCACTAGCCTGAGTTTTCTGGTTTGCATCTAAAACCCTTATCCAAGTCAGATAGATTTCTCCGAAGCCAACCTCTAAAGCACCGTAAGCCAATATCCCCCACTCAATGCAAAGACTTCTCTGGGTGTTTCAAGTTATACACCCAAAGCAGAGGCCCGGAGTCTGATTTCTGCAATCTCCCCAGAGTAACCCAGTCTGCTCAGACAGAATCTCTCTGCCATTTGTACTGATGCGTGGTGAAGGATCTTAACACCAATGGACATTCCAGCTCTGGTCGAAGGAGGACCAGCCTTCTGAACATCACCGTGAGCATGGCTCAGAAGGGGAGATGTTTATGCTCTGTGCAAGCATTCTGTAGAACAGCCAGGGCAACCAGAGGCCTTTTCCCACCTCCATGCTTCCTGTTGCCTGCATTGCTTAGCCAAGAGGGTGTACAGTTCGCCTCTGAAGTTGATGGGAGCTTTGCAAGAGGCTTCAAAGGGAGCATTTCAACCCCTAGCTCCCTTAAGAATGCACCCATTTTATTCCTTACACCCATTACTTACAACTTGGAAAAAACCCTGTGGCAAGGACCTCTCTTACCCAGATCCCTGCTGGGGTCAGCCTCTTGACCCCTTCCCCAGGGGTCAAGGCATGCAGCTGGTCTCTGGGGTAGGGCACCCAGCCACTCCTCCCTCCCCTGCTGTTTCTGTTCTACCACTGCTATGGTTTACTGACAAACTCTGTTCCTTCTCTACCTCACCTGCCAACTGGGGAGGCTTTTAAAGGCCTCCATCTGGCCAGAAGTGGAGTCAGCTGGCCCCAATCTGCCTGGGTCAGTTCTCTACTAGCTGCCTCTAATTGTCCTGTCACCCACCACTTCTATTTAGCAGGCGTTTTACGCTTTTGGGGCTGCCTTTTACTCACTCTGTAGCAGCCCTCTTGGCCTGATTCTGCCACAAAACCCTTCAGCAAATATGTGGCTTAGCTACAGAAGTCACACGGTCTATGAGCATGATTTAAAACTCAAGAGCTATGTCTACACTGCCCCCATTTTGTGCAAAAAATATGCAAATGAGACGAAGCATGGAATAGCGCCATGCCTCATTTGCATAATTAATGAGGCTCCATTTTTGTGGAAGAGGCTTTTGGGCAAGAGCCGTTCTTCCGCATTTTTTTTCAGGAAGAACAACTCTTGTGCAAGAGGGGTTTTTTGCACAAAAGGACCCATGTAGATGGCTCCTTTTTGCGCAAAAGCCTCTTGCGCAAAAACAGAGCCTAATTAATTATGCAAACGAGGTGTGGCGATGTTCCATGCTTCACCTCATTGGCATATTTTTTGTGCAAAATGGGCGCAGGGTAGACATAGCCAAGGAGTCTGGGTTTCAGGTCTTGTACAAACGCTCCACGAGAATGAAATCTCATTGACCTTGATGGCTGGATACCTAGATAGAAGGGTGGCGAGGATTTTAGAAAGGTCTCTGGTGGGTCACTTAGATTTTTTCTAAGGAACCATTTTGATTTTTAATGGAAGACATTCCCAAATCTCTCTCTCATTTGGTTCTGGTCTGGTGGCAGCACTTTTCTCTCTTTGGCTCCGCTAATCCCCCACTTTTCTTGTGGACAGCCATATGTCTTGTCTAAAAGTGCAATTTTCATCTTTGCCAGACAGTCTCTGGCTGCCTGTAGTTTACTAACTGCAGTTTATCCTGATCAGTTTGTCCGTTTGTGAGGCTGTTCTAGACTCTCCGTTGCTCGGCATTAACCGTTTCCCTGGATATCGCTCCTATTGGAGGGGTTAGTTGCAAATGAAATATGTGGTCCCTCAAGAATGCCTCCTAGAGTTTTCCATTTAAGCAAAGTACTCTGGCGTGTTCCGCTGAATTCAGCTGATGAAAACTGATTTTTGCGGGAGGGAGATGTTGGTCCATTTCCCACTCAGGAGTGAAGAATGCAATCTCCATACATTAATCCAGATTCAATTGCTGGAAGGGTTCACTGCACAGACGCTAAGGAATGCTCCAACAGTATTTGGGGGCAGTCCTTATGAACTGGCAGAAGTAGTGGAATTATACTCCTTGACTCCACACTAATGGCTCTGACCTCCACTAAGGATCTGGTGGGAGAGGGTGGCTATGGCTGGCCCTGTGATTTGTTCCACCATGGGGCTGGACCCTCCTCCTATCGCTCCCAACTGGGGAGCAGTCATAAGAACGGACATAATGGGTCAGACCAAAGGTCCATCTATCCCAGTATGTTGTCTTCTAGCAGTGGCCAATGCCAGGTGCCCCCAAGGGGAATGGACAGAACAGGGAATCATCAAGCGATCCCTTTCCTGTCGCCCATTCCCAGCTAGGGATACCATCCCTGCCCATCCTGACTCATAGCCATTGATGGACCTATCCTCTGAATGTATCTAGCTCTTTTTTGAATCCTGTTAAAATCCTGGCCTTCACAACATCCTCCAGCAAGGAGTTCCACAGGTTGACTGTGTGTTGCATGAAGAAATACTTCCTATTATTAGTCTTAAACCCACTACCTATTAATTTCATTTGGTGACCCCTAGTTCTTATGTTATGGGAAGGAGCAAATAACTCTTCTTTATCACTTTCTTCATACCAGTCATGATTTTATATACCTGGGAGACTCATAAAGGCTTCCACCTCTTTAGGACCCACCAGTGGGTTCTGCTGTGGGATGGAGAGTTGAGCTGTAAGTGAGAAGCTCAGGATTTGACCACAATGAGGCTGTCACAGAAGCAGCAAGGCCAGTTCCTTATAAAATCAGTACAGAGGGGAGTACAAACATACCTAGTGAAAATGCCATCTCTTTCTTGCCTTCCCTCCCCCAGTATAATGGCCCTGGGCATTCTGGGGCTCAAAAGAGACTTCAAAGAGCCCCGTGCGCTGCTGTCACAACTCCTTTCCTTTTAGAAATGTAGAAGGATGAATAATATACCAGACCCACCCACTCTCGTTTTAATCTGTCATGCGCCACAGAAATTAAGCTGTTCTCTTACAAGGCGGCAATTGTGCTCCTGGCATCCTCTGGAGAAAGAGCTCTCATCTCGTTCGTCGGGTTATTAATACCTTGCGCGTTAAGTAATGCAACTTTTGAACTGGCTATTTGCATATTCTAAAATACTTCCCGACAAGTGATCCATGGAACGGCGACCCTTCGCCATGGCAATGGCTTATCCCCTTTCTCGTTTCCTCACATACTTTCCACCCCAGCCTTGGCGCGTGCCTTGAGATTGAAACATTAGTTGAAAAGGAGGAAAAAAGCCCCACAGCGCAGCTAGCTTACACACTGCAGGCTAATGAATGCGCAGGGCCTGATGGTAGCCACAGGCGGTCACGGGGACTAGTCACGAATCAAGCCTTCAACCCATTCTGATCAGTGTGAAGTAGCTATTGACAGGCAGAATGCAGAGGGGACGAGAGGGGCCAGGAAGTTAACCTGCCTGGAGTCATCACACACAAGCCTTTTTCTTCCTCAAGTCCAAGCCCTCTGTTCTCCTGCCTCTGGGTACTGATGTTACTGGGAGTTCCTTGTAACTGCCCTGGGGAAACAGACCCTGGGGCAATTCAGTTGGACCAGCTGGTATTGACCCATCTTCAGGTTGTTTTTCATATCTAATCACAAACAGACTTGGAAGTTAGAACATGCCTAATGAGTTTCGTTCCTTCCAATCTGACCCACTGACCCTCCTCCATAATCATCTCTCCATAACCATTCATCTCTCTCTCTCCCCACCCACCTCTCTAGCTAACTAGCTACTGCATCTCATCACCATAGTATCTTAGTACCTTCCTCAAAGTCTCAGGTTCACTTCATAGAGTCTCTGACACTTTTCTGGGTTAGAACTCATTCCACGAGGAGTAACGGTAGTTCGGAATAGAGAGCCTAATCCGAACTACCTACTCTGTGCTGCGTGTAGCCGTGGGCACTGAGTCCGCAGTAACGGGCATTTAAAAATGGCGGCACCCGGCAAGATGCAAATGAAGCCTGGGATATTTAAATCCCGGGCTTCATTTGCAACTTCGGATGCCTACATTAACCACCCTAGTTCGAACTAGGGTGGTAGTATAGACATACCCTTATAGTCCTAGCCTTCACAGCCTCCTCTGGCAAGGAGTTCCACAGGTTGACGACGCGCTGTGTGAAGAAGAACTTTCTTTCATTAGTTTTAAACCTGCAACCCATTAACTTCATTTGGTGTCCTCTAGTTCTTCTATTATAGGAACTAATAAATAACTTTTCTTTATTCAACCTCTCCACACCACTCATGATTTTATAGACCTCTATCATATCCCCCCTCAGTCTCAATGCAGATGGGGCAGTATCTTCATCACTAATTAGGGGGTTCAGAATGGGGTCTCTCTGCACCTCACTGCTCCAATCTCTCTGTCCTAGACACCGGCTTTCCAAGAGCAAGCTGAAAAAGGTCATGCTGGGGCTTTCCCATCCTGCTCCCCCAAAGGGAAAACAACACCCATTCCTATCTCCAGAAATCTCCCACCCCAGCAAAGGCTGCCAGGGCCACAAGGAAAACATGTTGTGGCGAAACCGGCTCCTGTGAATCCAGTACAGGTGCTAGCGTGGGCCCAGTGCAGACAGGTGTGTTTTCCTTTCTATGAACCAGACATGGCTTATAAATAAACAGTGATCAGGTGATCCTGCTGCCTCTGCCATACCCCGCCGCATGGTCCCTAAACGAGAAAGCGCTCCTTGTTTCAGGCAGGGGTGTGAGCCAAGCCAAGGGGGTTTGTTTTTTCTTTTTAATGCTCCATGCCTTGGCTACTTCTGCAGACCTCACTGTGAGACAGAGCTCTTGGGATCCGAGGCAGAGCTCTGGGCACTTCAGGTCTCCTGCCAGGCAAAACCCAGCGACCGCTTTTGGAGTGCTCCCACCTGGAAGGGGAGATGGAAACTGGCAAAGGAGAGAGCTCGAAGGAGCCTGACGGCTGCGGAGACAGAAGAAATGGGTGGGCTGGCCCCCTTGCTTCACCAGGAGTAGGAAGAGAACGTGGTGCCCAGACTGGATGTAAATCGCCTACGATTGATGGCAGCCAGAGTGAACTATAGAGCGTATTGTGCTCAGTCCTGAAACGCAACTAAACATAAAGGGAGACCTTTCTTCTTCCAGCCGGGAGAGAGAGAAATCTATTACACTGGGCAAGTTAAGTGCCAAAGCACTCAAGGTGGCGTGTGTCCCGTGTGCAGAAATAATGTGCTCATACCATTTAAGCCTTGGCTCTCTGGCTGCGCTGCCTGCTAGCATAAGTGTTACTTAAGAAGAAAATTACAGGAGAAGAGGAAAACCACTTAGCATCGAGTGTTCATCCCAGAGCAAGGCTGGGGAGGCTGCCTGAGCAGTAGAGGGTCCAGATGGTACAACAGTTGAGTTGGCAGAGCATGTCTTGGCTTGTAATGCAGGCAAGAGGTCCGGAAAGAGGGACTGGGTGGGCAACGGAGGGAAGAACATTAGCACATACTGGGACTCATCCAAAGCCCCTCTGAAGTCAATGAGAGGCGGCTCTCAGCCCCTCTCACTGTAGCAGAGGGGGATGTGTGTTTTATGCGTTGAGGGACATTTGCCAGGCTGGTGCTGGGAAGAACTGTTCTTTCGCGCTCAGCCAGGACGAGGCTGAAGGTCATGCCAACATTTTACATGCTTGGAGAAGTGAGAAGTTACTGTGTGTCCCATGAATAATCCTGTCAGGAATAGCGTTAGAATGGTCCAAAATCAATACGCCCTTGCAGCCAAGTGTCGAGGTCAGAGGATATGGAAAGCACGGCCAGGAACCAACCCTGCTAAAGGCTTAATTGCTTCCTTTCGCCGCCTTTGGACCTACTCTTCAAGCTCCAAAAGGGTACGTCTACCCAGCAGCGGTATTTCGGAAGAAGCTATTTTGAAATAAAAACTCCCAAATAATTTTTTTTATATATGGAGATATACCTATCTCATAGAGCTGGAAGGGACCTTGAGAGGTCATTGAGCCCAGTCCCTGCACTCACAGCAGGACCAAATACCATCCCTAATAGATTTGCCCCAGATGCCCCTCAAGGATTGAGCTCACAGCCCTGGGTTTAAGCAGGCCAATGCTCAAGCCACTGAGCTATCCCTCCCGCCTTAGCTTATTTCAAATAAGAACATAAGAA